>NC_041380.1:201917459-201918662 GCF_002162155.2 Triticum dicoccoides
CCGGGCAAAAAAAAAAAAACGGTTCCCCCCTGACTGCTGGGACCCACCAGCTACATCTTCGCAGGCAAGGAAGTGCCTGACAGTCGGGACCCACCTGGTCGAAGCGTACGTAGCATTGTCATTCTGGTCGCGAACGTGTACGTACATACTGGTTGATGTAGAGGCGCACACGTGTCGTCGTAGAGGTGTGCACGTAGCATGTACACGTACGTACAGCGGCCAGGGTGCAAGAAACAAAATACGGCCACGTATGTGTACATACGGGCGCGGTCTCGAACGCCTACTCGCGCATACGTACGTCCAGGGCTCGTGTACATGGCTGGGTCAGAATAGAGAAACAGTGTTGTCGTCGTGTTCATGGGGAGGCAACGGAATGCGTCGTGTTCATGGGGAGGCAACGAAATGCGGCGTGTTCATGGGGAGGCAACGGAATGCGTCATGTTCATCAGGAGGGCTTGGACGGAACAGGTGATGGAAACGAGCCCTCGCGTACCGCAGAATGGAGGAAACAACCTTGTGTTCGACCGGCCACATTCGAAACTGGATCCTGTTCATCGGGAGGGGTCTGGCATACCGCAAAACGGAGGAAACAGACCTCCTACGGTCAAAACGGGGGTCCTGTTGATCGGGAGGGGTGTGGCGTACCACAAAACGGAGGAAACAGACTTGTGTTGGAGCGCTACGGTCGAAACGGGGGTCCTATTGATCGGGAGGGGTGTGGCGTACCGCAAAACGGATGAAACGGACTTGTGTTGGAGCACTACGATCAAAACGGGGGTCCTGTTCATCGGGAGGGGTGTGGCGTACCGCAAAACGGGACTCCACGGGATACTGTTCATCTCCACCGTCGACCCCCTCCAGCCTTCACGAGCTACTGTTCATCCACCGTCGACCTCCTCCAGCCTCCACCTACGACTGTTCATCCACGGGCTCCTGTTCATCCAGCCTCCACCGCGCGCTACTCCACCGGCTACTGTTCAACCAGCCCTCTCCACGGGCTCCTGTTCAACCACCCCTCCACAGGCTACTGTTCATCCTGCCCTCCACCGTCTACTGTTCATCCTGCCCTCCACGGGGTGGTCCTGTTCATCCAGGCCTCCACGGGGTCCTGTTCATCCAGCCCCAGCCGGCTCGATCGATCGGGGTCCTGTTCATCCAGAGGCAACACCACGGGGGTCCTGTTCATCCACACCCACCGGGAAC
>NC_041380.1:201918955-201929144 GCF_002162155.2 Triticum dicoccoides
CCCCCAACGCTCACTGTTCATCCAGAGGCAGCATCGATCGGCTTCAGTTAGCAGCAGTAGCAAAGGAATCGCTCGATCGGGTTCAGTTAACAGCCATCGATCGATCGCTTGGGTTCAGTAACCCGTAGCCTGCGGTGCAATCTCTCAGGTTCAGTTAGAGCCCAACGCCTCACTCGGGTTCAGTTAGAGCCAACGCCTCGCACACATGCACGTACGTGTACGAGAGAAACGCGCATCGCTCGGCCCCCGACCTCCCACCGTAACCGGGAACTCCCCGAAATTTTCCTCCCCCTCGCTTCTACCATGGTTTTTCCGTCATGGACGGCCCAAAGAATATCATGCAGCTGCGTCTCCGGCCCGCCTAGGATGAAAAGCCCATTTTCTGTCATGATTTTTTGTCATAGAAGTAGGACCCACCACATCTATGATGATACCGGGTTTTGTCACAATTATCGTCATAGAAGTGGCATATGTATGACAGAAAAAAATTCGTTTGGCCCAAAATGTCACGGATGTGTCTTTTTTTTGTAGTGAATGTGCGCAACCACCACATTTGTTCCAAAATGAACGTGCGGTTGGCCAAGACTGTGAAAGATCTATATACACTAGTGGATAAATGTGGCCAGATGGAAGAAGGAAGGAAGTTTCCCGAAGAGGAAGATTGCATTAATGTTGATTTACAGGATGAGGATGAATTGACCAGTCAGAGGAAGGGCAAAAAGCGCAGAAAGAAACCGAGAGACATGGCAGTGATGACTGTGGAAGGTTAGGGCATGCCTAGTACCGGCAAGAAGGCCAAGGTTGAGGCCCTCGGCAAGGAAGCTGTCGCGTGCACTGCCTTCCAGGAGGCCGCTGCTGCAGAAAAAGTTGGGAAAGGTGATGGGCATTACTGCAAGATCCATCGGACCAAAGGCCACGACCTTCAGGAGTGTTATCAGGTTGGGCAACTTGTCAAGAGACAGAGAGCAGAGAATGATAAGCGTGATATGGAAAAAGGTCAGAATGCTACTGGTGGTTAGGGCCGAGGTGGTGAATCAAATCGCTTCGGCAAGCCCTTTCGGAACCAAGGAAAGCCGCCAGGGTCCGAGAGAAGGAAACTTGTGATGATGCCAATGATGGAGGGGATGAAGAGGAAACTAGTGAGCAGGAATTTCAGAAGGCCACTGACACCCTATGCATTGATGGAGGTGCATATTTGGACACCTCTCATCGCCAACTCAAGCGATGGGCTCGATAGGTCAATGCTATGGAACTAGCGCCGGAGGCCCGGAAGCAACTCAAGTGGTCCCACACGCACATCATCTTTAATGAGGAGTATCACCCTTGCCGCACCACGGCGGTAGGGTGTTTGCTGTTGCTGGTCTCCCCGACAATTCGCAAACTCAAGGTCATAAAGATGTTAGTGGATGGCGGGGCCGGGTTGAACGTGATTTCTCCTGCAGTTATCAGCAAGCTTCAGATAGGAGAAGAGGAGCTAGAGGCCACTGGCACATTTCAAGGAGCTAACCCCGGCAGGAGTCATCATAAGAGCTGAACTTTTGGAATGAGAAGATTTTGTTTGATGTGGTTGATCTCCCCCTGCCGTACAATGGGATTCTTGGACGACCAGCCCTGGCCAAGTTCATGGCAGCATCCCACTATGCTTACAACACCCTGAAAATGCCTAGGCCATTGTGAGTCCTCACTATCCCGTCAGATGAGAAGGATGCAGTTATCTGTGTGGACAAGATGTATCGGGATGCAGTCGCAGCAGATGTTGTGGCGGCTGCAGTTCCCGCCAAGGAAAGCAATGGAAAGAAGAGGGATTATAGGACCTCCGGCAAGGAGTCCAGGAAGAGTGCCCCCTCCGAGTGCACGGCACCCGTTGATGACGTGTCAGAGTGTTCCGACAGCAAGAGATCCAAGGTTGCTGCACACCAAGTGAAGAAGGTCCCGGCAAGGCTGGCTAGTGTTGATGGTACTTTCACTATCAGCGCCACCCTTGATGACAAATAGGAAAGCGCACTCATTGCCTTCTTGCGGGCGAATATCGATGTGTTTGCTAGGAAACCATCTAATATCCCTGGTGTTCCTAGGAAGGTAATTGAGCACCACCTTGCTGTCTGCCCACATGCCCGACCCATCAAGCAGAAAGTACGGAAGCAGGCCTTGGAGAGGCAGCAGTTCATTGCCGAAGAGATCAAGAAGTTGGAAGCAGCTGGTTTGGTCAGAGGAGTACTGCATCCTATATGGTTGGCAAATCTAGTAGTGGTTCGGAAAGCTAATGGTAAGTGGAGGCTTTGCATTTACTTCACAAACCTCAACAAAGCTTGCCTGAAGGACCCATTTTCCTTGCCGCACATCGGCAAGATCGTGGATTCTACTTTGAGATGTGATTTGCTCTCCTTTCTGGATCATACTCAGGATATCATCAGATCTTCATGTCTAAGGAAGACAAAGAGAAGACGTTATTCATCACCCCATGTGGTACGTACTGCTTTGTCTGCATGCCATTCAGATTAAAGAGTGTCGGGTCCACTTTTGCAAGGGCAATCCAGATTGGTTTTGAGCCACAATTGCACAGAAATATAGAAGCCTATATGGATGATATTGTGGTCAAAACAAAGGATAAGGAAACCCTTATCTAGGACTTGGAAGAGACATTTGATAATTTGTGCAAGATCAATTTGAAGCTTAACCCGGAGAAATGTTGTTTGGTGTTCCCTTCGGCAAGCTACTTGGGTTCGTCATGTCCCATCGGGCGATCGAAGCCAACCCCGACAAGATCAAGGCCATTGAACAGATCCAAGCGCCAAGGACAATTAAGGATATGAGGCGCTTAACGGGATGCGCTGCCATGCTAAGCAGATTCATCTCCAAGTCTACCGAGCGTGCCCTGCCGTTCTTCAAGGTTTTGAAGAAGGAGGGACCTATGAAGTGGACCCCGAAAGCAGATGCGGCTCTACAAGAGTTGAAAGCCTACCTATCATCTGTGCCTACCTTGGTTGCACCCAAACCCAAAGAACCATTGTTGCTATACTTGGTGCAACCAACCAAGTGGTCAGTGCAGCTTTGGTAGCGCAGCGAGAGGTGGATGAGGTAGAAAGCGGCCAAATCATGGCAGAGTCAGGAAAGAGTCAGGACAACTGCGAGCACGGCAATGAGAGCAACCCCAAGGACGTGGCAAGGAAGAAAGTTATGCAGCGCCCAGTGTACTTTGTCAATTCCTTGTTATAGGGGGCTAGATCGAGGTACTCTAGCATGCAAAAGTTGATCTTTGGTCTCATTATGGCCCCAAGGAAACTGCGCCACTGCTTCCAAGCCCATCAGATCACGGTTGTCACTCGTTTCCCATTGCAAAGGATACTCTAAAACCCTGAGGCAACTGGTAGAATAGTGGAATGGGCTTTGGAGTTATCCAGCTTTGGTTTGAAGTTTGAGAGCACTTCAACCATTCAGAGCAGGGCATTGGCAGAGTTTATTGCAAAATGGACGCCAGCCTCTTATGAGGAAAGGACAGAGACAGCTCTCCTCGGCAAGGAATCCCCCAATAATGGATTATGTATTTTGATGGTGCTTTGGCCCTACAAGTTGCAGGGGCTGGCGTGCTTCTTGTTGCCCCCTCCGGGGAGAACTTGAACTACATCGTCCAGATGCACTTTGCCAAGGAAGAAGCCACCAACAATACAGCAGAGTATGAAGGGCTCCTTGTCGGGATCAGGATTGTAGCAGGATTGGGAATTAAGAAGTTGATCATTCGAGGAGATTCACAGCTCGTGGTGAGGCAAGTTTACAAGGATTACCAAAGCCCATTGATGGAAGCATACATTGATGAATTAAGGAGATTGGAGGAGCACTTTGACGGGTTGCAAACAGAGCACATACCCTGTGCGGAAAACATCATAGCTGATCACTTGTCAAAGTGTGCTGCGCGGAAGCTTCCTGTGGAACTAGGAACTTTTGTTCTCCATCTCTCTCAACCCTCCGTATCACTAGCCACAATGAACAGGAAAAGGAGAAAGATGGACTACAGTAAGCCACTCCCGGCACAGCCATCTGCTCCCTGCAGAGACCCTGCTGGAAACAACTCCTCATAGCCTGCCGGACCACCGCCTCCAGCCGGGCCTATGGACCCCACAAACGAGGCTGGTGCTCCCGCAGCAGAGCAGGTGCCGCTAGTCCTTGTTGCTGAGCCTCAGGCTCCAACTTGGGCAAGGCACATTGTCCACTTCCTCAAAACCGGAGAACTCCCTGGCAATCATGATGAAGCTGAAAGAGTAGCGCGGAGGGCCAGTATGGATCAGTTTGTCAATGACACTCTGTACAGAAGGAGGCCCAACGGTGTGAAATTGAAGTGTGTTTGCCGGGAGGATGGAAAGGAACTGCTAGCTGGGATTCATAGAGGAATGTGCGGCTCACACATTGGATGAAGGGCATTAGTTGGGAAAGCATTCCAGCAAGGATTCTATTGGCCCACAGCCCTCCAAGATGCAGTTGAGCTTGTCACAAAATGTGAAGCATGTCATTTCCATTCCAAGAGAACACACCTTCCTGCCCAAGCCCTTCAGACAATCCCTCTATCATGGCCATTTTTGGTCTGGGGGCTCGATATCCTCGGCCCTTCCCTCGAGAAATCGGGGGCTTTGGATTCTTGTTCGTTGCCATCGACAAGTTTACAAAGTGGCCGGAAGTGACCGTCGTGAGAAAGATGACTGCTCAGTCAGCTATCAAATTCTTGAAAGAATTGGTGTGTCGTTTTGGAGTTCCGGCAAGGATCATCACAAACAACGGCACCCAATTCACGAGCCACGCCTTCATGCAATATGTTCACACCCTCAGATGCAAAATCTCATTCACTTTTGTGGCACACCCCCGGAGTAATGGACAAGCTGAGAGGGCGAACGCTGAAGTGCTCTATGGACTCAAGACAAGAACTTTCGATACGCTGCAGAAGCACGGCAGGCGGTTGATCGAGGAGCTGCTGGTAGTTCTATGGTCCCTCAGAACGACACCTAACCGAGCTACTGGGAAGACTCCCGTCTCCCTGGTCTATGGGGCAGAAGCAGTTATCCCCACGGAACTCATTTACGGTTCCCCTCAAGTGCTTGCCTACGATGAAGTAGCACAAGATCAGCACCGGCGTGACAACGTTGTGCTACTTGAGGAGAACTGTCTCCGGGCTTCTACTCGTGCTGCACGCTACCAGCAAGCCCTGTGTCACTATCATAGCCGCAGGGTTCATGCCCGGTGTTTTGACGAAGGTGACCTTGTCCTTAGGCGCGTTCAGTCCGCCAAGGGTACAAACCAGTTATCACCAAAGTGGGAAGGCCCTTACAGGGTGATACGAGTCACCGGACCTGGCGCAGTCTGTCTAGAGACCGGAGATGGCACACAGTTGCAAAACTCATGGAATATTGAGCATCTTCGTAAGTACTACCCGCACAAGGCTGCCGGACACCGCCCGACAGCCACCCTTTTGTACAGTCCTTGCCTCAGTTGCATGTAACCCCTTGTACAAAGCTGGGGCGATGACCCCGTGCAAGATAAGATAAAGAAGCGTTGTAGGGTAGCCCCAACTAAGATTGCATGCATGCACCAGCACATCCAGATCATTGCATAAGAATTTCATGGGAATTTGCATATGCATATAGATAGGCATGCATCCTGCATTCATTCTCATCAACATGGAGTTGCAGGTTCCTGCCATGAACTTGACTCCGACAAGGGACGAGAAGATTGCATGGCACAGCAGTCCCCGGGAAGCCAAACAGATAAGTTTACCTCTTGTTAATTAGTGTTATGTAAGATATAACTTGTGCATAGAGAAACCTCGACCGCTCTCTTGAAACTAGGGTGCTCCCATCCCTGGCTCGAAGTTGCTTCGGCATGGATGGTTGCAGCGGCCCTTGGTGAAAGGGGAGTGGGCGGGGGGCTGGCGCCTGGGTCTGTTCCCCGGCAGACATGGTTCTTTGGCAGACAAAAAGGGTGCCGACAGGATATCCTGCCGAGAAACATCGTTTAATTACAATAAAGAGGCATTCCACCTCTGCATGGACATATACATGCACAAGTTCTCGGCAAGGTTTATTTCTTTTATTGACATGCGGATACAAGTACAAGCATTCTGGACCAAAAAGATGGACTCGAGAGATAAATTATTTGAATTAAATTTGGCAATTGCCTACAGTTTAAGATTTAAAAAAAGATAAGTGTCCCATTACGCCTTTGCCCCTGTCCATCTCCTGTAGGGAGAGGTCGAAGGGGGCCGGAGGCGCGCACAGCTAGGATTCGGCGCCTCCCCAGGATTAGGACGGCGCCGCTCCCCGACAGGGTGGAAGAAACCGGAGGGAAGACGTGGATGGTGACGCTACTGGAGAACCAGATGGGTGGCACGGAGTCGTTGGCAAACACGACTCGTCAGAATGGTCGTCCCCATCCTTGGCGCGTCGTGGGTTGCCGGTGTCGTCCACATCACTACCACCCGAAGACCTCGGCGTGACTGCCACGCCGGGCGCCATGCTCTCTAAACCCTACCATAGAGAGCATGGTCGTCCCCGGGAGATCCGACGTTAGAAGTCACCGCACATCTCGAAGACGTGTGAGAAAGAAAGGAGCCTTCCTGGCCAACAAAGAAAACCGCGTCCAGGAGGATACAGATTCGCCCCCGTTGGCGGCGAATCTCTTCTACGACTCCTCCCTAATGTCGCGAAGGGAAGAAGAGTGGGGAGTGGTCGACTACCACGCGCCGTGCCCGCCTCGAGCCGCGACGTGTTGTTGATCGCATCCGCTCCAACTAAATTCAAGGCCACGGGTGACCCGGCGGAAAGCGCGCCGGTGTTGCCACTCCCGACGTCAGCACTGCACAGCCCGAACCTTCCTTTCAGGTCCAAAGGATACCCCAGACAGTAGCCTGGGGGATGGCCCCAAGCTTCCTTCTCAAGCATGAGCAGAGGAAACAAAAGATGAGGAGAGGAGGACCACGAAAATGGATGACTCCGCCCTCCTCCACTCCTCCCATTTATAGGTCGGGCGGGGAGGGACAGTGGCTCCATCCACCGGTGATCACCACCCACCTCCGCCAATTCTAGACTGGCGGGCCATTCCCGATGTACTCTCCCGTGACACGTGATACGTCTCCAACGTATCTATAATTTTTGATTGTTCCATGCTATTATATTATCTGTTTTGGATGTTAAAAGGCTTTATTTTACACTTTTATATTATTTTTGGGACTAACCTATTAACCGGAGGCCCGGCCCAAATTGTTGTTTTTTGCCTATTTCAGTGTTTCGCAGAAAAGGAATATCAAACAGAATCCAAACGGAATGAAACCTTCGAGAGAGTTATTTTTGGAACAAACGTGCTCCAGGGGACTTGGAGTGGACGTCAAGAAACAATCGAGGAGGCCACGAGGCAGGGGGTGCCCTCCACCCTCGTGGGCCCCTCGTTGCTCCACCGACCTACTTCTTCCTCCTATATATATTCATACACCCCGCAAACATCCAGGAGCACCACGAAACCCTATTTCCACCACTGCAACCTTCTATACCCAAGAGATCCCATCTTGGGGCCTTTTCCAGAGCTCCGCCGGAGGGGGCATTGATCATGCAGGGCCTCTACATCAACTCCATGGTCCCTCTGATGATGTGTGAGTAGTTTACCTCAGACCTTCGGGTCCATAGCTAGTAGCTAGATGGCTTCTTCTCTCTCTTTGGATCTCAATACAAAGTTCTCCTCGATTCTCTTGGACATCTATTCGATGTAATCTTCTTTTGCGGTGTGTTTGTCGAGATCCGATGAATTGTGGGTTTATGATCAAGTTTATCTATGAACAATATTTGAATCTTCTCTGAATTTTTCATGTATGACTGGTTTATCTTTGCAAGTCTCTTCGAATTATCAGTTTGGTTTGGCCTACTAGATTGATATTTCTTGCAATGGGAGAAGTGCTTAGCTTTGGATTCAATCTTGCGGTGCTCGATCCCAGTGACAGAAAGGGAAACGACACGTATTGTATTGTTGCCATCTAGGATAAAAAGATGGGTTTTATATCATATTGCATGAGTTTATCCCTCTACATCATGTCATCTTGCTTAAGGCGTTACTCTGTTCTTATGAACTTAATACTCTAGATGCATGCTGGATAGCGGTCGATGTGTGGAGTAATAGTAGTAGATGCAGGAAGGAGTCGGTCTACTTGTCACGGACGTGATGCCTATATACATGATCATACCTAGATATTCTCATAATTATTCACTTTTCTATCAATTGCTCAACAGTAATTTGTTCACCCACCGTAATACTTATGCTATCTTGAGAGAAGCCACTAGTGAAACCTATGCCCCCGGGGTCTATTCTCCATCCTATAAGTTTCCAATCTATTTTATTTTGCAATCTTTACTACCAATCTATATCATAAAAATACCAAAAATATTTATCTTATTATTATTATCTCTATCAGATCTCACTCTTGAAAGTGGCCGTGAAGGGACTGACAACCCCTTTATCGCGTTGGTTGCGAGGTTCTTATTTGTTTGTGTAGGTACGAGGTGACTCGCGCATGGTCTCCTGCTGGATTGATACCTTGGTTCTCAAAAACGAAGGGAAATACTTACGTTGCTTTGCTGCATCACCCTTTCCTCTTCAAGGGAAAACCAACGCAGTGCTCAAGAGGTAGCAACACGTGCCTCCGTTACCTACCCCACGTGATGCATGCTGCATACGTGGCTAAGGATAAGAGCACACTGTGGGAAGAGTAAATTGGCAGTTTCTACCCCGTGTGTTAAAGTCATTCACGGGCCATTACCGGAGCAACCTCACCACTATTGGCTTTATGCCGCACGCGGGAAAACCGGAAACTGGCACGGAATCAAGGCTGAAGAAGCAGCAATGGAAAACTTAACGGGCCAACCTCTTCAGCAAACTTTGCCTGTGCACTTATTAGGTCCTACCCCAACGACGCGCAGCAACGCATTCTGGGCTGGCCCGGGGGCTTCTGTCGGTGCAACAAACCCTGGGTCTATTGACCAACCGTGCACAGACACAAAATCAAGATTGAAGCACCAACTTAAGGCAGAGACTGGAAAACTAGGAGATTTGAGGAGCCAACATGCAGCTCAGATGGACCAAGGTTGAGTCATAGGAGCAAGGTAACGGCAAGGGAAGGGCCTCCCTTGCCGGGCAGGCAAGCCCAGCAAGGGGCGAGGCCACCACCAGAAGCAAGTAACCGAGGCTCCTCGGCAGAGCCTGTTGGGGATCGCAGGGCAGAACCGCCCCACCAACCACCCAAACACGACTCACGTCATCAATCAGTGCGGTGTCAAGCCGCAAGATGATTAAGTGGCAACCATCCGCCACATAGCAGCCATTTCCTACAGAGAATCCTACCGATGCCACTCGTCCTGTGACGTGTCAAGAGAGCTGATGCGAAACTGGCAAGATAGCCCGGTCGGCCTTGTCGGGCGCCCAGTGATGTGACACAAAGCGATGCATTTAATGCACCCTGTCAGCCCACAGAGTTTGGTATGATAGCACGGTTTGCTATCATATCGGTGGATAATGACCACTTTGCCATTGTGGTGACCCCTTAATCTACAAAAGGAGGCCCATGGCACTCGTAGGAGGGGTTAGATGGTTGGAAAGTTAACAACGCCAACCCACCACATACACATGGTCGCCGTAGGCAAACCTTGCCGGGCAAGTGTACTACTTAACACCACATCCATTCCTCCATCAATCCACTAAAGCAAGAGTAGGGTCTTACGCCTCGTGGTGGCCCCAACATGGGTAAATCACTTGTGTGCTCCCTGCCGCACGGCCGTACACTAGTCTGCTCTTTGTGCAACGCGCTGTCCCCCTGCCAAACAAACAAGGGGCCATCCGATCGCATAGGTGACCTTGGAAATCCCGCGACAACTAAGTTTGGAATTATGAGTGGCATGTTGTTTAGCTTGATGGGTTGAGGAGCACTGCTTGCACGTACGTCTTGAAGAACCTACGACGATGGTACTGAATATATGGGACTTTCTACATGCAAGTCGCCTAACTTTCGTCATTTGGGTCAGTCGACCATTCCAGGCGGTTGGATGAAGATCCTACATCTCCTAACCCTTCTTATCCTAACCTATTATTCTTCCCCTAAAGACCACTGCACGGGCTGCCGGCCGAACCACCGGCCCCGCCCTCCCCTGAACCGCCCACCACATCTGGT
>NC_041380.1:201929325-201934404 GCF_002162155.2 Triticum dicoccoides
ATGTCGAGTTTTGCCTCTGATGAAGCCCCACCATAGCCCGATGACAGCCCCCCACAACCACTATCCCCCACCATCTTCTGGCGAGCCCCTTCCTTCCCTCTGGCAAACTCCCAAAAATGGACTGACCCAATTTGAAATTCAGTTGACTGTCATTTAAGCTAATGTGGAATATAAAAGGGGAAACCGTAAGCATTGCGAGTATAGTGGTGAGCGTGCCATGGTGGATCTGAAGGTGCAAACCGGACAAAGGCAACTTTGCGATCAATGTTTGGTTTCAACTAACAAGTAAGATTGTTGTGGGGTGGAACCCTAAGTGCAGATCTTTCACGAATTGGAGGGGAAATCCCGAAGAACACAACGAGCACGAAGAACACAATAGTGGGGAAACACTCAAATTAACTAGATCCAATCACACGCATGTTAGATCCAAGAACACACATGAGGTCACAATGATCCAAGGACAACAAAGGAAAGATACAAGGTAACTAGTTCATCCCAATCCTATGAGGAAAGAGGTCTTGATGATAGTCTTCTACAATAGGAGGGCTTGAATCCACAAGGGGATCTTCTCCAAAGGAGGTCTTGAACTGCAATGGAGTGGTCTCTCTCTCTCCCTCTCTCTCAAGAGGAGGAGTGGTACAAGGAGCAAAGCTCACATATGTCTATCAACTAGTTTTCTTCCCCTAACAAATGACCTAGGGACAAAATATATAGGTGGGTGGAGGAAGGGGATGAAGTGGAGGCCCAATAGGTGACTCTCGACCGTCCATCCTGATGAGCCCATGCGCACGGGGTAAGTTGGGCCTGTGCACACGGGGTCTTTGGGGCCCATGTGCATGGGATATCCAAGAACTCTCTAGATAGGCCATGCGCACTGGGTCCAAAGGTCGTGTGCACGGGGTCTTCTGAATCGTGCTGCTTCTTCCTCCTTCGTGCCTCCGTCTTCCCTGCATTCTTCCTGTCCTTCTCCTTGGACTAGGCGAGCTTCCTTCTTCTGTGTGTTCTCCTCGTGGATGGTGTAGTTGTACTCTTCCGCTTGGTCTTCTCCTCGAAGAATGTGTAGCTCCGCTCACACCTATGTATGCACATGAGAGATGGGTCAAGTAGTATACCATCCTCGAAGGGGGCAAGTGGACACGTGTAAAGGAGGTGATTCACCTTCGTATGCATGAAGTAGAAGTCACACGTGTCACTTGGCGAAGTGTCTCTTGACATGGTGATGTCCATAGGATGCTCCGCATCACCCCCCCCCCCTTGGGAAAGATCCGACCTTGGATCCTGATCCTTATCACCATGGAAACTGTTGTCGTGGATGGTCTTGTATTTGGAGGAGTTGAAGACATGGTGCAATCCAAGTACTCCAAGGTGTCTCTGGAGTGATAGACATGCAAAAATAGCAAACACAAGAGACGCTCGGAAATACAATGGTTAGCACACACAGGTTGTCCATCAAGTAAGCGCGAGTTGCACCCGATAATATTGTGCATGGCAAGACACATGATGCCTATCCAAAAGATGTAGAATGATATGTAATGCATTCATGGGAGCAAAAGCATTCATTGAGCACACAAATGTGTTTTGAATATGATCGATGCAACCATTGTGCAAAATGATGTCATAATTGGACGGTTTATCAATAGCATGAACATGGCAATGGATTCTCAATATGATTATGTTATCATGCAATTGATGGTTGGCAATCTGATCATTATGTGTGAATATGCCATCAAGGAAGATCACAACAAATTTGCTAAGAAAGTACACAAGCTCATATATTATGGATGACATGGAAATGCAAGATGCAACATGGCAATCATAATGTGAGTCAATCCATGCATAAGATGCAAATTTGTTATGGGTGGTGTTGTACCACAGCTCGTTGTTGTGGCACTCCTCAACTAGAATGTCCATAGGGTCCATCTCCAATGTCGTTCCTCCACTAATAGATGTATCATGTAGACAAGAAGAAGAAGATAACAATGAAAAAATGACCCATCCAATATGCATATGTGAGGATGGCTCAAAGGAAAGGCGGTCTCCTTTAGGAGTTTCTCAAGGATGTTGGAGTTGCGCATCTTGTATGCCTTCACATAACTAATATGTCTCGTGATTGTACCGCCTTGTGAATCCTTCAAAATGAAAGTACATGACAAACACTTGGAAAAACAAATGATGTTAGTGCAAATGCGACACCTATCATTCGTGTGGTGAAATACCCAACAAGTGTTTTCATCATTCTTATCATAAGAAAGTACAAGGGTGTAGTTCATGGTATGTAGGCATAAGATGCTACGAGAACCAAAGAGATTAAGCTCAATGAAATGCATCACAAGTAAGGTATCCAAGTCTCCAAAATCAACAAGCATAGTATGGTTGCACTCACGACAAGTGAATTTGAGAGATGCAATTATTGGAGACAAGTGGCAATCATCATGGTAAATCATGTGAGAGGCATGAATATATATGTGTCATCAACCCAACAAAGCGAGTAAGAATGGAACATGGGTGATGCGACAAAGCAAGCAATCATAGGAAACAAGTCATGCAAGCTAGCAGTGCAAAGATGTAATATACTAGAGGTAATCATGGCAATCATGTCATGTGTCCAAATAGTGGGCATACATAATGCACATGGCATGGAACAAGCATGAAAACAAGATATGAACAATGTATCACCATTGTATTGGCAAGAAGTCATATGTAAATGGCAATGGAACATCATGACTCTCCCAACACAAGGATTAACAATAGCATGCAGCATGTATAGAACATGGCAATAGCAACAAGTATCTCCACCAAGCATGCAAATACACATAGAAGTGGCATAATGGTGAATCACATGTAAGTGCAAGCAAGGGTCACAATTGCATCGCAAAGGCATATAAAGAGGCATAACATGCAAATTGAACACGGGAAATGGGTATAAAATGACAATTGGTATATAGCCCATAGCTGTGTGAGAGGAAGTAGAAGAGATGCGCGTAGTCGTTGCGCGAAGGGAACGGTGGTAAGGATAGTCCACGTGATGTAGCAACCCGACCTCAGACAGTCAAGTCCCTGTGCTTCAGTGTCATCCCTGGATCGGTTATGCTGACACACAGTACTCGAAAGGATTTATAATAGAGTAGCAATCACACGCTTATTACATTGCATGTCTAAAGAGAGAACTTATTACAATAAATATGGCTTAAGGCCATCTAAACTAAGATAACAGTGGAAGGTTTGAAAGATAAAGTGAGTCCATCAACACCAACGGCATAGCTGAGTGCACGACAACGGCCTAGCGAACCTTACTCCTCGTCTAAAAGGTCTGCAACATGATACGTTGCAGCCCGAAAACGGGTCAGCACATGGAATATGCTGGCAATGTAACACAGTAGAGTAATGAACAGATGAAGGCTATCACTATATGCATATATGGCTGGTGGAGGCTGTATGGTTAATATGTTTTTGCGAAAAGGCAATTTTTCCCTACAACAAAGGAATATATTTTACTTAACTATCATGGTAGTTGAAACATCATTAAGAAGGTTCCTCCAACTCAATCCCAATTAAAAGTAATCATTAACCTAACAAATTAATTTAGAGTGATGAGATCCCTATGATAATCCAAGAACCAGATACTCAAGATGTCCATAATCGTGGACACGGCTAACCATGAGTAGTTTGTACACTCTACAGAGGTTTGCGCACTTTTCCCCACAAGACTCGATCTTCTCTATTGGATTTCTTGCACTACATGGTGTTTGAGAAACGGATGACCGAGACAGAGTCTTTCAGAAGCACTAACTCTTTACTCTGGGTGGACAGTTACACCTACTTTCCCCTACATCTGCTAGCCCACCACTGAAAGAGGTCATGCAACATACTCAACTATGCTAGAGCCCATAATAGCTTGTGGTTGCACATGGAAGTTTCTAGCATGAATAATCTTATGATCCCTTTGAGCATGTGTGGCGGACCGTAGGATGATCACATGGGTACTCCGGGATATCCTAGGACAACACGGGATTCTCCAGGTGCCTACAAGCAATCCACCCAGATGTGTACTAAAGTTGCCACCTTAAGTTGAACCATTAATTAACAACTCACATCTGCCATGGATACACTCAAACCCAATCAAAGTCTACGAGCACAGCATGGTAGTATAAGCATAGCGTAGAAGTAACTCCCAAGGGTTTGATAATAAAACAGGTAATAGGTTCTACCGTATCATCTACTTCCCAGACCCACATGTTAAGAGTTCCTACTCATGAAATGTGTGAGGTTTGAAACTAATGCATAAAAATTGGGTATGAAAGAAGTATGATCAATGTGTTACTTGCCAGGCTGACGATCCGCAAAACCTAGTGACTCGTAGTAGCACGCTTCGCACTCCGGGTGTTCTATCACAAACAAACAATAGCATAGCAATCAAGCAAAGATGCACGGGTAAAACTCAAATAAGAAGATCTAACCAGAAAGTTCAACTGAAGAACTCTGGTTTGCAAAAAGAATCAAATCAAACGGAGCAACGAAACTCAAACCATGAAAGAAACAAGATCTAATTACTAATCTGAACTAAAGTCAAATTTTACAGTACCAAAATCTTATTCAAGTTGGTTAAACAAAAAGAGGACTTCGAGACGAAGATCTAGGTGCTTGTTTCACATGATTTGGGTAAAGGAGCGAAAAGTTATACTAGATCGAAGATTAGGGCAGAAATCGCAATCAAAAATAATCGCAAAAAAACCCTGGAAAAAGAAAAACTAACGAACAGGCTAACGAATGAATGTTCGTTGTCTGTGGCTAACGGATGAACAGCGTTCATTAGAACGAACGTACGGACAAACGCCCGCTAGATAAATAAACCGACGGAAAACCGAACAAACCGATCTAAAAAAATATATCTAGGGTTTCCAAAAAAACCGAACGGTTAACCGAAAAAATCGACAACGGCGGCGGCGGCGACGACTACCTCCGACGAGGCGGCGCGGCATCGGGCTTGTGGCGACGGGGCGTCGGCGAGCTGCGGGGCGGCGGTGGCGTGCTGCGGTGACCTACGGGGCGGCGGGGCGCTCAGGCGGCGGTGGCGTTGTT
>NC_041380.1:201934591-202002767 GCF_002162155.2 Triticum dicoccoides
GGTATTTAAGAGGGGGTCGGGGTCGAGGCCGACTTGGAGGAGGCGGCGGCGCGGCGGTGTGGCCCAGACGGACTCCGGCGAGTCCGTCTCGCGCACGGGAGGGAGGCGCGGCGCTGGCTGGGCCAGGTGGGCCTCGGCCCAGTCCGGTCCGACAGGATTTTTTTAAAACTAGAATTCGCCCGAAAAAATCCTAGAAAATAAAATAAAAATCTAAAAATACCAAAACAAATTTTCACCGTCTAAATAAAATATTTAGAACAAGATGAACATTTTCTTGGCCCAAAAATGCAATTTTAAAAAATGCATATTTTTTCTAATTCAAATAAAATGGCAAATAAAATTAAAATAAAATTATTTATTTGATTTTAATATTTTTCCTCCAATATCTCATTTATTTTGGAGAAGTCATATTATCTCCTCTCATATATTTTAATAAGAAATATTTTTGGAGAGAACAATTATTAAAACCAAAATGATCCCCATTTCAATATTTGATAAAATTCAAATATGAAAAACATGAAATCCTCAACTCTCTCCGTGGGTCCTTGAGTTGCTTAGAGTTTCGAGGATCGCAAAAAGAAAATGCAATAAAATATGATATGCATGAATGATCTATGTATAACATTCCAAATTGAAAATTTGGGATGTTACAAACCTACCCCCCTTAAGATGAATCTCGCCCTCGAGATTCAGGTTGGCTAGAAAACATGTGTGGGTGGTCTTTGCGTAGATCATCCTCTCTTTCCCAGGTGGCTTCATCCTCGGTATGGTGGCTCCACTGAACTCTGCAAAACTTAATAACTTTGCTACGAGTAACTCGGCTGGCAAACTCAAGAATCTTGACAGGTTTCTCCTCATATGTCAAATCAGTGTCCAACTGAATTGCTTCCAGGGGCACTGTGTCTCTTAGAGGAATGTCGGCCATCTCTGCATGACACTTCTTCTACTGGGAAATGTGAAACACATCATGTACTCCAGAATCCGATTGACTCTCTCGGTCTGTCCATCTGTCTGTGGGTGAAAAGTTGTACTGAACTCCAGCCTGGTTCCCAAAGTCTGGTGCAGTTGGTGCAAAACTTTTTAGTAAACTGTGTTCCCCTATCTGATACGATGGTCCTCGGAACTCCATGCAGACATACGATCCTGGTCATGGATATCCTGGCCAACTTCGCACTTGTATATGTGGTGTTCACTGGGATAAAGTGAGCTACTTTGGTCAAGCGATCCACTACTACCCAGATAGAATCATATCCCGACCGGGTCCTGGGTAATCCGGTGATAAAATCCAAGCCAAGCTTATCCCACTTCCATTCGGGTACCGGCATAGGCTGCAATAATCCTGCTGGCTTATGATGTGCTGCCTTCACTCTCTGACATACATCACATACGACTACATACTCGGCAATATCCTTCTTCATTCCAGTCCACCAGAAATGCTCCTTCAAATCCAAATACATCTTGGTGTTTCCGGGATGTATAGAGTATGGTGAGTTATGAGCTTCCTGTAATATCAACTTCCTGATCTCTGCCTTGTTGGGCACAAATATACGGTCCTCAAACCACAGGGTGTCATGCTCATCCTCACAAAAACCTTTGGCTTTGCCTTCTCTCATCTTCTCCTTTATCTCGGCAATTTCTTTGTCATCCTTCTTGGCTTCTTGAATGTTTCCCAACAATGTCGACTGAACTTCCATGGTTGTAACAAAACCTCTAGGAACAATCTCTAAACGTAGCTCCTTGAAATCTTCTGCTAACTCCTTTGGCAATCCTTTACTTAAGACGGTATTGGCATAACTCTTCTGGCTCAAAGCGTCTGCTACGACATTGGCCTTTCCTGGATGATAATGCAGTCTAATATCATAAACCTTTATAAGCTCCAACCATCTCCTCTGCCTGAGGTTCAGCTCCTTCCAGGTGAAAATGTACTTCAAACTCTTATGATCCGTGTACACATCACAATGGTTCCCAATAAGAAAATGTCTCCATGTCTTGAGTGCATGCACTACTGCTGCTAACTCCAAGTCATGCGTGGCATAATTCAACTCATGCGGTCGAAGTTGTCGTGAGGCATATGAAACAACTCTTCTGTGTTGCATAAGTACTCCTCCAAGACCTAAGCGAGAGGCGTCGCAATACATTTGGAAATCCTTGCGTATATCCGGCAGAATCGGCACTAGGGCTGTAGTCAAACGTTTATTCAACTCCTGGAAACTTGCTTCACATTCTTCAATCTAATGGAACTTGGTGTCCTTCTTCAACAACATCGTCATAGGCTTTGCAATCTTAGAGAAATTTTCAATGAATCTCCGATAGTATCCCGCGAGTCCAAGAAACTGTGGATCTCTCCAACTGAGGTGGGTGCCAACCACTCAGTGACCGACTGAACTTTGGTGGGGTCTACTGATATACCTTCTCCTGATATAACATGTCCAAGAAATCCAACTTCCTTCAACCAAAACTCACATTTGCTGAACTTGGCATACAACTGATGCTTCGTGAGTTTCTCAAGAACTAAACGCAAATGCTCCTTGTGTTCCTCTTCATTCTTTGAGTATACCAGGATACCATCAATAAACACCACGACAAACTTATCGAAGAACTCCATGAACACCTTGTTCATCATACTCATGAAATAGGCAGGGGCATTAGTCAATCCAAATGACATAACCGTATACTCATATAGCCCATACCTTGTGGTGAAAGTTGTCTTAGGTATATCCTTTTCTCGAATCTTCAGCTGGTGGTAACCAGATCGCAGGTCGATCTTGGAAAACACTTTAGCTCCTTGCAGCTGGTCAAACAAATCATTGATCATCGGCAGTGGGTACTTGTTCTTGATCGTCACTTCATTCAACGCACGATAATCAACCACCATTCTCAAGGATTTATCCTTCTTCTCAACCAAGAGCACTGGAGCTCCCCATGGTGATGAACTCCGTCGGATGTAACCTTTCTCCAATAACTCCTTAATCTGCTTCTTGATCTCCTCTAGATCATTTGCGGGCATCCGGTAGGGTCTCTTTGATATAGGCCCGGTGCCTGGCAATAGCTCTATCAAAAATTCGATGTCTCGATCTGGCGGCATGCCTAGTAACGCCTCTAGAAATACATCTGGGTAATCCTTCACAACGGGCACTCCCTCCTGAACAACTCCCGTGAGATAATTTACTTGGGTTCTCCTTGGTGTATGCCTGGATACATACTTGATCCGTTTTCCCTCTGGGTGGTAAGCAGAATTGACTTACTGGCACAATCGATGTTTCCTCCATACATCGACAGCCAATCCATTCCTAGTATCACATCCAATCCTTGTGACTCCAGAATTATCAAGGCAGAGGGGAAAACATGACTACCTATGCTTAATGGCATATAAAAACATCCACTGCTTGCCATATACTCAGCTCCGGGTGAGGTTACTAGCATAGGTGTCCTAAGAACTTTAGTGGGCAACTTATACTTATCCACAAATCCCCTTGATATGTATGAATGTGATGCACCAGTATCAAAAAGAATGATTGCAGTAAACGACTTAACTAAAAACTTACCGATAACTACATCTGGTTGCTCTTCAACCTCCTCCATGTTCACGTGGTTCACTTGTCCTTTGTTAAATGGATTGGGCTTCTTCCTAGAGATCCCATTACCATTTCTGTTCTTCGCTTTAGGGCACTCAGTGGCATAGTGTCCAGTCTTCCCGCACTTGAAACAAGTAACGTGGCTTAGGTCCCTCTCGGCATGTGTGGCTGGATTGGATCAGTTCTGATTGCTGCTTACTCCATTCCCATTTCCATTCCTTGGGCCATTATGGTTATGAGAACTTCCTCCATTGTGAGTGTGGCCTCCATGGTTATGGGTAAGCCCTCCCGAGTTCGGGGTAAAGCGAGGCTTCTGCTAAGCTCCTGAATTGTACTTCCCTTGTCCATATTTCCTCTTGCGGCTCTCTATCTCCTGCTACTTCCCTTCGATCATGAGAGCTCTATCTGCCAACTCGTGGTAGTTGTTAAATGTTGCCACCATTAACTGCATACTCATCTCATCGTTCAGCCCTTCCATAAACTTCTCCTGCTTCACGGCATCTGTGGCCACATCATCTGGGGCATAGCGGGATAACTTACTAAACTCATCCATGTAGTGCCCCACAGTACGGTTCCCTTGGCGTAAGTTGCGAAACTCACGCTTCTTCATTCTCATAGCTCCAGTTGAGACATGAGTTGTGCGGAATGCTTGCTGAAATTGCTCCCAAGTGACATTGGCTATAGGTAAAGTGGATGTGTAATTCTCCCACCATGAGGCCGCTGGTCCATCCAGTTGGTGTGCAGCAAAACATACCTTCTCAGCATCTGTGCAACCTGCGATGGTCAACTCTCTTCCAATCTTGCGCAGCCAATCATCAGCAACTATTGGCTCGGTCCTACTGGAAAACACCGGCGGCTGCAACCTCAGAAAACGGGCTAAGTTGTCAACTGGAGGTGGTGGTGGTGGGTTGTTGGTGTTGTTGTTGTTGTTTCCTTGGTTTTGAACTAACAACTGCATCAAGGCATTCTGCTATTGGATCAACTGAGTGAGCTCCGGTGGGAAAGCAAAACCGGGGTCACGTCTCGGAGGCATCTGATGGGTTTAGAGGGAAGAGATTAGAATAGAATGAGGTCTAATGAGAAAGCACTACCCATATGCACATGAGACAAACACAATCATATCATATCACTCAATCAATCAAGCAAGGGCATACAATTGATCTAACTATCGTTACAGTGCTCGGACTACTAATATTTACATGGGGAATACTACTAATAGTATGGTGGTCTACTAGAAATTTTGATCGGTGGAAGACTCCATGATATCCGCTCCAGCTTCATCCTCATAGTCATCATCACTACCATCAGGGTCGAAGTCAGTTTTCTCGATGATGATGTATTCTTCAGAATGAATCTCCTTAGGTTCGTCGTCTTCTCCTCCTGGCGCGGGGTCTCCCATGAAAACTCCTAGCTTCCTTGTCATGTTGTCATTCCTCTCCACAAGTATCATCATTTCCTCCTCATATCCATCACGTGTAGACTTAAGCTCCTCTTCTAGCTCTGTGATCCTGGTCATCGCCTTCTTCAAATCTATCATGCTTGCGCACATCTGGGTCCCGTGGCGATGAATGTGATGGTTTAATTCCTAGATGAATGCTGCAATGGACCTATCCTTCCTGGTGCTGATCATCTCCCATTGCTCATCTCGGCTCCCACATATCTGGTAGATAGTCCCCTTAAGCTCCTTGTGGTAAACTTCGCCGATGCATCCTATAGCAATGTGGGCTGCCATGCTCTTGCCTAGACTCCAGGTTGGTGCATCGAAGGAAAACTCTATGGGTTTAGTGACTGGCGTGAACGTCCTTCCTGGAACTTGAACTCGAATCATCCAACACTCCTCTTCTGGTAATGTGGCAGTGTAGGTCCCGGTGAAGCTTGGTATTCCAATGTTTAGGTACCTAGTGACTTCCTTCAAGTGTCGTCCAAAAGGTGTGTCTTCATCCGGCTGTGCAAACTTGTTCCTCGAGCCCGCCATCCTAAAGAGTAGAAAATGGAGAGGAGTCAGAAATGAGTAGAGAAGAGTGGCCTATGGATTTTCTTAGTGGTCGTGTCCAACATTCAGCGTGTGCTCTAATACCATCTTGTAGCGACCCGACCTCAAACGGTCAAGTCTCTATGCTTCAGTGACATCCCTGGATCGGTAATGCTGACACACACAGTACTCGAAGGATTTATAACCGAGTAGCAATCACACACTTATTACATTGCATGTCTCAAGAGAGAACTTATTACAATAAATATGGCTTCAGGCAATCTAAAGTAAGATAACAACGGAAGGCTTGAAAGATAAAGTGAGTCCATCAACTCCAACGGCATAGCTGAGTGCACGACAACGGCCTAACGAACCTTACTCCTCGTCTCAAAAGTCTGCAACATGATACGTTGTAGCCCGAAAACGGGTCAGCACATGGAATATGCTGGCAATGTAACACAATAGAGTAATGAACAGATGAAGGCTATCAATATATGCATATATGGCTGGTGGAGGCTGTATGGTTAATATATTTTTGCAAAAAGCCAATTTTCCCTACAACAAAGGAATATATTTTATTTAACTAGCATGGTAGTTGAAACATCATTGAGAAGGTTCCTCGAACTCAATCCCAATTAAAAGTAATCATTAACCCAACAAATTAATTTAGAGTGATGAGATCCATATGATAATCCAAGAACCAGATACTCAAGATGTCCATAACGGGGGACACGGCTAACCATGATTAGTTTGTACACTCTGCATAGGTTTGCGCACTTTTCCCCACAAGACTCGACCTCCTCCATTGGATTTCTCGCACTATATGGTGTTTGAGAAACGGATGACCGAGACACAGTCTTTCAAAAGCACTAACTCTTTACTCTGGGTGGACAGTTACACCTACTTTCCCCTACATCTGCTAGCCCACCACTGAAAGAGGTCATGCAACATACTCAACTATGCTAGAGCCCATAATAGCTTGTGGCTACACACGGAAGTTTCTAGCATGAATAATCTTATGATCCCTTTGAGCCTGGGTGGCGGACCGTAGGATGATCACACGGGTACTCCGGGATATCCTAGGACAACACTGGATTCTCCAAGTGCCCACAAGCAATCCACCCAGATGTGTATTAAAGTTGCCACCTTAAGTTTAACCATTAATTAACAACTCACATCTTTCATGGATACACTCAAACCTAATCCACGTCTATGAGCATAGCATGGAAGTATAAGCATAGCGTAGAAGTAACTCCCAAGGGTTTGGTAATAAAACAGGTAATAGGTTCTATCTCATCATCTACTTCCCAGACCCACATGTTAAGAGTTCCTACTCATGCAATGTGTGAGGGTTGAAACTAATGCATAAAAACTGGGTACGAAAGAAGTATGATCAATGTGTTACTTGCCTTGCTGATGATCCGCAAAACCTAGTGACTCGTAGTAGCACGCTTCGCACTCCGGTTGTTCTATCGCAAACAAACAATAGCATACATAAGCAACCAAGCAAAGATGCACGGGTAAAACTCAAATAAGAAGATCTAACCAGAAAGTTCAACTGAAGAACTCCGGTTTGCAAAAAGAATCAAATCAAACGGAGCAACGAAACTCAAACAACGAAATAAATAATATCTGATTACTAATCTGAAGTAAAGTCAAATTTTACAGTACCAAAATCTTGTTCAAGTTGGTTAAACAGAAAGAGGACTTCGAGAGAAAGATCTAGGCGCTTGTTTCACCTGATTTGGATAAACGAGCGAAAAATTATACTAGATCGAAGATTAGGGCAGAAATCACAATCAAAAATAATCGCGAAAAAAACCCTGGAAAAAGAAAAAGTGACGAACAGGCTAACGAACGAATGTTCATTGTCTGTGGCTAACGAATGAACGACGTTCACGTACAGACGAACGTCCGCTAAATAAATAAACCGACGGAAAACCGAATGAACTGATTTAAAAAACTATATCTAGGGTTTCAAAAAAACCCGAATGGTTAACCAAAAAAACGACAACGTCGGTGGCGGCGTCGACTACCTCCGGCAAGGCTCCGGCGAGGCAGCGCGGCGTCGGGCTCGTGGCGGCGGGGCATCGGCGATCTACGGGGCAGCGGCGGCGAGCTGGGGGGCGGCGGCGGCTTGCGGCGGCGGGGCGCGTAGGCGGCGGTGGCGTTGGGTGTCCGAGGTAGTGGGTGGCGGGGTAGGGCGGCGACGGGGGGTATTTAAGAGGGGAGGGTCGAGGTTGAGCCGACTTGGAGGAGGGGGCAGCGCGGCGGCGTGGCGCAGGCGGACTCCGGCGAGTCCGTCTCGTGCATGGGAGGGAGGCGGCGGCGCTGGCTGGGCCAGCTGCGCCTCGGCCCAGTCCGATCCGGCGGGATTTTTTTATAAACCAGAATTCGCCCGATAAAATCCTAGAAAATAAAATAAAAATCTAAAAATACCAAAACAAATTTTCACCATCTAAATAAAATATTTAGAACAAGATGAACATTTTCTTGGCCCTAAAATGCAATTTTAAAAAAATTCTTATATTTTTTTCTGATTCAAATAAAATCGCAAATAAAATTCAAATAAAATTATTTATTTGATTTTAATATTTTTCCTCCAATATCTCATTTATTTTGGAGAAGTCATATTATCTCCTCTCATATATTTTAGTAAGAAATATTTTTGGAGAGAAAATTTATTAAAACCAAAATGATCCCCGTTTCAATATTTGATAAAATTCAAATATGAAAAACCTGAAATCCCCAACTCTCTCCGTGGGTCCTTAAGTTGCTTAGAGTTTTGAGGATCGCAAAACGAAAATGCAATAAAATATGATATGCATGAATGATCTATGTATAACATTCCAAATTGAAACATGTCATCCATCATGATGGATTTGTTGTTATGTATAGCATAATGGAGACTCAAATTGCATAAGGCATCATGAGAAATATGTGGAGCATTGTTATTCATGGAATGCATATGGTTCATGCAATTATGGGAGTCATGCAAAGTATCGAATGCAACAAAATCTCCTAATATGTATGAGGAAACTATGGGTGTCTCCTCATGATCATTAGTGGAAACATCACATGGAGAATATTGACAACATCCAAAAAATGCATATCCGAAGCAATGTGTTCATGGCATGGCGTATGTGATGAATTGCACACATTTTGCAAGGGCAGCATAGAAGTATCATCGCAAGAGAAGCAAAATCCTATAACCATCATCTTGTCATCTATGCCATAAGTGCAAATGGGATTTATTTTAATGGGGCATGCATAGTTACTATGTTGAGATTGGAAAGATGCAATACGGGAGATCTCACTCATAGCATATGACATGTTTAAAGGGTTGTCGAACATGATGTGACCAAAAGAATTTTCACATGATATCCTTTGGAGCATAGCATCACAACTAGGCAACTCAACATGCTTATCATCATATTCATCATAAATTGGTAAGTCATGACATGAGGAAGTCGCACTAGCATGAATCATGCTAATAGGTGTGTCAACATCATGCAGACAATCATTGTGAAGATAGTACACTAGTGGGACAAGTGAAGCACCATCACCTATGTTACCTTTAGAGCGTTGCTCATGTGTTGTAGGTGAGGTGTCAAAGACCAAGTCATGGTCATCTTGATCATGATGGAACAATGTGGGGGTGCATCTTCGTCCACCATGGAAATTGTCGTCGTTGGAGGTATGGACTCGTCGAGGGTAGGAATGTCGTCATGTAGGAGACCTAGCACTAGAGAAGAAAACACAGTGAGAGTAGAGGTTAAGTCATTAGAAATCATAGTGGCCTCACGTGCCGTCTCAGCTACCTCACTTACTAAGTGTTGTGGCTCACTCACTCCTGGTAAGATGCTCTCACTCATATGGTTGGTGGAGTCACTCATGCTCTCAACCTCACATAGGATGTGTGGCATAATTTCGTGTGTGGGACTAGTGGTGGTCACACTCATCCTCTCATAGGAAATGCTCTCAATGTCACATATGGTGGAGTCACTCATATCACTCATGGTGGGGTGGCTCTCCTCACATGGGAAATGGGGCATCTCGTCATATGTGGGTGTTGGAGAGATGTAGGTGCAAATGTCTCCATGCTCAATCATGTTGTGGTCGTAGCCGTCGATGAAGGCCGAAGATGGCACATCATCACTCTCCACTAAGACCAAAGATAAGGTCCCATGTGCGATGTCATAGCTAGACTCAGAGTCTGAGTCCCAATGGGGTACCATCTTCATGTTGGTGAAGAGGCATGTGCTCGTCACCGTGGTCGAAGGGGATGGACCTTGCTCGACTATCTCATCGCCGTCTTGTATGAGGCCCATATGATGCGGCACCTCGTAGCTCATCTCCATGACTGAAGGGAATTTCCCATGCTCGGCTTTCTTCCATGAGGCGCTTCCGAATATGGAAGTGTTGCCCTCTCTTGTAGGTGGTCGCCTTTGTCAGTGTTCTAGGAACGGGGGTACCCAGACTTGCCTACCTGCGGCCCATGGCGTGGCTCCATCGATGGCCCGGTACGGCCCAGCTTCAGCATCAACAACGCAAGATCCTCGCGAGGGGCCAAGTCTCGCAAGGTGGACGACACCAAGTCCTCTACGAGGAGCGGTCTCCTCAGGCTGGCTCCTGAAGAGAGGAGATTTCTATGCAAGTCTCACCTCGCGTGGTTCAGATGACATGAGCCATGACAACCAAGGCCAGGCGGGCGCCAGCATGCACAGTGTACCAGTTTCCTCTTCGGTGCTAAGGAAGCAAGCGCAGGTGCAGAGTCCTGAGGAATCAGCCAAAGGTTTCCATTCTGTTGCAACAAGACCAAGACCGCCAGGATGGCAGGATGGAGGTCATCGCCGAGCCCACCACGGCATAACGACCAGAGGCTTTTGCAGGCGAAAACTACTTTTGTTAGGATAGCATGTACTAGTTGTCTCCCTTTGCATTTGGCTATTGTGCGATCCCTTCCCACCTTGCATTTGGGAAGAGGACCAAGGCAACTATAAATAGGACTTAGCCACCACTATAGAACAAGGACCGATGGACCGACCGGAGGAAATCCATCCCATCCTCACACTCACCAGCTCACTCGAGCCCAAGAACACTCCTCCTCCTGAGGTTGTTCTTCCACTGTACTAGTTCATCCTCAGCCCCTCAAGGCCAATCCACCACAAAGCAGGGGTAGGGTTTTACACCGCAAGGTGGCCCGAACCTGGGTAAATTGATATGTCTCTTTTCCTTCTTGTTCATCGAGCTAGGCCGTGAGATTGGCGAGTAGGAAGACTTGGGAGGACGAGTTCTTTGCATGCACCCAGAGTTCGAACCTCTCAAGGGTCCGCAGAACCCAAAATCTGACATTTGGCACGCTAGGTAGGGGTGCGTCTAAGCCTCTCTTCACTGGTCTATTCACCACTACTCCACCGCTCCCATGGTTGACGCTCGTCGAGCTCGTGCTGAGCGTCGGGCCACCCTCGCCGCCCGCGTCGCTCAGACAACACCGGCGGGCAATAGCTGCCCTCGCCGTCCCTTGTTGCCAGTGGCGAATGCCGGCACCGGCCCTGCGGGCCATGAGCAGCAGGCTTTGTCACTGAATCCTTTCATGCGGTGCGATGGACGCACCGCCACCCTGTCGCTGACTTCGGCTACTTCGTCCTCCCATGCTCATCATGGCCCAGCGAACGCGCAGGCTGTGCTGCTCATGGCACGTGAGCTCTTGCGCTACCGCCCCGTCAATGACCTCTACGAGGACTGGCTGGACTGCATTGCCGAGCTCATCAGTGCCGCCGGAGAGTCTCCTGCACCACCTCGCTCGCTGCCTCACCCGCCACCTACCGTGGGATACATGGCTCACGGAGCACCTCCTGCACCTCCTAGGCAGGATGCCATCATCGAGCCAAGGCGTGAGGCTCCACGGCATGACCCGCCTTGCAGGGCGCCAACATGCGATAAGGAAAGCTGCCAGGTGGTGCAGGGACCGCAAGGAGAGGCACGTGCGCTTCCAGCACCGCCAAGTCAAGACTGTGCGCCGCCTGTGGTGGTGGCGCGCGAGCGCTAGGATCAGGCTCCACTTCCACGGCGGGCCCCCGTGACAACAGCTGGGTGCCACGCGTTCCCTTCGGAGCTGCGTAGCATCGTCTGGCCAGGGAAGTTCAAGCCCGACCTGCCTCACGCTACGACGACACCCCTGACCCAACTGAGTTCCTGCAGCTCTACGAGCTGAGCATCGAGGCGGCCAACGACGACGAGAAGGTTATGGTGAACTGGTTTCCCATGGCCCTCAAGGAAGGCGCGCGCTCGTGGCTCTTGAACCTCCCCGTGGATCGATCTCCTCCTGGGACGAGATGCGAGAGCATTTCGTCGCCAACTTCCAGGGCACTCACAACCGCCCTTCGTCTGCGGTTGACCTGCGGTGCATCAAGCAGCAGCCAGGAGAGACCCTGCAGAAGTACATCCAGCGCTTCAACTGTGTTCGCCTCAAGATCTGCAAGGTGTCGGATGAGGCCACCGTCTCAGCATTCACTAATGGTGTCCATGATGTCAAGATGAAGGAGGAGCTCGCCATACACGAGGACCTGTACGCGGCTCTGGAGATGTTAAACATGGCAACCAAGTGTGCGAGAGCTGAGGAGGGGCGGCTCTCCCTTCTCGAGCTCCCTGACACGGACCCAAAAGATAGGAAAGACAATGCCAAGGACGTGAAGCGCAAGGGAGCGGCCGTGCTCATGGCCGAGCCATAAATGAAGCACGGCTGCTGAGGCAGTCCTGGATTAAGGGGTCCTCGGGCGTCCGGCCTGTTGACATGGGCCAGACTAATGGGCTGTGAAGGTACAAGACCGACGACTCTCTCCCATGTCCGAATGGGACTCTCCTTGGCGTGGAAGGAAAGCTTGGCGCCTAGATATGAAGACTCCTTTCTCTGTAACCGACATTGTATAACCCTAGTCCCCTCCAGTGTCTATATAAACCAGAGGGTTGAGTCCATAGAGGCAGAAACAATCATAACCATATATGCTAGACTTCTACGGTTTTAGCCATTACGATCTCGTGGTAGATAAACTCTTGTAATACTCATATTCATCAAGATCAATCAAGCAAGAAGTAGGGTATTACCTCCATAGAGAGGGCCTGAACCTGGGTAAACATCGTGTCCCCCATCTCCTGTTACCATCGACCCTAGACGCACAGTTCGGGACCCCCTACCCGAGATTCACCGGTTTTGACACCGACATTGGTGCTTTCATTGAGAGTTCCACTATGCCGTCAAAGTCAGGGTTGATGGCTCGCCTTGTGATCAAGGAAAATATTACCGCCGGAGGAGCTCTGGCCTCAGGCCAAACCCTTCGGCTGGTGGCTTTATCATGACCGTCCGTTCAGCCGGTGAGCCGACGATGACTTCTCGGGTCATCGAAAATCGCCTCTGAATTGACTCCGAATACTCCAAATGGATGGATCCAACGGAATTGTCGTCCTTGAACAAACTTCTGAATCGCATCGCCGCCTTGGGGGTCGCTACAGACTATGATCGGATTGGGCTTAAACCTGATTAGAGAGAAATCAAATCTCCACCGATCACCCATCATATAGCAGTAGTAGAGGAGCAAAACAACAACTCTCCCTCTATACTGAGGACAAACTATGTTCGGATCTCCGAGCTCGAAGGGCCGGATACCTGTCCGCGGAACGACATGCCTTGTCCTCCGAACCCGGAATCAGACGGTAGACCTGAAAAATTGGTCGATCTCGCGGAGCCCGAACTATTAAACTCAGAAATTTCTCAAACTCCGGATCCCGAATTGCGTTAGCGTTCAGATTTAAGTCCACCCACCCACCCAGATATACGTGATCTCATATACCTATGGCATCAGTCTCAGGAAACAGTCCATCACTTTTGTGCCAGATTCCTCCTTGTCAAGGACAAGATTAAATATTGCCGCGACGAAGACGCGATCTCAATATTCTGTAGTAATTGTACGGATGAAGGAATCATCAACGCCATCAACCGTCGTCACGTACTACACTTTGCTGACTTGGCATCCATAGTACGGAAGTACTGCACAATGCAAAGCGCCTGGAAAACTCAGGCAGCTCGCGGGGAACCACCAGTCACCACTGAACACCTCGTCCGGACAAAAAGGATGCACCCTCACGTGGCGTCCGACATAGCGGTAAATAAATCTAAACCCATTACGGGGCGCAGAACCATTCTGGAGGGATGGCTCAATAGGCCATGCAAAATACACACAACACCGGATACCATACCTACCCATAGCCTTAGAGCATGTTGGATACTCCGGCAAGAGGCCAAGAGTGGCGAGGATATCCTCACCAAAAATACCTCAGAGCAACACCCCCCCCCCCGGAAACGACGATGTCAGGACCCCGATCCTAAGTCTCACCGATCTAGCATGTAACACATCATATCACTTTGCGGCCTCACGCACGGTATTCCCACGGGTGCCACCTTACCTGTCCCGGGACCATTTGCGCCTTTTGGCTCACGTATATGATAGTGTCGCTAGCATCCATATGACAGAGAACCCAGGCCAACATGACTAGTCATGAACCCAAAGTGGCACTGACTTACAGGGACAGGCATACATGAACCAGCATCGAGCATGTCGGTCATCAGCGTGTGAATCCGGGCTGTAGCAACTAGGCTAACGGGACTCCGGTAACCCGGGCTGTAGCAGGCTAGCAAGACTTCGGAAGTCACCGCGTGACATTTCCCTAAAGGGACAGACACAGGAACAAAGTGGATCACATGCCGGCCAGTCTAAGTGTTCCGGAGTAGTAGTAACTGGGCTAGCAGGACTCCGATAAACTGGGCTGTAGCAGACTACCATGGCTCAATGGAAGCACTAGACTACATTTCCCCATAGGAGAGGCTACCAAGGATAAACAACTAGGTTGCCGGATCCCACACATACCAAGCATTTCAATCATACACACAATATGCTCGATATGTGCAGATACAACATGGCATCACAACAAAACTCTACGACTCAAAGTATATATTCATTAGGCTCCGAAGAGCCAGATATTACAAACATGGGTCTGATGACCCAGCATTCCAATCATACAAGCAACAAGCACATACAGAAGCTTAACATGTCTAAGTACAGACATCTACAAATGAAAAAGGCTGACAAGCCTGACTATCTACCAGATCCTACCGAGGGCACAAAATCATAGCTGAGGTATCAAGCTAAACGTCGAAGTCCACAAGGAACTACTAGCGAGACTGAAATCTCTCTGCAAAAACATAAATTAAGCAAATGTGAGTACAAATGTACCCATCAAGACTTACATCAGAACTAACTACATACGCATCATTATCAACAAAGGGATGGTGGGGTTTAACTGCAGCAAGCCAGCTTTGACTCGGTGGCTATCATGTACTATGACTGCAAGTAACTCTTTGAGGTGGCGCACACGAGTCCACATATTCACCATATCAATACACCACTATGGATCTGTTCCCGTCTCCCTACGAGAACGCCATCCATAGCACTCACGCTTATCTTGCGCATTTTAGAGTATCCACTTTCACTTGTCTATGAACTGTACAGGCAACCCAGAAGTCCTTTACCGCGGACACGGCTATTCGAATAGATGATGTTAACCCTGTAGGGGTGTACTTCTCACACATGCTCTCACCACTTACCACCATGTACATGTCGTTTATCTCGGCAACCTTCAATTGGAAGCCTGGCGAGGAAGTCGGCCACGACCTGACTAACCACACAAGTCTCTTGTCCAGGTTTATCGCCTATTCAGGTTCCATCTGCAAGGAGATCCGGCTGGGGTGTCGCTCACGGCCCCAAACGATGTGTACAGGGTTCCAAGCCCACCAAACGGGCGAGGCTTGGTATACCCGGCCACGGTGCCTAGTCTGTCCCAATCCCACCTGTACCGGTTGCCACTTGGTAGACTACTAACACTACCTACAAACGCCAGAAACTAGTTGCAACTCCTGGACAGAGATCGGGTTGATTAATAAGTCGAGAGAGCTTGGAGCGCCCGGAGCCAAATGTGTGGTAGTAACTGTTCATGGATCACAAACACAGAACTCAGTTCCTGAGGACGGCTGCAATGAGACAACCCACCATGTACTCCTACATGGCCTCTCACCGCTACCTTTACCAAATCGTGTTCACACACTTAGCTCTCAACAGTAGGACATGTTCACAACTTTCCAATTCATCCCTGATGAACCAGACCTGACACAACTCTAAGCAATAGTAGGCACGACAAACAAGCATGAATGAGTAGGCACATCAGGGCTCAAACAACTCCTACTCATGCTAGTGGGTTTCATCTATTTACTGTGGCAATGACAGATCATGCAGGGGAAGAGGGTTGAACTACCGCAGCATGTAACAGTTGAATCGCTGTTGTCCTAATGCAGTAAAAGAGAGCAGGAGCGAGAGAGTGGGATTATATCAGAATGAACAAGGGGGTTTTGCTTGCCTGGCACTTCTGAAGATAGTATAGCTCTTCATCGGTGTCATCGAACTCATCGTCGGAACACGTCTACTGAAGGGGGACAATTACCGGCAACAGAGAGGAAACACAATCAATGCGATGCAACAATATGATGCATGAATGTGACATGGCAATATCCTGTTGATTGAGCTGATGCAACTAGCAACCATTTTAAATGAAGTTGGTTTGAACCCTAGGTTCAAATTCAAACTCCATTAGTTAATATTCAAATGTCATTCACTTAGTTTTTCCTAAACAGTGATGTTAAATTGCTGCAATATGCATGAATATGGCATAAACAGATTCTTCATATTTTTGATAATTTTTCATATATAAATTATTTCATTCTGAGCTACGGTTGAATTTCTGTGATTTTTTGAAGTTTAAGTCATTTTCTGGAATTTCCTGAATTATTTTTAATCCAGAAAATGACTTATTGCGTCAGCACTGTGTCAAGCCTGCGTCAACAGGTCAACAGCGCTGACCGGGGTCAAACCTGACCAATGGGACCCACTAGTCAGTGACACACTGCTGGTTTGGGTCACTGGCGGGTGGGGTCAGTCAAGGGCCACGTCAGCAGAGTCAACCCTGACACACAGGGCCACTATGATTAGTTAGAGCTAAACAGGAAATAAACTGTGGTTAATTAATGGCGTGGGGCCCATATGTAAGTGAGTCAGGGGGTAATTAGCAGGGTCATTAGTGGCTAAGTCAGTGCGCCATGTTGATGTCACTGGAGTTCAGCCGACGGTGACCAAAACAACGGCGGAAGCTCGCCGGACTTGAGCTATAGGCGGTGGATGGACACGCGGGGACCATCGGGGTGTAGCCCGTGCTCTCCCGTATCCAGAGCAGCCGGTGAGTGACCACGTGGACACCGGAGCTCGCGGCGGCGGCTGGAGTTCGGTGTGTGTGGCAGCTACGGGTAGAGCAGGTGGCAGAGCAAAACAAGCAGCATGGCAGCAGCTACGGTCCAGCAGGAGCACAACCATGTGCTCGGGCGCGATCTCTGGGTGTCCTGGCCACGACGATGAGAAGCCGCGGCAACGGCGAGCTTCGGTTGCGGTGAGGAGGCAAGCTAGAGGACGAGAACGGGGGGGGCATAGGGGGAGCAGCAGGAGCTCACAGGGGTGCGGCATAGCAGGTCAGTGGGCTCGAGGAAGCTCTGGAGCGGCCCAATCGATGGCGGCGATCCAGGGCGGCCGAGGGCGAAGACGACGATGGTGGTGATGGAACAGGGCCTCCGGGCGTCGCGTAGCTCGGTGGAGAGGGCGAGGAAGACGCGGCAGAGCTTCTAGACTCAGCGGCAGGGCGAGGGGTGGACGGTGGCCGCGGCGACGGCTCACTCGATGGTGCTGTGGCGAAGAGCAGAGAAGGGGGGAAAGGGGTCCAGGGACAGTGAGAGAGGCCCGGGGGGTGTCGTGGCGTCTCTAGGCCCTTCGGGGAGGAAGCGGCAAGCAGGAGGTGGCCGGGGCACATGCCGGCGTGCTATGGCCACGCGCTAGTCCTCCTGGCAGGAGGAAGGCGACAGGGGAGGGGGCCAGGCGTGCTGGGCCGCACAGTGTTGGGCCGCATGTGAGCGCTAGGTAAGGTTTCCCTCTTTTTATGTTTCTGTTTTTCTATTTGTGTTATTTTGTTTTGATTTAGTTCAAAGACCAAACCATTTTTATAAACTCTGAAACTTTTTGTGGACACTCTCTAAATTATTCCGGTGGCCCTCACCAAGTTTCAAAATTATTGGAGCCACTAAATATTTTATAGGGATTAATAGCTCCAATTCAAATACATTAAGGTTTAATTCAAAATCCAGAAATGTCCTAAAATTGTGTGCATCATTTTTGGCAGAAGTTTTCACCCCTTCCAAAATTGATGAACTTTTCTAAAGGCCATCTTTTGGTTCATTGAAAAGATTTAATTTTGACCCTAGTTGGATTTCATTTGTTGCTAGGGTTTATCAATCCCCATTTCAAAATTTCCCTTGAATTCAAACATGATGCAACAACCAAGCTAGTCCACGTGCAAGGTAAAGCTAGGGATGTGACAGACGGCCTCAGGGTATTGACGGTCTTTGAGACTTTCGCTTCAAACAATCGGTGCAAAAGGGCCCTCCGCGACCTCGCCGAAGTCTGCCAAGTCACAGCAATAAACCCCTGGAACGACACGGCCATAACTTTCAATACCAGTGACGAACCAAAATTCCAGACAACGGGGGCACCAGCCGCCTTGGTCCTCAATCCAATTGTGGAAGGCTTTCGGCTCACCAAAGTGCTCATGGACGGCGGTAGCAGATTAAACCTCATCTATGAGGATACACTCAAAAAAAGGGAAATAGATAGGAGCCGTATCGAGCAAAGCAGCACGACCTTCCAAGGAATCATTCCGAGTCGAGAGGCACAATGCGCGGGAAAAATTACACTTGACGTGGTATTCGCACGTCGAAGAACTACTGGTCCGAAGAGATAACCTTCCAAGTGGCCCCTTTCAATAGTGGATACCACGCCCTGTTGGGGCGAGATGCATTCACACGCTTTCAAGCCATACCTCATTACAGGTATATGAAGCTCAAGATGCCCGGGCCCAACGGTATTATCACTCTCGCTAGTGATCCGGATATAGCCCTCCACGCCAAAAACAAAACAACATCCATGGCCCTCGAGGCATTATCTGAGGCCGTCGCGGCTGAAGAGTTAACCGCGCTGCGCTCGACGGTGGATAGTGTCGAATCACGGGTTCCGGCAAAATCCTTAAGGATCAAACATTAGGGTGCGTGGGAAGATCCCCCCCTATCGATGTGCGTCCTAACTTAGCCTAGATCTCACGGACTAACTCAACGAACTCGCAACACAAAGAACACGAGATTTATACTTGTTCGGGGCACCGTTGTGGTGTAATACCCTACTCCAGTGTGGTGGTGGTGGATTGCCTCTTGGGCTGAGAATGAACAATATAAAGGGAAGAAGAGCCTCCTTAGGTTGAGGTGTCCTTGTGCTTGGTGCACGTGTGTGGCTGAGGATGATCTTGGATCCCCCCCCCCCCGCCGCCGCCTATGGTGGTGGCTAGTCCTATTTATAGAGGCCCTGGTCCTCTCCCCAAATATTGAGCGGGAAGGGAGCCAACAATGGCCAATTTAAAAGGGGACAGCTAGTACAAGCTATCCTGGCAAAAGGTGATCTTCGCCTGCCAAAGGTTCTGGCGGTGACGCCGTCCTAGGCTCCATGGTGACTTCCGTCTTGCCGTCCTTTTGGTCTTGGTCTTGTTGCACCAATATGGAAATCTTTGCTTGATGCATCAATACTCCGCGCCTACGCTTGCCCCCTTAGCACCAAAGAGGAAACAAGGACGCTACGCGCACTGGCGCCCACCTGGTCTCGATTGTCATGGCTTACGTCACGAGAACCTCGTGAGGTTTGCCCGGCCTTGAACTCTCCGCCCCTCACAAGCCGGCCTGAGGAGGCTGCTCCTGAGGAGGTCTTGCGTCGTCCGCCTCGCGAGGGTCTTGATTCCTTGTTGATGAAGATGGGCCGTACAGGCCTGCCAGCAAAGCCACGCCATGGGCCGCAGGCAGGCAAGTCTGGGGACCCCCGTTCCCAGGACACTGATAGTAGCCCCCGGGCCCAAGGCGCGCTCGGGCTTGGCTTCGAGGTGAAGCCAAGGGTCAAGTGCGGAGCGCCGCGGGCCCCAATAGCCTGTGGCCTCGGTCGACGCATGGCGGTGGATTGGACGTGGGCGTCTCCGCTTCCCCATGCTGCGTCAGCAACTGCCCGATGTGACAAGTCCCTGCGACATGCAAGGAAGACCATCATTACCTGTGATCGTGGGGGTGCCGGTTGGCCTTCTCCTGGTATAAATGGGAGGGGGCGGAGCCCCCGTCGCCCATCTTTCCTCTTCCTCTTCCGCTTCTTCTCCTTCCTTGCTCCTCTTCTGCCACCAATGGCGCCGTAAAGGAGGTTCACCGCCGCGGAGAAGGGGAAGGCCCCTCGCGAGGGGCCCGGCTCTTCGGTGCCCAAGCGTGGATGCGACCGTCCCTGCAAGCACACCGCAACCCCCGTCGCGGCTCCACGCGGCCGCGGTGGTGCCGCTTCGCGGGGCAGGGGTCACTCCGGTTGTGGTGGTCCCATCGATGAGGAGAGGCACGCCGTGGTCGCGCGGCCTCCCCGGCCACGCTTCCACTCGGCGGAGATGCTACTGGAGTTCGTCGTCTGGTCGGAGAACCCGGCCGGCAACTGGCTTCAGCTCCTGCTCTTCCTTGCCGATGTGCTGCCGGCCTTAGATCCTGGCAGACTTTGGCTGCAGGCGGATGGCTGCTGCAGCAGGGCTTCCTGGGTTGCAGTCTAGGTCTCCGCCGCAGGCAATGTAGCTCTGGTCCGCGGTTGGCAGACGTTCGCCCGCGCGCGCGGTCTGGGCAGGCGGTGCACCCTTCACTTCAAGCACGATGGCGACACGATCCTCTACGTGAGGGTGTTTGGGGAAGATGGTCGCCACGTCGGGTGCTGCCCCGAGGTGAACGACGGTGAGGAGGTGCTCGGCCTTGGACACGGCCGCGACGAGGATGGGGGCGAACTCGCCCTTGGCGCAGACCGCGTCTCGTCCCGCTACAGCAGCTCTTCCCCCAGCGACAGCTCCAACAGCGGTGGCTACGACCAGCCGCCACGTCGCCGTGCCAGCTTCGAAGATGGTGGCGAGTCGTCTCCTCGCTGCACCTCCGTGAAGCGTGAGGAGGGGTCCGGCTGAGCTTAGGCGGGCGTTGGGGCCTGCACCCGTGGACCGTTATAGGCACCACTTATTTCGTTCTTCCTTTCCTTCCTGCATTAAAAAGAAACCAGAATGGGCCCCAGAGGGGCGTGTATCGAACTATGGTCCCAATCGCTATGTTATGTTTGTCGTTCCTGTGTCGTGTCGTAACATTATCGTTTTATGTAGGGATAACTTAGCTCGACTTGTTTTGAGTGACCTCCTCCTCATGAGGCGCTCGCTTCCTAGTGCTTGTCGAGGTCTCCTTGACCTGATATGCGCTTAGGAACTGCAAAAAATTCGTAAGAGGTTTATCGCTCACCCGGGATTTGGTTATAGGCGTCGCTGGCCTTGACTCAGTGCTTCGCATCATGATGCCCGTGGGGCACGGACCAGGAGAGGTGCACCAGCTTGTGGGCTTGGACGAGGGTGCCTCACGAAAAGACAGAAGGAGGAAGCTCATGAAGGTACCTGTCTAGCCCCCTCGTGAGGGACGCGAGGGAGAGTTTAGGTCGACCAAAGAGGCGAAGGCAGAAACAGAGGCAGAAAGCGATAAAACGGAACCAGCAATAGACACCAGAAAGCAAACTTCGATTAAAAGAGGGGTGAGCCAACTCCAAAAAGCAAATGAAAAGCCACGTCCGGCATCTAGTCTAGTATTTGACGTCTTCTCACCAGCGCGGAGCTAAGTGCTGCCACTCGGCGTGGGAGGGAGCCCCCGAGGCCCAAGGGTGGCTCTCCTGAGGCTCCGGGGCGTGTATAACCCTCTTCATTATTACGTGAGAGTGTCACGGGCGGCGATTCTTCATAGGCACGGGGCCTTGCTTCACAGGCACTTGGCCTTCTTCACAGGCACTGGGCCTTTCTTCACAGGCACCGGGCCATCTTCACAGGCACTAGGCCTTTCTTCATGGGTAGAACTTCCGGAGGTGTTGGATGTTCCAGGCGTTATGGACGGGTACCCCGTCCCGTGTCTCCAGGCACGCAGCGCCAGGCCTAGAGATGTGGATGACCTTGAACGGGCCCTCCCACATAGGCGAGAGCTTATGCAGCCCCTCCCTGGAGAGAACCCGCCACAGGACGAGGTCACCCACCTCGAGAGTCCTAGAGCGGATGCTGCGGTAGTGGTACCACCGTAGCGCCTGCTGGTATCTTACCGCCTGTAGTGCAGCTTCACGGTGTCGCTCCTCCCCCAGCATGAGGTCCATCCCCCGCATGGCGTTCTGCTGCATCTCATCAAACGCCAGGACCCATGCGAAGCAATGCTCGACCTCGTGAGGGAGGACTGCTTCAGCTCCATAGACGAGGAAGAACAGGGTTTCGCCCGTTGGCTTGGTGGCGGTGGTGCAGATCGACCACAGCACAGATTGGAGCTCGTCGTGCCATCCCCTGCCGCAGGCCTCGAGCTTTTTCTTGAAGGTCCTGGTCTTGAGGCCCTTCAGGACCTCCGTGTTGGCGCGTTCGGCCTGGCCGTTGCTCCTGGAGTGTGCTACTGTGGCGTAGCAGATCTGCGTTCCAAGGTTAGCACAATATGACTTGAAGAGATTACTAGTGAACTGCGAGCCGTTACCGGTGATGATGCGGTTGGGGACCCCATAGCGGCTCATGAGGCCCTTGATGAACTTGACTGCAGAGCCAGCTGGGATGGCGCGGACGGCTTCCACCTCCAGCCACTTGGTGAACTTGTCGATGGCGACGTAGAGGTATCGATAGCCCCCAAGCGCCCGAGGGAACGGGCCCAGAATATCCAACCCCCAGATCACGAACGGCCATGAGAGTGGGATGGTCTAGAGGCCCTGAGCTGGCTGATGGATCTGCTTGGCATAGAATTGGCAGGCCTCGCAGGACTTCACCAGCTCGGCCGCATCGTTGAGTGATGTAGGCCAGTAGAATCCACTTCGGAATGCCTTGCCGACGAGGGTTCGGACGACGAGTGGTGCCCACAGTCTCCGCCATCTATGTTAGCTATCAGCTCTTTCCCCTATTCCTTGGAGATGCAACGCAGTGTAATGTCATTTGGTCGCTTTCTGTATAACTCACCGTCCTGGATGCAGTATGTCGTGGCCTGATGGGCCACACGCTCGGCATCCTCCTCCTTCTCTGGCAGCACCCCTCGTATCAGGTATTCATTGAATTCCTTGGTCCAGCATCCCTCCAGGGGCTTGAGCGCCAGGAGTAGGCGTGCTCCCGAGGTCAGGCCGCAGGCTGGAGCTCCTGAGGCTGGCGGCTATGGGAGTCCTCCCGAGGTTGAGTTGCTCTCGAAAGCGGCGGCATTGCTGATGGCTTGAAGAGCCGCTCCTCGAAGACGCCAGGCTCCTAGGGTTGTCGCTTGGATGCTCTTCTAGCGATGTTGTCTGCTTCCTTGTTGGTGCCTCGGGGCACGTGCTCCAATTCCAGGCCTAGAAATTGCTTCTCCAGCTTTCGCACCTCCGTGAGGTATGCCTCCATGTGCTCATCCTTCGGCTCATACACTTTGTTGGAGAAGTTGACGAGGAGCTGTGAGTCACCCCTGATGGTGAGACGCTTCACCCCCAGCGCCGTTGTAGCCTTCAGGTCGGCAATGAGGCCCTCGTATTCTGCAATGTAGTTGGAGACCTTCTCGCCCTGGTGGAAGCAGAGCTGTACGGCGTAGTAGAGCCTGTCCTGAGTGGGCGAGATGAGTACAGCTCCAGCCCCCACGCCCTGATGCATGAAGGCGCCATCGAAATACATGACCCAGCCGTTAGGCGCCTCGCTTCTCGGTGAGAGGGACCGGTCCTCGCCTTTTTCAAACGCTGGGGCATCTGTCCACTCTGCCACGAAATCAGCGAGCGCGGCCCCCTTGATGACCCTGGTGGTACTGAACTCCAGCTGGAATGCTTGCAACTCGATGTTCCATTCAGCGACTCTTCCGGCAGAGTTGGGGCTCCTGAGGACTCTCTCCAATGGGTAAGCTGAGATGACCTTATGGGGTGGCCCTGGAAGTAGTACCGCAGCTTTCGCGAGGTGACTAGGAGTGCGAGTAGGAGCTTCTGAGGCATGGGTTATCGCGCTCTTGCGTCCCTCAACACCGTGTTGACGAAGTATACCGGGTGCTCGACGAGGGTTGGTGTGCTGACGAGGTTTGCATCCCCTGGGAGCTAAGGAGCCTCCTGAGGGGGTAGAGCCCCCGATGCTTGGTCGCTTGCCGAAGTCTTCATGGGTTCGGGTGCGTTGTCCTGCCGAGCCTGACCCTCTGCCGCTGCTGCTTCGGCCCTTGCGGCGCCCTTCTGGTCCTTCGTCATCTCTGCTAGAGGCGTGGCACGGCGCAATGCGCCCTTGGCTTGGTGTTCTTCCCGAACCGCCACCAGGGCCATGCTGGCTGAGTACGGAGTGGCAGCGAGGTAGAGCACTAGTGGCTCGCGAGGTCGTGGCGCCACCATTACTGGTGGGCTGGTCAGGTCTCTCTTGAGGTCCCGGAAAGCTTGGTCGGCCTCCGAGGTCCACTCGAACGGGCCCTTCTTTTTCATCGGCTTGAAGAAGGGCAGGGCGTGCTCTCCTAGCTTGGAGATGAAGCGCCCCAATGCAGTCACCCGACCAGCCAGTTTCTGCATTTCCTTGAGGGTCTGTGGTGGACTCATGTCTTCAATGGCCTTCATCTTTTCTGGGTTGGCCTCAATCCCCCTGTGGGACACCAGGAAACCCAACAGCTTGCCAGACGGGACGCCAAACACGCATTTCTCCGGATTGAGCCGCAAGTCCACCTGGTGAAGGCTTTCAAAGGTCTCCTCTAGGTCTCAAATCAAGGTCTCCGCATCCCGAGACTTCACCACGATGTCGTCGACATAAGCTTCAATGTTTCTCCTGAGCTGCTGCTCTAAGGCGATGTGCATGAGTCGCTGGAAGGTTGCGCCCGCGTTGCGCAGTCCAAACGGCATGCAGGTGTAGCAGTAAACCCCACACAGGGTCAAGAAGGCCATCTTCTCCACATCTTCTACCGCCATCTTGATCTGGTGATATCCTGAGAACGCATCCAGGAAGCATAGCAAATCACACTCGGCGGTGGAGTCGATGATCTAGTCGATGCGCGAAAGCGGGAACGGATCTTGGGGGCAGGCCTTGTTGAGGTTGGTGAACTCGACGCACATCCGCTCCTTCCCGCCTTTCTTGCGTACGACGACGGGGTTCGCCAGCCACTCGGGGTAACGAACCTCGCGAATGACACCCGCGGCCTCCAACTTGCGGGTTTCTTGGACGATGAAAGCTTGCTTCTCTATGGACTGCCGCCTTGCCTTCTGCTTCACAGGGCGTACGTTGGGGCGCACCTTCGGGTGGTGCTCTATTACCTCTCTTGGGACCCCTACCAGCTGGTCGGGCTCCCTAACGAACACTTCCTTGTTTGCATGCAAAAACTTCACTAGCGCCTCCTCCTGAGCGGGCTCGAGGTTGGTGCCTATAGTGAAGGTTTCCCCTGAGGACCCGTCCTCCTCGACCAACACTTGCTTCGTTTTTGCCTTGGCCTGAGTGAAGAACTACTTCTTCTTGGTTGGTACGGCTCCCTTGGCTTTTGAAGTGTCCGCGTCAGTGGGTCGCGCTGCCGCGACAGCCTTGAGGGTGAGCTTGAGCACCGCCAGGGCCTCCTTGGTGTCCCCCTCGATGGTGAGGACGCCCTGGCTCCCCGGCATCTTCATGAGATTGTAAGCAGGATGGGTTGCTACCATGAACTGGCCCAAAGCTGGGTACCCGAGGATGGCGTTGTATGGAAGGCCAATGCGGGCGATGTCAAAGTTGATGAGCTCGGTGCGGTAGTTTTCGTGCATGCCGAAGGTCACACGGAGGCAGATCTGCCCCAGGGAGCCGGCTGGGCCCCCGCCAACTCCCGAGAAAGGCTTGCTGGGGCGGAGTCGCTCGAACGGTACGTGAAGGAGGCTGAAGGCCTCGACAGAGAACACATTGAGGCCAGCCTCGCTGTCGACGAGCGTCTTGGTGATGGATACGTGGCAGATGGTGGGTACGCACAGCATCGGGAGCGCACCCGAACCGACGGTGGAGACGGGATGGTCCTCCGAGTTGAAGGTGAGGTTGCTCTCAGGCGCAGCCCAACCGGGCGGAGCCCCCGGGCGCTTGGAGGCGACGCCGATCTGACGAAGGTACGACTTGAGGTGCCGATCTAAGGGTGGTGCTGGTGAACCGACGAGAAGAGTTGCGACAACGGGGGCCGCTGGTTCCCCGAAGCGTGTGATGAAGAGGCCGCGCAGCTCCTCCTAGGTGGCGACAGAAGACTCTGGCAAGTGGAGGAGCCAGGCGCGCGGCGCGCCCGCAAGGGTCATTGGGAACCAGTTGGCCACGACCTTGTCGTCGGCCCCGGCTTCCAGGACGGCTTCCTCGTTGTTGGAGATATGCCCTAGAGGCAATCATGTATGATGATATTTCCTATTTGTTTATGAATAAAGATAGTCCTTGGACATTATCAATGATGTGTATCAGCAAGTACGTGACTTGTTTGTGGGACTATGCATTGTATGATGACTGTCCTAAAAGGTCCCTAGTCGAAAGGGTTGTGTGGACGCGCAGCCAACTAGACTGCCATATGACACGGTCGATGGCTTGGTCCCACTAGCCATGGAGCATTGGATGCTAACCGGATAATATGGACTTGGAAGGATCTGGTCGGATTCGACGTAGTCGGATCCAAGTCGAGATAAGGTCCAAGTCGGACAGACCCAACTATGAGACGCAGCGATATGTCATCTGTAAGTCTCTAGTACAACATATGTTCTATGTCCTCAGACCTGAGCTGACGCATGTACTCGGGATGGTGACAGACTTGCTTTGGGCCGACCAAACGCTACTCTGTAACTGGGTAATTATAAAGGTAGGTTTCGAGTTTGTCCAAAACCATGCTGCGAGATGTGGTCGAGCAAGATGGGATTTGCCTGTCCGACCAGGAGAGATATACTCTGGGCCCCTCGTGTGATCCGACTAGGATAAGCATGGCCATGCGACAAGGATTATGAGATAATCTGGTTTGTGGTCGGCATCACTGGAACGAGAAAGAGGTCGGGCTAGCACAAGGATGACAGGCTCGCCTTGAGCTTGACAACATATATCGTGAGGAAAAAGGAATGGAAGTGTGATGTACAGGTTCGCTAACCAGCTTCATAGTCTGCTTGGTGTTCGGCATGCCTTGCTAGAGGCCGCTACCAAACGTGCAGTTCGGAGTTGATCCAAACTGCGACCAAGACGACTTGAACCTAAGGGGTCGCGCGCTTAAGGGAAGGAACCTACGAGGTCAGATCCGAGGACACTGGTCGGATGTGATCCGAACTGTATTCGGATTGTGGCCGAGTAGACTTATGGGCTTTAGGGTCCGTGCGAGGCCCAAGTGTTGAGCCCGCGACGGACGCCTATATGTAGAGGAGGTGCCGCACACTCACGCGGCCGATCGCTTCGGCGCTGTCACTAGGGTTTGCATGTGTTGCGAATAGACATCTCCACTCGCCGCCGGTTGTGTGATCGGACCTAGCAGTCCGCCGCACGACGTTCCTCCTACACGAGCGGATACCGTTAGAGGCAGTGCACTTGCGTCGCTCCGGCGAACCTGTACGTGGGAACCGACCACCGGTTGTATGAGGGAGATCGTACGAGGAGGAGATGATCCACGCGGACGCGCTGCCCAAACTCTTCTTCCGCTGCACGGCACTGCGCGTCTAGTGGTAACGAACTGTGATCCATCTCCCGTATCATGTTCTTGGTTGTTCTACGCGTAGGAAATTTTAATTTGCAGTCGGTGCACCCTACCGTAGAACCGCCTTGTGCGTAGCGCCTTGTATTTCGTACACGATCACTCAAACCGGTAGAATGCGATTATAAGCATAACTTTATTTTGCAGGGTTTGATGTGAATAGTATGGTTCATGTGTATGTGATGCATGTGTGTAAATTATACATGGCATGTGTGTCATGTTTGGCAGCCGGCAGGAGCCAAAGTGCTGTCATTATATTGTATAACGACCTGCGTGTCGACTTGTGACTCTATGTAAAATTCATTACTAGTTGTAGTAGTTGGATAATAGAGATCAGGTTCGTGGCTTGGCGTCCCGGCGTGACAAACAAGATGGAGTTTCTAGATGGTCATCGGAGTTGGAGCCGGCTTGGAAGAACATCCATGAAGGAGCCATACTATTTCACAATATGTATTTATTTGTGATTGTTATGCTTCCTTGTTTTCTATGCATGTTAGAATGGTAAAAAGATCCCTCATGAATATCAAGCGAATTGCCATCCCCGAGGTTGCATCTTTGCATGTCGAGTACGTCTAGTAGTGGGCTCATAAAATTGGGGTGTTGCTAGGTGTCCTTGAACTGAAGGGTTCGTGTCGGACACGGACATGCACTGCATTAGCTAGACTTGACAAGGCTATCAAAACGGTTTTGGGCCTTGTGGCAAAAGGGGTCGGCAGCCGAGGTATGAGATACCTACCCGACCGACAAGAGTCGTATAGAGATACGATTAGCAAGGAGTTGCTTACCGGATAGGCATGTTGTCTAGCTGTGATGCTAAAGCTCACTACTCGCATGTGCTAGTTGGATCCTGAATCACTGAGAGTTTGCGGAGGGATGCTGACTTCAGTGGGAGTATTTCTGTTTAAGTCTAGAATTACTCTACATGAACACATTGCTTAGTGATTGCATATTTTTCTGTTGTAGATCAATGGCACCACCTGCTCAACCCAACTTTGCATTGAAATCAATTCTGGAAAAGGATAAACTAAATGGAACAAACTTTACTACCTGGTATAGAAATTTGAGAATTGTTCTCAAGCATGATAAAAAGGAACATGTTCTAGAGGATCCGCTTCTAGAGGAACCTGCCGATAATGCTAGTACCACAACCAAGAATGCCTACCAGAAACTCGTTGATGAATCAAACGAGATCAGCTGCCTCATGCTGGCTTGTATGGAGCCCGATTTGCAGCAGCATTTCAAAGACGTTGGGGCTTTCGATATGATCGAGAGTCTCAAGAGAATGTTTCAGGTGCGGGCTAGGACCGAAAGGTTCAACCTCTGGCGATCCTTGATGGATTGTAAGCTGAAGGAAGGTGATCCACTGAGCCCGCATGTGATCAAGATGATCGGATATGTGCAAGCTTTGGATCGGTTGGGCTTCCCGCTCTTGGATGAGCTGGCTACTGATGCAGTTCTGGGTTCTCTTCCGCCCAGCTATGGGACGTTCATCTCGAACTATCATATGCATGGCATGGATAAGAAGCTCACTGAATTGCATGGGATGCTCAAAGTGGCAGAGCAGGATATTAAGGAAGGCACGCATCAAGTGTTGATGGTGCAAAAATCAGCTAAGTTCAAGAAGAGTTGGTCTAAGAAGAAGGCAAAGGCAAAGGGCACGGAGATGGTAACCTCCGCCGCTGCGCCGAAGTCTGGACCGGACTCAAAGACCATTTGCTATCATTGCAAGGAAACTGGTCACTGGAAGAGGAACTGTAGCAAGTGTCTTGCAGAGCATGGCAAGAAGGACGAGAATACTGCTTCAGGCAAAGGTACACTTGTTGCATATGTTATAGACATTTACCTTGCTGACATACCTAGTAGCTCTTGGGTATTTGATACCGGGTCGGTTGTTCATATTTGCAACTCGATGCAGGGGCTGTTAAGAACTAGGCGTGTGGCACAAGGGGAGATTGACATCAGGGTCGGCAACAAAGCAAGAGTTGTTGCATTGCAGGTCGGCACAATGCAGCTCCAGCTTCCTTCTGGATTTATTTTGGAATTGAATAATTGTTATTACATTCCTGCACTTAGTCGGAACATTATTTCTGCCTCATGCTTGATGAGTCAGGTTTATGAATTCAATTTAAAGGACAATGGTTGTTCGATTTATTTGAATGGTATGTTCCATGGCTATGCACCCATTCTTGATGGGTTATTTATATTGCATCTAGAACAGGAACCGGTCTATAACGTGAATGCCAAGAGGCATAAGCCCAATGAGATAAATCCGACATACTTCTGGCATTGCTGGCTTGGACACATTAGTCTGAAACGCATGAAGAAGCTCGATGATGATGGACTTCTAACTTCGACCGACTTTGGGTCGTTCGAGACATGCGAATCATGCTTGCTCGACAAGATGACTAAGTCTCCTTTTGCAAAGAGTTGCGAGAGGGCATCCGAGCTATTGGAACTGATACACAGTGATGTGTGTGGATCAATGAGCACAACTGCCAGAGGTGGCTATCAGTACTTCGTGACTTTTACCGACGACTTGAGTAGATATGGATATAACTATTTGATCAGGCACAAGTCAGAGACTTTTGAAAAGTTCAAAGAGTTTCAAAACGAGGTGGAGAATTAGCTCGGCAAGACTATAAAACTTCTACGATCTGATCGTGGAGGTGAGTACATGAGCCAGGAGTTTGATGATCATCTGAAAAGCAGAGGTATAGTACCCTAGCTCACACCTATGGGTACGCCACAGAGAAATGGTGTATCAGAACGGAGGAACCGCACCTTGTTGGACATGGTTCGATCTATGATGAGCAAGTAGGATTTACCCTTGTCATTCTGGGGATACTCTCTAGAAACTGCAGCTTTCACACTTAACAGGGTACCATCAAAATCCGTAGAAAATATACCACATGAGATGTGGACCGGGAAGAGTCCCAGTTTGTCTTTTCTAAAGATTTGGGGTTGTGAAGCATTTGTCAAGAAACTTATGTCAGACAATCTTACACCCAAGTCGGATAAATGCATATTCGTGGGATATCCGAGGGAAACCTTGGGATATAACTTCTACAACCGGGAAGAGAACAAAGTGTTTGTTGCTCGGAACGAGGTTTTCCTTGAGAAAGAGTTTCTCAGTCGGGAGGCCAGTGGGAGGACGGTCTGACTCGAAGAAATTCGAGGACCACTCGGGGACGGCTCGGCTGGTGATGAGATCATACCAGAGTCAGTCAGGGAACCCGTAGTGGAAGCGGCACCGGAACCACGGAGGTCGGAAAGATTGCGCAGAGTGCGCGATGTATTGTTGCTAGAAAGTGACGAGCCGGTCACATATGCGGAAGCGGTGGTGAGCCCAGATTCCGAGGCATGGCTGGAGGCCATGAGATCCGAGTTAAATTCCATGGATGAGAATCAAGTTCGGGACTTGGTTGATCCGCCGCCTGGCGTAACGGCCATTGGTTGCAAATGGGTATTTAAGAAGAAAACCGATGTGGATGGAAATGTTCAGGTCCACAAAGCTCGGCTTGTCGCTAAGGGTTATGGACAAGTTCAAGGAATTGTCTACGACGAGACTTACTCACCGGTAGCGATGTTGAAGTCAATGAGGATCGTACTAGCTATAGCTGCATATTTCGATTACAAGATATGGCAAATGGATGTCAAGACGGCTTTTCTTCATGGAAATTTAACCGAGGACGTGTATATGATACAGCTCGAGGGTTTTGTCGATCTAATTAGCACTAGTAAGGTATGCAAGCTCAAGAGATCCATTTATGGGTTAAGGCAAGCATCTCGGAGCTGGAACATTCGTTTTGATGAGGTCGTCACTGGTTTCGGCTTCATCAAAAGCGAAGAGGACTCTTGTTTATGCAAGAAGTTAAGTGGGAGCTCGATAGTGTTTTTGATCTTGTATGTGGATGACATACTACTGATCGGAAAAGATATTTTGATGCTAAACTCGGTCAAGGAGTCATTGAATGGGAAGTTTTCGATGAAGGACCTTGGTGAGGCAATGTACATTTTAGGCATTAAGATCTATAGAGATAGATCAAGGAGGCTGCTCGGCTTAAGCCAGAGCACGTACATAGATAAAGTGTTGAAGCGGTTCAACATGAGTGAGGCAAAGAAAGGGTTCTTGCCACTCTCACATGGTATAAGTCTAAGCGAGACTCAGAGTCCTTCGACATCTAATGAGCGAAGCAGGATGAGTAGGATTCCATATGCCTCGGCAATCGGATCCATCATGTATGCCATGATATGTACACGGCCCGATGTTGCTTTTGCAATAAGCCTAACAAGTAGATACCAGGCCAACCCAGGTGAGAGTCACTGGGCAGCAGTAAAGACTATTTTGAAGTACCTAAAAAGGACCAAAGAGATGTTCCTAGTTTATGGAGGTGAGGAAGAGCTCGTTGTAAGGGGTTACACCGATGCTAGTTTCCAAACCGACAAAGATGATTGTCGATCACAGTCTGGATTCGTGTACGTCATGAACGGAGGAGCAGTGAGCTGGATGAGTTCCAAGCAAGATACGGTGGCCGATTCTACTACAGAAGCCGAATACATTGCGGCTTGTGAAGCTGCAAAGGAAGGTGTTTGGATCCGGAACTTTCTGGATGATCTTGGTATTTTCCCAGCCTCGGTAAAACCGTTGGACCTTTATTGTGATAATTTTGGTGCCATCGCACAAGCCAAGGAGCCGAGGAATCACCACAAGGTCAGACACATAGATCGGAAATATCACCTGATACGAACGAACGTAAAGAGTGGTGATGTAGAGTTATGCAAAATTCACATGGATGCAAATGTTGCGGATCCATTGACTAAGCCGCTTCCACAACCCAAGCATGAGGGGCATGTTAGAGCTAAGGGCATTCGATGTCTATTTGTTTGACTCTAGTGCAAGTGGGAGACTGTTGGAGATATGCCCTAGAGGCAATCATGTATGATGATATTTCCTATTTGTTTATGAATAAAGATAGTCCTTGGACATTATCAATGATGTGTATCAGCAAGTACGTGACATGTTTGTGGGACTATGCATTGTATGATGACTGTCCTAAAAGGTCCCTAGTTGAAAGGGCTGTGTGGACGCGCAGCCAACTAGACTAGCATATGACACGGTCAATGGCTTGGTCTCACTAGCCATGGAGCATTGGATGCTAACCGGATAATATGGACTTGGAAGGATCTGGTCGGATTCGACATAGTCGGATCCAAGTCGAGATAAGGTCCAAGTCGGACAGACCCAACTATGAGACGCAGCGATATGCCATCTGTAAGTTTGTAGTACAACATATGTTCTATGTCCTAAGACCGGAGCTGAGGCATGTACTCGGGATGGTGACAGACTTGCTTTGGGCCGACCAAATGCTACTCCGTAACTGGGTAGTTATAAAGGTAGGTTTCGGGTTTGTCCAGAACCATGTTGTGAGACGTGGTCGAGCAAGATGGGATTTGCCCCTCCGACCAGGAGAGATATACTCTGGGGCCCTCGTGTGATCCGACCAGGATAAGCATGGCCATGCGACAAGGATTATGAGATAATTCGGTTTGTGGTCGACATCACTGGAACGAGAAAGAGGTCAGGCTAGCACAAGGATGACAGGCTCACCTTGAGCTTGACAACATATATCGTGAGGCAAAAGGAATGGAAGTGTGATGTACAGGTTCGCTAACCAGCTTCATAGTCTGCTTGGTGTTCGGCATGCCTTGCTAGAGGCCGCTACCAACCATGAAGTTCGGAGTTGATCCGAACTGCGACCAAGCCGACTTGAACCTAAGGGGTCGCGCGCTTAAGGGAAGGAACCTACGAGGTTGGATCCGAGGACACTGGTTGGATGTGATCCGAACTGTATTCGGATTGTGGCCGAGTAGACTTATGGGCTTTAGGGTCCGTGCGAGGCCCAAGTGTTGAGCCCGCGACGGACGCCTATATGTAGTGGAGGTGCCGCACACTCACGCGGCTGATCACTTCGGCGTTGTCACTAGGGTTTGCATGTGTTGCGAATAGACATCTCCACTCGCCGCCGGTTGTGTGATCGGACCTAGCAGTCCACCGCACGACGTTCCTCCTGCACACACGAATACCGTTAGAGGCGGTGCACTTGCGCCGCTCCGGTGAACCTGTACGTGGGAACCGACCACCGGTTATACGAGGGAGATCGGACGAGGAGGAGACGATCCACGCGGACGCGCTGCCCAAACTCTTCTTCCGCTGCACGGCACTGCGCGTCTAGTGGTAACGAACTGTGATCCATCTCCCGTAGCATGTTCTTCGTTGTTCTGCGTGTAGGAAATTTTAATTTGCAGTTGACGCACCTACCGTAGAATCCAACACTCGTATGCCAGCAGGAAAGCCGACAATGGCCAATTTGAAAGGGGACATCTAGTACAAGCTATCCTGACAAAAGGTGGTCTTCGCCTGCCAAAGGTTCTGGCGGTGACGCCGTCCTGGGCTCCATGGTGACCTCCGTCTTTCCGTCCTTCTGGTCTTGGTCTCATTGCACCAATACGGAAACCTTTGCTTGATGCCTCGGTACTCCGTGCCTGCGCTTGCCCCCTTAGCACCAAAGAGGAAACAAGGACACTGCGCGCGCTGGCGCCCGCCTGGTCTCGATCGTCATCGCTTACGTCACGAGAACCTCGCGAGGTTTGCCCGACCTTGAACTCTTCGCCACTCACGAGCTGGCCTGAGGAGGCTGCTCCTGAGGAGGTCTTGGGTCAGCCGCCTCGCGAGGGTCTTGATTCCTTGTTGATGAAGATGGGTCGTACTGGCCTGCCAGCAAAGCCACGCCACGTTGTTCCCAGGACACCGACAGATAGGGACGACGTAATCCTTGATAAGCGCTCCAAATCCACCTCCTTCAAAGCAGCAGAAGAAATAGTCAAATTTCAAGTCCACCCGATGGACCCAAACAAGAGAGACTCCATCGGGGCACAGCTAGACCCAATGGTGGACGCCGCACTATGAGCGTTCCTATGCGAGAACTGGGACATATTCACCTGGCACCCTTTTGATATGCCAGGAATCCCACGTAGGTTGGCCGAGCACAGCCTCAATATATTGAAGGGATATAAGCCGGACAAGCAAACACTGCAACGCTTTTCCGAACCCAGACGACAAGCTATGGGGGAGGAGCTAGCCAAGTTAATTGAGGCCGGATTCATCAGAGAAATAAAACACCCGGACTGGCTAGCAAACCTGGTGATGGTGCCAAAGAAGGATAAATCCTGCCGCCTGTGCGTCGATTTCAAAGACCTCAACAAAGCTTGCCCTAAGGATCCCTTCCCCCTCCCCCGCATAGATCAAATCATTGATGCCACTGCAGGACACGACTCACTGTGTTTCCTCGGTGCATATTCCGGATACCATCAAATTAGAATGAAGGAATCCGACCAAGCCGCAACGGCGTTTATTACCCCGTATGGGCCTTTCTTCTTCAACACTATGCCCTTTGGGCTTAAAAACACCGGCGCCACCTACCAACACATGATTCAAACATGCCCGGAGAAACAAATCGGCAAGACAGTTGAAGCGTATGTGGACGACGTCGTCATCAAGACTAAGCACGTCGAGTCATTAATAGACGACCTACGCCTCACATTCAACAACCTCCGGACATATGAGATTAAGCTCAATCCGGAAAAATGTGTTTTAGCGTTCCCTCTAGAAAACTGCTCAGCTTCGTTGTTTCCAGTAGAGGAATTGAGGCAAATCCGGCCAAAATCCGAGCTTTATCACAATTGGCTACACCAACAGACCTTAAACAGGTCCAAAAACTAGTCGGATGTGTGGCAGCTTTAAGCCGCTTTATCTCCAAACTAGGAGAAAAAGTATTGCCACTTTATCGACTTCTCCGATGCACCGACCACTTTGAGTGGACGGATGCGGCAACAGTCGGATTGGAAGAAATAAAGACTCTTTTAGCAAGGAACCCAATCCTGGCCGCGCTAAGCATCGGCGAACCAATGTTATTATACATCTCTGAAACACACCAGGTGGTCAGCGTAGTACTCGTCGTTGAGTGAGAGGAGGACAAACACAAATTCCCGCTCCAGAAGCCGGTATACTACGTATCTACTGTCCTAACTCCATGCAAATCCTGGTACCCTCATTATCAAAAGATAGCATACGCGGTCTTCATGGCATCTCGGAAGCTACGACATTATTTCCAAGAGTGCTCGATCACGGTGGCTTCTAAAGTACCACTGAATGACATAATAAACAACCACGACGCCATGGGCTGGATTGTCAAGTGGGCCATTGAGCTCCTTCGATTCGACATAACATATAAGCCACGCCGGGCCATCAAATCGCAAGTACTGGCAGACTTCTTCGCCGAATGGACAGAGCCCGAACTCCCTAAAGAGTACGACACATATTCCAACTAGGTCATGCACTTCGATGGTTCCAAAATGCTGACGGGCTTAGGGGCGGGCGTTGTCTTAACATCCCCCACCGGAGACACGGTGCAGTACGTACTCCAAATATTATACACAGACTCCAACAAGGTAGGTGAATACGAGGCTTTATTGCATGGTCTTCGGATGGCTACCTCCATGGGCATACAACGCCTGGAAGTACGCGGGGACTCAAATCTCGCAATATCCCAGATAAATGGAGACTTCGACGCCAAAGATCCAAAGATGGCGGCCTACCGTAACACCATACTCAAAGTATCAGCTCGGTTCGAGGGACTCAAGTTTCATCATGTGGCTCGAGAAAGCAATCAAGCGGCGGATTTCTTGCTCGCTTGGGCGCCAAGCGTGACCCCGTCCCACCTAACATCTTTTTGGAAAGGCTCTTCAAGCCATCCATGGTGTGGCAGGACGAGAGCGGCAATACTAGTCCGGATACGATTATACCCCCAGATTCCGAACACAATATCGATATTATCGGAGGCTCGGCCACCAAAACAACATCGTCGGCCCATCTGATAATGGCAGTAATTGCCCCATGGACTGAACCCTTCTTGGCCTACCTTAATAGGCGAGAGCTCCCTGAGGATCAGAATGAGGCTCGCTGCATTGTTCGGCATTTGAAAGCCTACAAGATCCACGAAGGAGATCTCTACAAGAAAAGCGCTACCGGAATATTTCAAAGATGTATCTCCGAAGAAGAGGGACAACAGCTCCTGGCTGAAATCCATGTTGGCCTCGGTGGTCCCATGCCACAGCTCGGGCCCTTGTAAGTAAGGCCTTCCGTTCAGGTTTCTTTTGGTCGATGGCTCGAGCAGATGCACAGGACCTTGTCCAACGTTGTGTCGAATGCGAGCTTTTCGCCAACCAAAGCCATATGCCGCCCACCGCTCTACAAACAATCCCCATTACTTGGCCTTTTGCGGTCTGGGGGTTGGATATGGTCGGACCCCTTAAAGGAGGCAGCCATAAGAAAACATATCTGCTGGTCATGGTAGATAAGTTCACTAAGTGGATAGAGGCCAAACCAGTTAAAACGGCCGAAGCCAGACCAGTGATAGACTTTATATCCGGATTCGTGCACCGTTATGGTGTCCCACACAGCATCATCACCGACAACGGCTCCAATTTTACAGCCAATGAGGTGAAAGCCTGGTGTGCTAATCTAGGCATTAAGCTCGATTACGCCTTCGCCTATCATCCGCAAATAAACGGTCAAGTCGAGTGAGCCAATGGTCTTATCATGAGGGGCATCAAACCCAGACTAGTGCGGTCTTTGAAAGAATCCGACAAACACTGGGTTGAGGAGCTCGACTCCGTACTCTGGGGGCTGCGAACCACGCCCATCGCACTACCGAATATACACCTTTCTTCATGGTGTACGGCGTAGAGGTTGTGTTACCCTGCGACATTATTCATGACTCACCTCGAGTGCGCATGTACGAAGAGAGAGAGGCCGAGCTTGATCGACAGGACAGCTTAGATGCCCTGGATGAGGAGCGCGACGTTGCAAAAGCCCAGTCCACATTTTATCAATAGCAGGCCCGCAGATATCAAAGCAGAGATGTGCTGGCCAAGACTTATAATGTTGGCGAACTAGTTCTACGCTTGCCGGAGAACAAAAAGGACAAACTCAAGCCCAAGTGGGAGGGTCCCTTCATCATTGACGAAGTTCTCACTGAAGGAGCATACCGCCTGCGTGATGCATCAGACAATTGCCTAGAGCCGAACCCCTGGAACGCGGCCAGACTCCGAAGATTCTATGCCTAGCACTGAACTCTTCGTTCGTCTCCTTCTCTCTATTGTTTCCATTATTTTTTCTCCTATCTTTTCGCTTTTTCTTTTTTTAGCCTTAAAGCTTTCGTATGGCCAAAACGTGCACATATGACGTACACATCTTTAAATGTGTACGTCCATTATACCTGGGGGGCTTCTTGCACAGAAGCTTATTATTGTTATTTTTCGAGCATCAAGCTCATCACATATGCGTTTTTTTCCTCATATGTACCTTTTCTTCGCCATTTTATGCATCGATATGACTTAAGTTTTGGCCAAGCTGGGTTGCCTGGCTCCTATGCTTATGCCCTACGTTCCCGTTAGTTCGGCTAGGGCATAAAGGGAGCACCTCTGCGATTCCTACTGTCGGGTCATTCGGATGTGTACCTCAGACTGGGTGAAGCCGAAAGCTAGTGTTCTTAAGGGAATATTCGGTCGGCGGACTAAAGATGTTTTTACATTCCTCCCACTATGACCCCCCCCCAGATGTTACGTATACTGCGATCTTTTCAATCACAGTTTGGACATGCACATTAATGCGTGTACACCCAGGGAAAGGAACCCTTAACGGAAATATTCTCTATGGAAAATGTTTCTTACAATCACAATGTAATATAAGATAGCTAGTTGGATACAACTTGCCTGTTCAAGCAACTATGACCCCTACGCCTGGTTTCCATGCATACCCCGGTCTATTTTGCCGCTCAGGTATTCAGAAACACTCCACACCTTCGGGTCCAGAAGTCGAAGCGAAAAGGTCGGCCACGACAATCATTTTACAATCCGTCTAGGGACAAATATGTCAAGGAAAGTACATAGTCACTTGGACTCAAAAAATTCCTCCTCTATACCGTCTAACAGGCTGTCTAGCTTACAATCCTGTTGGGAATATTTGGCGGCTACTTCTACTTGGTCATATACCAAATTAACGGGAATTTCTTTCCCATCCGGCCCTAGAGGTCCGACTCGGGCCATATGATTTGGATCAAGCTTTGTATACCGTGTTTTTACCATGGCCCAGGCCTCTCGCGCACCTTCTCAGCAGGCTGATATCTTCCATAATCGAATGCGCTGTCGTGCCCATTTGAATAGCTCCACGAGCTCCGCCATACCTCATAGAGGAGAGGCGGATGGCCATAAAGCCTTGGCAACACTCCACATTGCTTGCCGAACTCTCTCATGCATCCGGGGCAGCTCTTGTAGCGGGTCGCCTTGAGATCCGAACATTTCCTCTTTGGGGCGGCCAGTCAGCATACCTACAGACATAAATATGTCAGTTCCTGCCCTCGTCGAATGATAGGGAGGCAAGTTTGAAAAGCATACTAAATATGCCGCCTTGTAGCCTCCTATTCTCCTTGACGGCATCAGCTAGGTGGGCTCGAACATCTTTTAGTTCTTCGCCCAGTTGGGTATGGGAATCCTGGAGCTTGTTCTTTTCCTCCCTGACCCGCGTCAGCACACGCTCGCCTGCCGCATGTTGCCTTTTGGCCTCTTATTCACCAGCCTAGGCGACCATCAATTTCTCTCTCAGTTGCTCTAGCGATTCTGTCATCAAAAACACAACATTATTAATATAACTGGTATATGATTATACTTTCTTCTGATGAGGAGAAGCATTACCTGGTGGTGGCTCCTTGGATTTCTCCAATTCGGAGGTAGCCGCAGTTAGCTGACTCTGACATTTTTCCAGCTCTTGAGACAGCAGTCTATTCTTCGCCATAAGTGCCTGATTATACAATGATCCTTAAATCAGTTTTATCAACTGCTTTAAGTCTCGGGGCCTACTGGTATATGATTATTAAATATACACTTACCCGCATATCTTTTGGATGCTGGTCCGTGGCTCTGGCAAGTCCATCTTGAGCAGCTCGAATGTACGCATCAACCGAGCTGAAGGCATCGAATGCCTCCTTTGAAAAGCCGCAGTCACCAAGAACGGCCCTCCGATAGCGATGATTCATGGCGCTCTCTACTTCAGAGTTCGTGATGGACATATCGTTCGTATCCTCTGCGGAAGGACAGTCCGGCGCCACTACCGTGTCAGCCCCCGGCCTTAGGGCAGGGTCTGGAACCTAACTAGTGGAGGCACGACCGGCAGGATCCCCGGACATAGTCTGGTGGACGCTTTTCCTGATATAATGCGGTGGATGACGTCACGATTTGATGTGGCGACTAGGAGATATATTTTAAAAAAGAAAGCCTTACCTCTTTGATGAAGGTTCTGCCGTATTATCGTTTGCCTTTCTCTTTGAAGATGTGCTTGGCGTGGGCACCGCTCTCCTTGGAGATGCTTCTAGTGCGCGTTGTGGCGTCGAGCGCCTCCCCTTTGGAGCACGAAATAGCGCGGTGGGCAAGGCATAATAAGGAAGCTCTTTCGAAGAAGGTGTCTCTTAAATTACTTACATGTGAAGCAGGGAGGAGGCCGGGATAATCGGCGATGATGGGCACTTCTATACCATCATAGCTTGCCTGGTAGAATACTCCATTCCCAAGCTCCACAAATATGTTCAGATCTTCTTCGAATTCGGGGTCAAGGTCCTGATTGTGATCCTTCGGCTGGGGGCGGGGCTATGGATCCCCTTGGTAGCCTTTCGCCATTCCTATTGCGAGTGGATAGATTACTATCCATTAAAAAGGATACAATAAGAGGATTCAGTAAAATGGTGGGATTGGAACTTACCCAGCTAGGAGGATTATACATGGAAAATCTATGTCGATATTGGAGACGAGTGAACTCCTCCTTCTCCCCTTTGTACAGTTCGGCCAATATTTTGGCCAAAGCGGCGGGGGTTTTGGGCCCTTCCGACCGCAGCGTGAGGCGTCATCTTCCCCATTACAGTGCCACATAGGAAGCCCTCTGTATTGGAGTGGTTGGACCCCCCCCCCCCCCCCGCACTATAGAAATCGCCGTTACCTCAATTATTGATAATCCGGACTGGGCGAGTGTCTTAATCTTGCCCATCAACTGACTGACTTCTGCGCTATCCTCCTCCTCGAGGCTCCGAGGGCGCCAGTGTAACGCCCTCGATGCGGATATATCTCCCACGTGTCGAAGCACGACTTAGAGGCATAACCGCATTGAAAGCAATGTCGCAAGTGAGGTAATCTTCACACAACCCATGTAATACATAAGGGAAAGAGATACATAGTTGGCTTACAATCGCCACTTCACACAATTACATGAATAAAGCATTACATCATCCAGGTACAATCAAGGTCCGACTACGGAACCAAAATAAAAGAAGAACCCCAAATGCGACAAAGGTCCCCGATCGACCCCAACTGGGCTCCAATACTGATCAACTAAAACGAAACAACACAAAGGCAATATCTTCTTCGAGCTCCTCCTGAGCTTGGTTGCGTCATCTGCACAGACTCATCGGCACCTGCAAGCTGGTTTTGGAAGTATCTGTGAGCCACAGGGACTCAGCAATCTCGCACCCGCGAGATCAAGACTATTTAAGCTTATAGGAAGGATGGAGTAATGAGGTGGAGCTGCAGCAAGCGACTAGCATATATGGTGGCTAACATACGCAAATGAGAGCGAGAAGAGAAGGCAAAGCACGGTCGATAAAAGTATGATCAAGAAGTGATCCTATAGCAACCTACGTCAAGCATAACTCCAACACCATGTTCACTTCCCGGACTCCGCCGGAAAGAGACCATCACGGTTACACACACGGTTGATGTATTTTAATTAAGGTCAACTTCGGGTTTTCTACAACCGGACGTTAACAAATTCCCATCTGCCCATAACCGCGGGCACGGCTTTCGAAAGTTCAAATCCCTGCAGGGGTGTCCCAACTTAGCCCATGACAAGCTCTCACGGTCAACGAAGGAATAGACCTCCACCCGAGACATTCCGATCAGACTCGGTATCCCGGTACAACAAGACATTTCGACAGGGTAAAACTAAACCAGCAACACCGCCCGAATGTGCCGACAAATCCCGATAGGAGCTGCACATATCTCTTTCTCAGGGCACACTCAGATAGGTCAAGCTACGAGTAAAACCAACCCTCAAGTTTCCCCGAGGTGGCCCCGCAGGCTGCCCAGTTCGGACCAACACTCAGAGGAGCACTGGCCCGGGGGGGGTTAAATAAGATGACCCTTGAGTCTGCAGAACCCAAGGGAAAGAAAAGGCTAGGTGGCAAATGGTAAAACCAAGGTTGGGCATTGCTGGAAGAGCTTTACTTAAGGCAAACTGTCAAGGGGTTCCCATTATAGCCCAACCGCGTAAGGGACGCAAAATCCGGGAACATAACACCAATATGACGGAAACTAGGGCGGCAAGAGTGGAACAAAACACCAGGCATAAGGCCGAGCCTTCCACCCTTTACCAAGTATATAGATGCATTAATTAAATAAGATATATTGTGATATCCCAACAAGTAAACATGTTCCAACAAGGAACAACATCTCCATGTTCCAACAAGGAACAAACTTCAATCTTCACCTGCAACTAACAACGCTATAAGAGGGGCTGAGCAAAGCGGTAACATAGCCAATCAACGGTTTGCTAGGACATGGTGGGTTAGAGGTTTGACATGGCAATTTGGGAGGCTGACAAGCAAATGGTAGGCATCGTAGCATTGGCATAGCAAGAGCGAGCAAACTAGCATAGCAAAGATAGTAGTGATTTCGAGGGTATGATCATCTTGCCTGAAATCCCGCAAGGAAGAAGAACGAGTCCATGAAGAAGACAAACGGACGTCGAACGAATCCTCACAACTCCGGAGCGAAACCGAAGCTAACGAGAGAAGCAAACCGGAAAGAAACAAACAACATAGTAAACACACAAGCATAAACAAGTCATGATGCACAAACAAGTATGATGCATGTCCGGTTTAATGAGGCATGGCATGGCAAAGTGCACAAACAATCCTACAAATTAAATGGAGCTCAATATGCAACTGCATATTGACGAAACACCACGATAAGTTATTTAGTTTGATCCCGTTTATGTACCCAACAATATTAAATGTTGTTAAACATGGCAAGAGGTGAAGCATAATATAAACTATACCATCTAAACAATTTAAATGGGGCCGGATATAAAAACAACAAATCCGGTAAATCCCCATATGCATTTAGCAATTAATGCAACAACAAGTTTAAACATTTTAAATGTTGTTATCATGATGCGGATGACATATACAAGTTTTATGCAATTTTTATGAAAACGTTGACAAGAGCATTAAGAAGCATTTGGTCACCATGGTGGAACAAAAAGGGTGCCACGGCGACGAATCCAAAAATGATGCCATGGCAACATTCCGGTCCCGGTAACTCATGGAGGTACCGGTGCAAAAGGAAGTGTGACGTGAGCAAGTCATGCGATAGAAGGTGGGGTGATCCCGGATACCGGGTTCCCACAAGATGGTGGCATGGCAACGAGGAGAAACCTGCACGCGACAATTTCGGACACGGTGCAAACGCGGGCATCTCATACAACACACATGCATTCGTTCCACGGCGGTCGTTCTCAGCGGTTATACCTTTGAAGCGTGCGTTTCGGGGCGGTTCGAGTTTGATGCGGTGTAGATGGAAGTAGACGTTCTCGCAACGGTCGTCGTGGGAAGTAGTCGTACACGGCGTCGGTAGAGGTGCATCTCATAGTGGAAGTAGTGGTTCACGGCGACGGTAGTGGTAGCAGTTGTTCATGTCCCGTAGATGAATCGGGGTCCACGGGGTCTTCGAGGGTCGACGGTAGTCGTACACGGCAACCATAGTTGAACTTGTAGGGCCGACGATGTCGTGGTACTTGGTGCAATGCACGGGATGGTAGTCCAACAATTGTCGGAGAGGGACTTGACGCATCAAAAGTCTTCGGTGCCACGGTACTTAGCGATTCCAGGATGTCGTAGCCGTGTAGTCGTTCATGTATCACCGTGGTGTAGTCGTACTTGGCGTCCGCAGCAACATATCCATGATGGCCAAACAAACCAATAGCGACCGAAGCAGCAGGGTGCGATTGGGTGGTTTGGTTAACGCGCAGGGGCAGCGTGTGTTCGATCTCCGCCTGAACAAAGACGGCGTGGAGGCAGGAGGGCAACGGCAGCGCCGCAAGCTCTGATGATGCAGCACGACGGGGAGGCGCAGGGACGGCTGGGGTGGACGGATCGGCCTCGGGACGCCGGATCCTGGCTGGTGGCGAAACTCCATGGCGGCAGACGAACTCCTCTGCAACTGCGGCTGATGACGACGCAGAGGAGAGCTTGGGGTTGGGGACGAGCTAGCAGGCCGGTGGCGAGGTCGCCGGCAGCAGAGGCTGCGACGCGGCCGGGCTCGGGCGCTGCGTGCGTGGTGGAGCAGAGGGGGACGCGGGGCTGCTGAGAAGCAGAGGCCAGCGGCGGCGTCAGGTAGACGAGGAGGCGGGGACGAGGGCCGATGAGGGCGCGCGACGGAGCTCAGCGGGCGTGCTCCGATGGAGGTACTTGAACGGGGCGGCGGAGCATGGGCAGGGGCCGACCGGATCTGGAGCTTGAGGCGGCGGCGCTGGAGGTCCGGCCGACGCCACGAACAAAGCGGCGGCTGCTAGCGATGGGGTCGAGCGAGGGAGAAGGTGGCGCGAGGGAGGAGATGGGGATCGGGACGAGGAGCGATGGGGCGCAGAGGTGGGAGATGGAGGCGCTGCGGGAGGGAGATGGGATCGGGAGAAGGGTGCGGCTAGGGTTAGAAGGCAGGGGCCGGCTGGGCCTTGGGATGCGGATGGAGCAGGCTTGGCCTGGCTGCTGGGCTGCAGGGCTCCTTCTCTCTCTCTATCTCTAATTCTCTTATCAAAACAGAAAATAAAGAGAAAGAAAAAGGGAAGAAAAGAAAGGTTAGAGAAAGAGTTGGGCACGGGGATAATTTTCCCGGACTCGCAAAAATGCGCTTGTATCAAGAAAAATGGAGTGGGCAAGATTGCAAGAATTAAATTCAAAGTCATTTGAATTTAATTCAAATGATCTGAACAAGGACTAGGATTTAGAAGTGTCCAAAAATGTTTGGATTTTTGGTGGAGCTCCGAAAAATGACGAAAGAAATTATGGCAAGGTTGGAGACCAAGGATTGAGATAACAAAGGCATTGGGATATTTTGTAAGTGTGTTTGCGGTAAATCCAAATAATTGGAATATTTACTATAGCTCTCTAAATATTGAGAGGATATGTTTTAAAGAGAATCACCATGTGAATTCCCTCGATTTAAATAGATCAAAAGATCTATGCATTTTATTTAGTTGAGTTTTTAAAAAAAAAATGACATGATGGCATGATGCAATGCAAATGATGCAACAAACAAAACAAATCACACGACGAAACTCGGAGTAGCTGGAAGTCTTCTGGAGCGTCGGTCTCGGGGCGTTACAACACTCCACCACTACGAGAGGATCTCGTCCCGAGATCTAGAATGGCACCGGAGGGAAACGGAAGAGGAAGAGAAGAGGTAAAACTAAGTTGCTTCTTCGACAAAAGAGTGAAACCAAAGAACCTTGAGAGGTTGAAAAGTTGAAAGAAAGGACATAATAGAGTTGAACACAATTGAGAGCACTGCGGTAGAAAATAGAAACAAGGAACACCATGTGAACCTTGGAGGTTGCAAAGCTATGAATCAAGAGTTTAATGGACAAGATAGAATTTGAAACCACTCCAGTTAAAACAAGATGAGAGGGGAAGAATTCGGGCAGTACTCCGGTTGAACATGGAAGGAATAGAACATGAACTTGAGAAGATGGGATGTTACTTGATGAAATCAACAACACACTGCCTCCGAAACTATTGAAAGAATGGCACAATGGGTAAGAAGGATTTCAGACAGCTCTCCAGTTGAGGAAGGAGGGAAAACTTGATAAGATTAGAGAACTCGAATGAAAACACGACACTCCGGTTAAATGGCTAAGCAAGAAAAGAACACGATCCTCATGAATCGAGATGGTGAGTGAAAAGAGCAACGTCACAATGCCTCCGAAAGAAATAATAAAAGATATATCATTGGAATAACAGAATGGAGAAGAAAAGGCCAACTTCTGCCACAAATGATTTTGGAAAGCATCCTTGCAAAGAAGAATTGAACGGAGTTGTTGGAAAATCAACAACGAAAAGCACAAGCTTGTAGTGGGCTTATGGAAAACATCTCAAAATTATGAGGTGACAACCGGCCACTAACGGAAACAATTGCTTGCTTGAGATTAACGAAGAGATGAAAGCTTCTTCCACCAAGATGATAAAGAGATAACTTGGATCATTGGCAAGCACCAGAAATAGCAACATTCCCAATGGAAGGCTTTTAGGTGAAATATGACACAAGATAACTCCAACAACGAGGTTGATGGATTTAAAAATAACTCATTCTTAACAACATGTGAATCAAGGAACATGAACTCAAATTATCAAGAATGACATAATACCACCTCCAAAATATGGTAGAAAGAATTGCACTCCGGATTACCATATGAAGAAAGCTTGAGCTCCTTAGGAAAGAATCTCGATGAAAACTTTGAGAAGGGAATTAAATCCTTGATGAACCATCATGTAGAACCTCCCTGAAGAACTCCGGTAAACAAAAGGAATGAAAAGAAAGAGAAATTGAAAACACAAGGTGAATCCTTGCAATGATTTAGATGGATCTCCGTGATAATTAGAGCTTGGAACTCCGGGAAAAAGAGAAGATGAAACAAATGAAACCGAGAATTTTAAGGGCCTCCGGAATAAAGAATTAATCACTTGGATGAATAAGAATAAGAATTATGTTATGCTTATCCTTCACCAATTAAATTGATGACAATCAACGGATTTGGCATACTACTTATTCTCGTAGAAAGGATTAAAAGAGATATATCAAAACTTGAGAAGGTCTTCAACGCACCACCGGTAGGATTGGAACAACAAATGAATTGATATGATGAACAAGGAAGAGAGATCTTGAAAGAACCACCGTAAGAATTGAAAATGATCAAAGTAGGGGTGCATCACCGGTAAGAATTAGCAAATGAACGAAGGTGCTTGAGACAAACTAGATACATGAGAACAAAGAGATCAAGAATTGATTAGAGGATATTCGATAGATGCACCGGCAAGATAGGAGAATGATAACTGACGGCTGAGAATGAATAAACCTGAATTGATGGACTCCGGATGACAAACTGAGAAGACTCTTGAATATCTCCTGATGGGTGAAAAAGATTCTCACAATCGAAAACAATTATGAGAGGATGGCAACAAGCTAGCACCATGAATCTTGAAGAGAATAGAGCAAGATTGAGAGAAAAAAAATCTTCTTCGGTCTTCAAATGCTGGGAATGACGATGAGAAACACCACCAAATTGTTGAGATCTCCGGGACTAAAATTGGAAAGGTTGAATCAACGATGAAAGAATTTGAAAGATCAAGGAGAAAGGCATTTGACTGATGATACCTCATTCTTACGTCAAACTTGGAAAAGAATTTGAGATAGCTTTGGGAAAATAGAAGAGTCAGGTAAGATCCTGGAAAAAGACCTGTGGGTTAGGGCCCACTAAAAGGATACACCGTTGAACGATTGATTGAAATAGATATTGCACCGGTAGAATTAAATGACTTGAATGAGATAATAATCTCCAAATAGCTTGAACGGATTGAGAATGGAAACACGAATCTTCTGAGATATCTTGAGCACTCCGAATAAGAATAGAGAGAGATGAACAATTATGAGAGGCACCTGCATGGGATAGCATTTGAACGAGGATAAGGATATGATCAACACCGAAAGCTTAAGGTAAATCCACCGGAGAAGAAAACGAGAATGAAGAGTGATGAACTTGGAGCTCCGTTAGTATCTTCTTGAGAATCACCGGATAAGAACATTGACGGAAAAGAATGGAGAGACTTCCCATCAATAAAAGGATACATGATTAAGATATCTGAGTCCTTGAACAAAAAGGGTGGGAGGGCGGGAAAAACAAAGGCAACTTGGGGCAGTTGGAATGAACACCGTTGAGAAAACTTAGAATTGATCTTGCAGATGGGGAGAATGATCGGATCCACTTGAAGAGAGACACACTGGTTGAAAAGGATTGGCAAGACAATCTCGATGATCAAGAAGGATTAGTATTCACATAGCAATATGAGAACACCATTTAGGAAAGGTATGGATTCAACATTTGACTTCGAAGCAACTCGAATACCACAACTCAAAACAAAACAAAGGATTGGCTTGCAAAATAAGCCAGAACAAACATATGATAGAGATTTCGTCCGAAGTTTTCGTGGTGGGGCCTACACGGGCTCGAGTGTACAGCACCATCATGTACAAGGCAGTGCACATGACATACGAAGTGTCCCCGAACCAGCATAGCCAAGGGTTCTTTAAGACACAACGAGACCACTGTAAAACCAACCGTGAATAGGCGGACCACTAGACGTCGAACCCCAATTTCATATCATACATCCGTCGGAAAGATATCCTAAGAGCTAATTGAATTCCCACCTATGAAACTCCCGAAATTTTCCGGTTATGCAATCAGGTGTTGGGGATACAGGGGAAGCATAATATCTCACCCAAAACTAACAAATCCTACATCCAGCTGTATCCATCCTTCAACACATAACCAAGAAACCTTCGGAAATCATCTACCTCAACCTTCAAAAAGCATCCGTTATACAAGTCATGGCAATACTCCCGTACTCACCTCAGTACTGGGTTATCGGGGTTATCTCACCAACAACTGCATAAAAGAGATTTTCGATGTCGGCGTACTAAACTCAGGTATTCCAGAACTGCAACGATAAAATTATGATGACCACACCTCAGAGCTCAACTCCCCGGGACACTTCCACAAAACCCCTAACAGGAGGCACCAAGACAATGTTCTCATCATAAAACCATCGGAACGATTCCAATATACCCGCGTGATCCTAAATTTTTTTTTTGTGAAATTTGAGAAGAGAAGAGTCAAAACTCTATGTCAGGATGCCTTACCAGAGCGATGAGGAGACTGGGAAGTAAAAAGAATTCCTAACTCTCCGATATATATAATCCTAAATGACTCAAAATATTTTTCTAGACACAACTCGGCCGCTAAAAACGATCAAGCAGTGGGGCTCCTAAGGTCGGGGAAGGCTCTGATTACCAACTTGTAACGCCCTCGATGCGGCTATATCTCCCACGTGTCGAAGCACGACTTAGAGGAATAACCGCATTGAAAGCAATGTCGCAAGTGAGGTAATCTTCACACAACCCATGTAATACATAAGGGAAAGAGATACATAGTTGGCTTACAATCGCCACTTCACACAATTACATGAATAAAGCATTACATCATCCAGATACAATCAAGGTCCGACTACGGAACCAAAATAAAAGAAGAACCCCAAATGCGACAAAGGTCCCCGATCGACCCCAACTGGGCTCCAATACTGATCAACTAAAACGAAACAACACAAAGGCAAGATCTTCTTCGAGCTCCTCCTGAGCTTGGTTGCGTCATCTGCACAGACTCATCGGCACCTGCAAGCTGGTTTTGGAAGTATCTGTGAGCCACGGGGACTCAGCAATCTCGCACCCGCGAGATCAAGACTATTTAAGCTTATAGGAAGGATGGAGTAATGAGGTGGAGCTGCAGCAAGCGACTAGCATATATGGTGGCTAACATACGCAAATGAGAGCGAGAAGAGAAGGCAAAGCACGGTCGATAAAAGTATGATCAAGAAGTGATCCTATAGCAACCTACGTCAAGCATAACTCCAACACCATGTTCACTTCCCGGACTCCGCCGGAAAGAGACCATCACGGTTACACACACGGTTGATGTATTTTAATTAAGGTCAACTTCGGGTTTTCTACAACCGGACGTTAACAAATTCCCATCTGCCCATAACCGCGGGCACGGCTTTCGAAAGTTCAAATCCCTGCAGGGGTGTCCCAACTTAGCCCATGACAAGCTCTCACGGTCAACGAAGGAATAGACCTCCACCCGAGACATTCCGATCAGACTCGGTATCCCGGTACAACAAGACATTTCGACAGGGTAAAACTAAACCAGCAACACCGCCCGAATGTGCCGACAAATCCCGATAGGAGCTGCACATATCTCTTTCTCAGGGCACACTCAGATAGGTCAAGCTACGAGTAAAACCAACCCTCAAGTTTCCCCGAGGTGGCCCCGCAGGCTGCCCAGTTCGGACCAACACTCAGAGGAGCACTGGCCCGGGGGGGGTTAAATAAGATGACCCTTGAGTCTGCAGAACCCAAGGGAAAGAAAAGGCTAGGTGGCAAATGGTAAAACCAAGGTTGGGCATTGCTGGAAGAGCTTTACTTAAGGCAAACTGTCAAGGGGTTCCCATTATAGCCCAACCGCGTAAGGGACGCAAAATCCGGGAACATAACACCAATATGACGGAAACTAGGGCGGCAAGAGTGGAACAAAACACCAGGCATAAGGCCGAGCCTTCCACCCTTTACCAAGTATATAGATGCATTAATTAAATAAGATATATTGTGATATCCCAACAAGTAAACATGTTCCAACAAGGAACAACATCTCCATGTTCCAACAAGGAACAAACTTCAATCTTCACCTGCAACTAACAACGCTATAAGAGGGGCTGAGCAAAGCGGTAACATAGCCAATCAACGGTTTGCTAGGACATGGTGGGTTAGAGGTTTGACATGGCAATTTGGGAGGCTGACAAGCAAATGGTAGGCATCGTAGCATTGGCATAGCAAGAGCGAGCAAACTAGCATAGCAAAGATAGTAGTGATTTCGAGGGTATGATCATCTTGCCTGAAATCCCGCAAGGAAGAAGAACGAGTCCATGAAGAAGACAAACGGACGTCGAACGAATCCTCACAACTCCGGAGCGAAACCGAAGCTAACGAGAGAAGCAAACCGGAAAGAAACAAACAACATAGTAAACACACAAGCATAAACAAGTCATGATGCACAAACAAGTATGATGCATGTCCGGTTTAATGAGGCATGGCATGGCAAAGTGCACAAACAATCCTACAAATTAAATGGAGCTCAATATGCAACTGCATATTGACGAAACACCACGATAAGTTATTTAGTTTGATCCCGTTTATGTACCCAACAATATTAAATGTTGTTAAACATGGCAAGAGGTGAAGCATAATATAAACTATACCATCTAAACAATTTAAATGGGGCCGGATATAAAAACAACAAATCCGGTAAATCCCCATATGCATTTAGCAATTAATGCAACAACAAGTTTAAACATTTTAAATGTTGTTATCATGATGCGGATGACATATACAAGTTTTATGCAATTTTTATGAAAACGTTGACAAGAGCATTAAGAAGCATTTGGTCACCATGGTGGAACAAAAAGGGTGCCACGGCGACGAATACGAAAATGATGCCACGGCAACATTCCGGTCCCGGTAACTCATGGAGGTACCGGTGCAAAAGGAAGTGTGACGTGAGCAAGTCATGCGATAGAAGGTGGGGTGATCCCGGATACCGGGTTCCCACAAGATGGTGGCATGGCAACGAGGAGAAACCTGCACGCGACAATTTCGGACACGGTGCAAACGCGGGCATCTCATACAACACACATGCATTCGTTCCACGGCGGTCGTTCTCAGCGGTTATACCTTTGAAGCGTGCGTTTCGGGGCGGTTCGAGTTTGATGCGGTGTAGATGGAAGTAGACGTTCTCGCAACGGTCGTCGTGGGAAGTAGTCGTACACGGCGTCGGTAGAGGTGCATCTCGTAGTGGAAGTAGTGGTTCACGGCGACGGTAGTGGTAGCAGTTGTTCATGTCCCGTAGATGAATCGGGGTCCACGGGGTCTTCGAGGGTCGACGGTAGTCGTACACGGCAACCATAGTTGAACTTGTAGGGCCGACGATGTCGTGGTACTTGGTGCAATGCACGGGATGGTAGTCCAACAATTGTCGGAGAGGGACTTGACGCATCAAAAGTCTTCGGTGCCACGGTACTTAGCGATTCCAGGATGTCGTAGCCGTGTAGTCGTTCATGTATCACCGTGGTGTAGTCGTACTTGGCGTCCGCAGCAACATATCCATGATGGCCAAACAAACCAATAGCGACCGAAGCAGCAGGGTGCGATTGGGTGGTTTGGTTAACGCGCAGGGGCAGCGTGTGTTCGATCTCCGCCTGAACAAAGACGGCGTGGAGGCAGGAGGGCAACGGCAGCGCCGCAAGCTCTGATGATGCAGCACGACGGGGAGGCGCAGGGACGGCTGGGGTGGACGGATCGGCCTCGGGACGCCGGATCCTGGCTGGTGGCGAAACTCCATGGCGGCAGACAAACTCCTCTGCAACTGCGGCTGATGACGACGCAGAGGAGAGCTTGGGGTTGGGGACGAGCTAGCAGGCCGGTGGCGAGGTCGCCGGCAGCAGAGGCTGCGACGCGGCCGGGCTCGGGCGCTGCGTGCGTGGTGGAGCAGAGGGGGACGCGGGGCTGCTGAGAAGCAGAGGCCGGCGGCGGCGTCAGGTAGACGAGGAGGCGGGGACGAGGGCCGATGAGGGCGCGCGACGGAGCTCAGCGGGCGTGCTCCGATGGAGGTACTTGAACGGGGCGGCGGAGCATGGGCAGGGGCCGACCGGATCTAGAGCTTGAGGCGGCGGCGCTGGAGGTCCAGCCGACGCCACGAACAAAGCGGCGGCTGCTAGCGATGGGGTCGAGCGAGGGAGAAGGTGGCGCGAGGGAGGAGATGGGGATCGGGACGAGGAGCGATGGGGCGCAGAGGTGGGAGATGGAGGCGCTGCGGGAGGGAGATGGGATCGGGAGAAGGGTGCGGCTAGGGTTAGAAGGCAGGGGCCGGCTGGGCCTTGGGATGCGGATGGAGCAGGCTTGGCCTGGCTGCTGGGCTGCAGGGCTCCTTCTCTCTCTCTATCTCTAATTCTCTTATCAAAACAGAAAATAAAGAGAAATAAAAAGGGAAGAAAAGAAAGGTTAGAGAAAGAGTTGGGCACGGGGATAATTTTCCCGGACTCGCAAAAATGCGCTTGTATCAAGAAAAATGGAGTGGGCAAGATTGCAAGAATTAAATTCAAAGTCATTTGAATTTAATTCAAATGATCTGAACAAGGACTAGGATTTAGAAGTGTCCAAAAATGTTCGGATTTTTGGTGGAGCTCCGAAAAATGACGAAAGAAATTATGGCAAGGTTGGAGACCAAGGATTGAGATAACAAAGGCATTGGGATATTTTGTAAGTGTGTTTGCGGTAAATCCAAATAATTGGAATATTTACTATAGCTCTCTAAATATTGAGAGGATATGTTTTAAAGAGAATCACCATGTGAATTCCCTCGATTTAAATAGATCAAAAGATCTATGCATTTTATTTAGTTGAGTTTTTAAAAAAAATAAATGACATGATGGCATGATGCAATGCAAATGATGCAACAAACAAAACAAATCACACGACGAAACTCGGAGTAGCTGGAAGTCTTCTGGAGCGTCGGTCTCGGGGCGTTACAGCCAGCTGTGGCGTTTCTTCAATGGAGTGCTTGAACGGGGAGACCCATTTGGACTAGGTCAGGAAGAGCGACGGCGTCAATATAGAACCATTCGGAAGGCCACTCTTCGGATACCTTCTTCCACGTGTCGGATAGGTATCCGATCCCGGCGATGCGCCATACCTCCGCTCCTCCCACTTTGAATATTGATCCCCCTTGGTTACGAGGGACGAGGCAGAACAGTTTCCTCCATAATTCAAAATGGGCCTCACAGCCCAGGAATAGCTCACAAAGAGCGACGTAACCCACAATGTGCGGGATGGAGGCAGGAGTAAAATTTTGCAGTTGGAGGCCATAATACTCCAGAAGTCCTCGGAGGAATGGGTGGATTGGAAATCCGACGCCTCTTAGCAAGTAGGGAACGAAGCACACTCGTTCCCCCTGGATGGATTGTGTAAATTCTCCGCCTGAACCCCGCCGTTGAAGGACGTCGATCCTGCTCGGACGGGGACTAGATCCGCGGGGGGAAGAAAGCCCTGCTTTTGCAGCTTCGTCAGCTGACCGTGAGATACGAAACATCTCTCCCAATCACCTTTTTCGGAGCCGTGGGGACGAGAGGAAGAGCTGGGAGCGCTAGCCATGTTGGAGTGGTTCCTCCTAGCAAGCTCTGAGGATTTTTTTGCGCAGGGTGTGGAATGGATCTGAGATCTAATCTCTTCAAATAGGCACCTTTCTTGTATGGTCAGGGTGATATGTGCAAAAATACCCCGACCTCTCATATTCGCTTGACACATGGAAGCTGAAGTCAGGAAGGCATGGAAGCCGATGGGCGCGACATTAAATGGAAAGCCAAATACTGATCTTTAAGTTAGGGACTTTGAAGTAATCGGAGGAGGAACCCGCCTTGTAATGCCGAAGACAATCTGCGCGCCGGATATATTGTCATTGAAAGACTGTTTCAGGGGCTACTGAGGGAGTCCTGGATTAAGGGGTCCTCGAGCATCCGGCCTGTTGGCATGGGCCGGACTAATGGGCTGTGAAGGTACAAGACCGAAGACTCTCTCCCGTGTCCGAATGGGACTCTCCTTGGCGTGGAAGGCAAGCTTGGCGCCTGGATATGAAGATTCCTTTCTCTGTATCCAACTTTGTATAACCCTAGTCCCCTTCGGTGTCTATATAAACCGGAGGGTTGAGTCCGTAGAGGCAGAAACAATCATTACCATATAGGCTAGACTTTTATGGTTTTAGCCATTACGATCTCGTGGTAGATCAACTCTTGTAATACTCATATTCATCAAGATCAATCAAACAAGAAGTAGGGTATTACCTCCATAGAGAGGGCCTGAACCTGGGTAAACATCATGTCCCCCATCTCCTGTTACCATCGACCCTAGACGCACAGCTCGGGACCCCCTACCGAGATCCGCCGGTTTTGACACCAACAGCTGCGACCACCCGGAGTCATCCAAGGGCAACCGCCCATTCTGCGTCTTCCACAACGTGCACAACCACAACACCAATGACTGTCAAGAGCTCAAGGCCATCCGCGACGGGCACCTCCGTCGTTGCCTCGAGTGCAACGATCGAGTCTACGACCGCGGAGGTGGCCGTGGCGGAGGATGTTGGGACGGCCGTGACCCTCGTTAGGAGTGGTGAGACCAGCCTGGTGAGGACCGCTGGCAGGGACCACCACCAGGACGAGGGGGCTGGGGGCTTCCGGGAGCCTCGTGCCATCGCTTGCATCCTGGGCGGTGCTCAGGCCCCAGCCTCCCATCGCGTCTTCTAGCAGTTTGTGCGTGAGGTGAACGCAGCCCTCCCCAAGCTCAAGGCAACATGCCCACTCAGGTGGTCCAAGTACACCATCACCTTTAGCTCTTCCGACTAGCTCAAGTGCACGGCAATGGCCGGTGCCCTTCCAATGCTCTGCTCGCCGACCATCAGCAACGTGATCATCACCAAGACACTCATGGATGGTGGTGTGGGGCTCAATGTCCTCTCCATCAAGACATTCGACCGACTCCGGGTGCCCTATGACCAGCTGCAGCCTACCAAGGCCTTCTCAGGGGTGACCGACGGCTCCACTACCCTGATAGGGCAGATCCGCCTCCCAGTCACCTTTGGCACCCATGACAACTACCGCACTAAGCTCATCGACTTTGACGTCGCCCACATTTGCCTCCCGTACAACGCCATCCTCGGGTATCCGACCCTGGCCAAGTTCATGGCAGTGACCCACCATGGCTACAACGTCCTCAAAATGCCAGGAAGCTGCGGCATCATCGCAGTCGCCTGCGAGGAGAAGGATGTAGTGTGCTCTCTCGAGCGTGCCCACCATGCTACGGTGGTCGAGGACCAAGACAACGAAGGCGTTGTCTACCTTCCGGAGGCTGTCCCCAAGAAGAAGTAGCTGCTCCACCGAGGACCTCAGGAGGGTAGAGCGTCCGGCGGTGCCACCTCATGTCGTGTGCCCATTTATGGGGCGCCTCCCTCTCTCGCATAGGAAGGCGCGCCCGGCACCCCTCTCAGGCTGGGCTCGTGGGCTCTCCTCTAGAGGGCCCCTGATCTGACCAGCATCACAAGGGAGGTGTTCGGGCACCATGTGGAGGCGTGCTTCAACACGCACTTCCATGAGGAAAGCACGGGGCGCGAGGCACCAGGCGCTCAGGAGTTCATGACCAAGGCAACCGACGAGCTTCAGGAGCCAAGAGCAATCCGAGGCGACCGTCGCCCACCACCCGGCGCAGCTCCCTGCCCCGGTGAGGATAGCGCCCTGCGGGCCTGCGTCAACATCCTTGGGCTCAACAGGGCCACGTCTCGGGAGCTCTTCTGGCTGTCCTGCGTTGGCCGATGCAAGGGCCCACCACACAGTTACATTCACATGCCTTTCGGCCTGTTGAACAGGGCTGTCGTGCATCAGCGCCACATGCGGAGCGTCCTGGCAGCTCAAAAGGCCAGGCACCAGGCGATCCTGACGAAGATGGCAATGGATCCTCGTGAGTCCCCTGGGTCTCCAGAGCCTCCCGAGGTTCAGGGCCTGGACAGCTCATGAGGAGCGACTTCTCCAGCACGCATCTTCGGCTACTCCAACATCCCTTCAGCAATGGTGCCAGGTGACATCTTTTGGTTTGTTCAATTGGGGGCACCCCTCGGGCTGCATTATCCCCAAGTCACGTGGGTCCGTTCCTATGGCATGTATCCTTCTTGCATCTATCAGAACTGGCTTTACCTTCGATCATTTGCTGCTTTATGATTATCATCTGCCTATCCGGTGCTTCGGCGCCATTAACGTCGTACGCCCTTGCAAGCCTACCTACGACCGCCTCATGGTTAACGACTGCACGACGTATGTGCTCGGGTTCATCCTTGAAGTGTCGCTAAACCCAAGTAGCTGAGCTCTGGCTCGCAGTCCAACTCTCGTGCACGTCACCTCCCATGGTCCTTGGTGCCTTGTTCTCGCATGAGCTAATCGCGGGCGGATGAGTAAGGGTGCGTGACCCGGTGCGTCGTCACCACGGGAGCCGCCCGCTGGTTATATTTCTTCAGGACCTTCTCATGAGAAGACTGGGCACGACATCTATGCTTGAGTCAGTCCCTGCAACATCGATAAACCCAATGGCTGAGCTCTGCTTGGTGGGCCGGTCCCGTTCACGTCACCTCCTGGGGTCGTTGGTGTTTGGCCTTCTCATGTGATAACCTTAGGAGATTCACTCGGCGCAGGTCGTCTAACCATCTCGTAGGGCTATCACAAGTGTTTCGAGTCAAATTCAAGCGCAACCCGCCTTGAGGTAGGGCCTCGTGAGTCCCGCGCTGGCTCACGAGTGCCCATACACACCTCCTCTAGCCCTGCCGTGCAAGCCACGTGTCAAGGCGGAACTGTACACGCCCCAGAGCCTCTGCGGAGATGGGGGCTCCCATCCATGTACTAGTGGAAGCACCATGTTCCGCGCTGGCAGCCGACACGGTCGAGGAGCGGCTATGCCCATGCAAGAGCGGAAGCGCCATGCTCCGCGCTGGTGATAAACACCTGAGGGTGGCCTCACGGCTGCGTTAACCTCTGGGAGCCGCCAGGCTCGATGCTCAGCCTCACTGTGCTGCTTTCCCCACGGGAGAGTCACACGAGGGGACTAGGCACGGGGGCTACGCTTAGGTCACGCCTGGCGTACGCCACCTCGCTAGGTCCCTCGGACCTGGTCTTCGCGCACCCCTCCCGAGCGAGAGCCCTGCAATGAAAGGTATGGAGGTTTGTTTGTATGTCAAGGGGGACTCCTGAGCATCGCGATTCAGGATCCTAACTGGTCATGTAGCCCCTCACATCTTGGTCTCGTCCTAGTGACACTACTGTAGGATGCTGCTAACGCGACACTACGATCAGAGACCCTTCGACGAAACTGTGTGTGATGCCATAATCGCAAATGGTGGTGTAAAAAAAACCATAAAAAAAGGTGCAAAATGTTTGCGATGACGAATGCATCAAACATGGTTTAGATTTTAGTTCGGTGTGCGAAGTAGGGCATACGGTTGATCCAGACGAACTGTTTGCGATTAGATAGAACAACAAAAACGGGCAGCCATGCGATATACGGCATATGGTTCGCTCCGATGAACTGTTTGCTATTAAGGAAAGCAACAGAAACGGTCAGCGGATCAAGGTGTGTGTGATATACGGCATACGTTTCAGTCGAATGAACTGTTTTCGATTAGGGAAGAGAACATAAACGGTTCAACTTAACAAGATGTGTGTGATAGCGGCAAAAAGTCCTGGAGGTTAATTCGAGAACAAGTACACAGAGGTTAATTTGACATACATGAGTTTCACAGAAATCATATCACTTTTTTTGGAAAACATTTAATTGCATTGAATGTATATAATGCTCTGTCCTATTAGTTGAATTAACCTCCAGGTCCATGTTTTGGAAACATGTCGTAAAGTAACGGGAGTTCTGTTAGATGAGCTATCGGCAGGGAAGCTGGTCCTTGCTGCTGTAGGATCCCTCTTTGCATCATTTATTGGGCACCCGGATGACCGACTGTTGCCACGTCCCCCGCATGGCAGTTTTTGCAGCGGGTAACTGCATCATCGCGCCGCGCCCGGCTTAACCGCATGCACACACATGAATGTGCGTGATTGTGCGCCGGCCCCAAACACTAGCAGCACAACTTATAAATTTACTGATGGAGTACTAGTTACAGTGATGCATATAATTAAGCAAAGGGACCGCACATGTCTGTATTGAATAGAACGAGAATGTAAGAGCACAATAAGAATTAAGGTCACGTTGTTGCGATCGTAGTGGTGGTTATAGGAGGCAAGAAGAAAGATGCATCCATCAACGTACGACCTCCTCCTCCTCAACTCAGTGCGCCGGGCCACCATCCGGCGGCTAAGGAGCAACGGCTTTTGTGGCGAGGTCAAGGTGCTTCTCAGTTAAGGTATCCAAGGCTTCCAGCCGGCTAAAGAAGGCCAACATCGTAGCATCCTCACTGGCCTTGTAGATACCTATCTACACGATTCGCTCGTACACATGGATGTGTAGGTCTAGGTTTCTAGCAGAGCGAGGCGCCTCGTGGCGAGCGCGACCTCCAGGTGGACATTCTTCCTGGCGTCGGCGGGCAGTCGCAGGGCCACTAGTGCTTGAAAGAGGTTACGACCATGAAAGCCGATTAGCATGGCAGGCAATGAGGAGCCCGGGCGCGTGGGCTGGAGGAGTACGGCGATGTTGTTCGCAAGCTTCTTGACAACGGTGAACCTGTTGGTGGTGCGAACGATCATCTGGTCATACTGAGAGTCGTAGCTGGCATCGGCGGAGGCCATCCACCGGCCGGTTGCCAACACCGTGTGGAGACGATCCACGGTGCCATGCCACATGCCGGCATTGTGGACCATCTGGCATAGCCGCTGGCTGCTCGCGCGCATCGCTGCCATGTTTCTGGAATGAGCACTTTTGCGCTTATTAGTGTAGGTTCTTAGGCAAATGCTTAGGTGCGTATGATATGGTACATGCATTGGAATGGAGGGGCGCCTTTATATGAGTGCGAACTGTGTTGTATTCAAATCGTGCTGCCTCTTTTCCCGGTCCTCCTCCCATTACTTCCCTCATGCATTCACAGGATGCTAATTGAAGGAGGATGCATCATTGTGCGTTCAACATTTCAGGAATCGCTACCCTCTCCCTCGTCTGCATTAAAGCCGTATCAGGAACTACTACGCCCGCTGTCAAATCGAATAGTACTGCACTGCCCGCTGCACGCCCGGCTGAACACGCCTCCTCGCCTCCATCTAATCTTAATTACTGAATTTTAGTTGCAAAAATTAGATATTGCTAGTGATTTTTAGCTTCATATTTTGACAAATCGAAGTGTTGCAAGGTTGGCAAATGGCAATGTTACTAGATCAACAAATGTCAATCTTTCTAGTTTGACAAATGTCAACATACCCAATATGACAAATGCAAATCGTACCAAATTGTTTGTAAGTGGTTCACACGGGTCATCCAAAAGAACCGTTTGTGTTCAAGAGATGCACAAATCCTCATCTCACTTTGCATACGGGTGTTCTATCTAAAAGGTTTGCGATCAAGAGCCATTAAAACCTATAGCCATTAAAAACCAAGACACGTGGCGTCACGTGAATGGTTAACATAATGCACACAATTTGAATTATCCAAATGCTTGAGATATTAAAGTGGCAGCTATTTTTTCAAAAAGCCTTTGTTGGTTGTTATTCAAGTGCACCTTCTCTCAAATTGGACACGAAAAATACCACATCATGTCGGGTGCTATTCCATTATAGCATGCCAAGTTTCATGAATTTCAGACGAGTTTTGGATTTACTAGAATTTAAAAACAAAGTATCTCAACGTTTTGCCGGCCGAGTGACGGTGGCAGGGTGTTTGACATTCATTCCCATTTTTTGCATGGGACCTAAGCATGCACCCAAGGACAAAGATTTGATTTTTCAACCAATTTATATGCACTGGAGCATGTCCATGTAGTTCAATTTTGAATTATGCACATAAATGCATTGAAAACTCACTTAATACATAAAAATGTCCAAACGAACCCCGAAAAGTCACAAAAAATCATGTTGTTCTATGTTGACACGAGAAACATTTTGAAAGCAATAAGAGGCAATGGATATCGTTTCGTCCCCAAAGGTGGGGAGTTCCCTACCGAAACCATCATGCTTGTATTGAGAAGCTTTGGTTTGTCAGAAGCATATACTGTCGGTGTCAAAACCGAAGGATCTCGGGTAGGGGGTCCCAAACTGTGCGTCTAAGGTCGATGATAACAGGAGACAGGGGACACGATGTTTACCCAGGTTCGGGCCCTCTCTATGGAGGTAATACCCTACTTCCTACTTGATTGATCTTGATGAATATGAGTATTACAAGAGTTGATCTACCACGAGATCGAGATGGCTAAACCCTAAAAGCCTAGCATGTATGACTATGGTAATGATTGTCCCCCCTCCGGACTAAGTCCTCTGGTTTATATAGACACTGGGAGGATCTAGGTTACACAAGGTCAGTTACAAAGAAAGGAATCTACTTATTTGATCGCCAAGCTTGCCTTCCATGCCAAGGAGGGTCCCATCCGGACACAGGTGCAGTCTTCGGTCTTCGTATCTTCATAGACCATCAGTCCGGCCCATGGCTAACAGGCCGGACGCCCGAGGAACCCTTAGTCTAGGACTCCCTCAGTAGCCCCTGAACCTGGCTTGAATGACAAGGTATCCGACGAATAGATCTGCCTTCGACATTGCAAGGCGGGTTCCTCCTTCCGAACTCTAAAATGGTCTTCGGACGTAATGGTCGTGTCCGGTCCAGTAACACACACACCACACACAGCCGCAGAGAATATAATAATCCACGAGTCCAATCCGCTGACAATTTTTTGCAGCATGACATCACGTCCGTCTGGTCATAACTTCGAACCGTTTTTCGTCTGCTGCTCCACGTTTCGAGACGCGGTTGCCATTGGCACATCTTGTCAAAGCAGAGATCGTGTCCCCTTATTGTGGGATTTTCATCAACACGGGCGTGGGTAACACAACCATGCCGTTCACACAGCCCTTGGGAATAGGCGAGTTTTAAGGCGAGTGGGGAGGCATTCAATATTCACTGCCTTTATAAGGAAATAAGAATCCCCTTTCTTCACCCACACCTTCCCTTCCTCTCTGTCCTTCCATTCTCGAGCTCCAGCACCCAAGTTCCCATCTTCCCCTTCTCAAGGAAGCACTTAATCATGTCCGGATCCGGAGGCCAGGGCAAGTGGACGGTCTCCTCCGTCAAGGAGAAGGACATCACCCAGCTTCGGGCGGCCGGGTACTTGGCGAAAGGAATTGCCCACCGTCTGCCCACCAAGGGGCAGGTCATCCCCACCCCAAAGCCTACTGAGAGGGTAGTTTTCCTCCCTCACTTCGTCCGCGGATTGGGGTTTCCACTTCACCCCTTCGTCCGTGGACTGATGTACTATTACGGGCTAGATTTCCATGATCTAGCCCCGAACTCATTCCTCAACATCTTGACATTCATTGTCGTGTGCGAGGATTTCCTCCATAACCACCCCCACTTCACCCTATGGCTCAAGGCCTTCAACATGAAGCCGAAGGTGGTGGACGGCCAGCACGCGGAGTGCGGGGGCGCCATGGTGAGCAAGATGCCCAACGTCACTTGGCCCACAGGCACTTTTGCGGAGACCGTCAAGGAGTGGCAGAAGCACTGGTTCTACATCACAGAGCCGCGCGGCGCCACTTGGGTGGCGGCTCCCAAGTTTAGGGCCGGAGCCCCAATGCGGCTCACCTCCTGGAAGGAGAAAGGCCCCAACTGGTCAGCGTCAGACGAGCTGATAGCGCTGCAAACGCGGATTCAGAGTATGGTGGATAAAGATGTCAAGCTCGTCGACGTGATCCAGGTGATGCTGGTTCGCCGGATTCTCCCTTGCCAAAGCCGAAGCTTCCCTTTATGGGAATTCGATCCGGCGAAGCACCAGAGCCTGGAAGGACTATTCGGAACTACTCATGAAGGTGCCTGGAAGTTGCTCTTCAAGGGCCATGTGAAGCCGCCGGTCATGGATTCGGACCGCGGGCACGATCACTCCCATCCCGCCAATGAGGTAAGTTCCCCTTTTCTTAAGGTGTACCTTCTACTTGTTTGTTCAAGGAGGATGTCTAACCCTTGCTGTATTTTTTAGGCATGGACGAAGAGAGCGGAGCGGATCCATAGTCCGGCTCCGCTGCCCGAAGAGCCAGTCATCCTGCTCCTGGCAAAGATGCTGGTTCCGGCGCCCTATAGGCCGCCGGGAAAGAAGGCCAAGGGGGGCAAAGGTGGCCCCCGTTGCAAGGGTGCTTCAGACGTGACGTCCAAAGACGTAGTGACCCTTTCCTCTGCCGCCGAGGTCGACGATGATGAGGAGGACGAGGAGAGCAACCCTCCCCCTAATGAGGGAAAGAAGAAAAGGGCGGCCTCCACGAACCTGGAGGCGGAGACGTCCAAGAAAGGAAATGGCTCCCTCGCGGATAACTCCACGTGGGACGTTAACAGCAGTCCGGAGCAACGCCCCCGCACTAAGCCTCAGGCTGCATCGTAAGTGCTAAGACTCATACATGCCCATAAATAAAGCCTCTCCTCTTTGTTGTATTGACATGATTAGTTATGCTATTGCAGTCCGGCCCACGACAGCTCTGAGCGATCCTCGTCACGAGGTTCGTTGGATTCAAGGGCAATGGCCAGCGAGTCACCGCCGACCGCTTACTCCCCCAAGGCCAAGGGCGACGCGGAGGTGCTGTCCCGAAGGACTTTCCTAGGCCTGGGGGAGGCTCAAGAGGCGTTAGAGGGTGAGGCCTCCGTTGCCGTTCACAAGGGGGAGCCAACACCCACGGAGACTGGTGGTGAGGGTCGTATTCAGTTCGGCCCTCAGCCAAATTCGATTCCGGAGACCGATACAGCTCCGGAATCCGGCGCGCAACCTCCTTCAAAAGAAGGGGGTATGCCTATTCCGCCGGTGACCCCTGTCCAACCAAGGGCACCGGATAATCTGCTGGAAGTGTTGCGAGGCGCTTCCATTGTGGATGAGCACCGTGTTCTTATGGGCACGGTGATTGAAAGGGTTTAGTCCGCCAAGAGCGGACTAACCGAAGCCTGCAGCAGCATGCTGACAGGTTTTGAGGTAAGCGACGCAAAAAGAGAAAATCCCAATATATACATGATGAGGGCATGGCTACCACAGTTACACCCATATCCCCTGCTATTTTACCTCTTGGAATAGTTGCTAGAGCTCAGATACGCCAATTAAATTATCAGGTACTTTCGTTTCTTGATAATGTTTCTAGTGTTCATGAGAATATGATGCTGCCTAACTTAGATACGTTTGTGTTGCTTGCTATTGAAGGGCCTAGCACGGACAAGAAGGTTGAACATTGGAGCATGGTCAAGCACGGAAATGAAGGTGCGTGCGAAGAGAACAAGAACGGAGGTTCAAGTGGAGATTTCCGGACTTTGAAGCCACCATGATGACATACAAGAAGATGGACTAAATATACAAGATGGCCTTTCATAAATTTTGTCCATAGCTTATTATTGGTATTGCGCCACCTTATTTTGGGCCAGGCCCATGTAATCTATTTTTAGAGTCCATATTGTAGGGGAAACGACTTAGGAGGTGTTTTAGTCCCACCTTGCCAAGGGTGGACAAAATTCCCTCTCTTTTCCCTATAAATATAGCCCCTAAGGCATCGTTTAGACTTGGGTTTTATTTAGTGAAAAGTTAGCCATCGCTGCAATTTCGTGTACTTCGTTTGTGTCCAACGACCAGACCAAGACCGCTTATGAAACCCCACTTTTATCAATACTTCATCCATACTCACAATATTCAGATTGCTTGATCATATTCTTGCTTGTTCTTCGATTGCTTGCAGGAATAGACCTTCGTGGTCAGGTTGATCGTGCTCCAGCGTGATCAATAACCTCTCGGAGTTAGTTTAGCAATTGCTAAGGTGCAACGTCGTGCACATTTGTAGTCAGGTCGTCAAAGTCGTCTCCACCAAATTGATAGTTATCATCTCATCGAAAGATCGGGACACCCTCGCCTCTATCACGTGGTATCAGTTTTCAGGTTACTCTGTGAGATTTTCCAGTTTTTCGTAGTCTAATTTGCATCTGTTTTTCATACCTAGAGTCCAAGAAATAGCCACACACACAAAAATTAGATTAGTTCATCATATCCCAGACAATCTGAGCATTTTTCGCCATTGCCATTTAGGTTTTGCATTGTTGAATTTTCGGTCGCATCGTGTGTCGAGTTGCTGGTTTTAGTGTCTAAACTTTTAGAGTTTCGAGTTCTAGTCACGTTTTGTTCACACCGCATCCACATACGCCATTGCCCACTTCATTGTCATCTTCCGCTGTCACATATTATTTCGATCACCGCTGACACCAATCATCGGTTGTTTTGTTGTCGTCATCATATTCATCTTTGTGTATGTCACATAGCAGACAAAAGCAAACAGAAAAATAGGGAGAGAGAAGTTAAAAAACTGATGGTTGCCACGTTTGGCTTGGGACTTGTTTCCCACGTTGCTTTATCTTTGTGTGTTGTTTGGAAAGACATAAAGAATAGGCTAAAAAAAGGCAACCACAGATCTGTTTGCTAATACTTTTGGAAGGTGGTAAGAAAAAAGGTCTGGAAAAAATATAGCAGGAGATATTCTCGTGGAGACAAGTAAAGAAAAAGGAACGTGAAAGACAAGCTGCCACGTTTGGATTTGGGGAGTCTCATCCCTTTGTTGAAAAAAAAATCTGGTTTGTTGACCACCTCATAATACTAGTTGCCACGTTTGGATTTGGGAGTAAAAAAAAATCTGACCGGTCAATTATTAGAGCTGATCCGAATAGTTAAGAAAAAAAATTGAGAAAGGAAAGAGATTAAAAGGAGGAAGTTTGTCCATCGCTTGTGTGTATTTGGCATATTTTAATTAGCTGCTACCTTTGTGCCTTGTTATTTTCAGCAGGAAAGGAGAGAGAATCACGTTCAGATCTCTTGCCCTGTACAAGAAAAGAAACTTTGGATACTTGGAAGGTTCGGATTAGGATATAAAAAAGAGGCAACTACCAATCTGTTCGGTTGGAAGAAAGCGTGAATAGTGGCTTAGATATTGAGGTTGTTGGCGTGAGGTTGTTGGAAAAAAAAGAATTGAGAGAGAATATTCGGCCATATTAAAAGGCAACTCTGGTCAGCAAAAGAATTAAGGACGCGGCTAGCCAGCGCCGCTGCGCTCATTAGTTGGTTCGAGCGCATCTTCCACGCACCTGCTGAACAAAACAGTTACCAGCGCCTTCGCCCACCACGCATCCATCCATCGACAGCAGCCAGCACGTACATACGTACGTGTGCATGGAAAATTAAGTTGCTGGTGCGTTGACGTGGCTAGCTTGCTTCTTTCCGCTTTGCGATTTTTTCTTGAATGTGTGCTGACTGCTGGTGATCTTTGGAACTTATAAAACTATCCTGGGATATAACGATAGGTTGATGCATGTCTGTTATGTTGTCTTGCCAGATCGACAGATTATGCAGAAGACATAACTGAATCAGCATACATGAGACCCAATCTGTTGAGTGCTCATTACTTCAATTGGTTTAATTTCAATTGACTCCTAGTTTCCGAAGACAGAACAATCAGTTTAGTTACATTTAATTGCAACAATGATCTGTTGAGTACTTATCACTTTTAAATATTCCAATGACATGCTCAGCTCTCTCTTGCTATGCTTTCACGCCTGTGACATCGAGAAATAGCAGCAGTACGGTATGAACTAATGATGAAGAAAGGAATAAATTAGTTCTAGGTAACAAGAAGTAATTGACCTTTGGTTTTGCTACTGGGGCTTGGCCAGGCAGGAGGGCGCCGAGGTCCAGCTATCGCGACCCTGCCGTCAGAGGCCTCGTGCAGCCGTAAGATAGCACGGCGGCCCAGGCATGCCCCTCGTCTGGTTGCTACCCTCCTCGTCCAGGTCGGCCGCTCGTAGATCTCGTCGTTGCTCTGCTGCTTGTGTACTTCGCCGTCTCCCTGCTGCTAGCAGCGAGATACGTGTGGCGGTGAAGCTGCGCCGTCTCCAGTCAGCTCTCGCAGCAGCCCTCCGGCCATCCCTTGCAGCTGGCTCGGCCGGGGTGGAGCAGTCTTGTGGATTTGGGGAAACGGTGGCCAAGCTTCACTAGAGGAAGAAACAGTGGCCGAGCTTCACTAGAGGAAAGGGATAAGACAGAGAGAGAAGGGACCGTGTGAGTCTTTTAGTTTTTTATTTATATGAGACCAGCAGTTCCTCGTTGCAGAGCCATAGGATTAAAATAGACGGCTGATCCTAGCAGCTACAGCACGCGTGCAGTATTAACTATACTGCAGAGGAGCCGAACCCCCCTCCGTTGAGTACCGCGTTGTCACGTGACCCTCATCTATATCAAGCAAGTTCATCGGAACGGGAGATCGTGTAACCACATAGATGACACGTCATACGACTACATCTTCTACGTAGAGCGACTGCTCTAGCAAAATCAAACGCAACTGCCCCCTAGGAAAATTCACACAACCTTTCTTTATCAAGATCCAAAAGCAATTGTCCTTGACAAAAAAATCCAAGAACCTGTATTACCAAAATCACAATGCAAAAACTGTTCTAACAAAACCAAGCAACTGTCCTAGCAAATCCAAGCAACTGTGTTACCAAAAAACATAATGCAAAACTATCCTGGCAAAACCAAGCAATTGTCCTAACCACACTAAGCAACTGCATTATGATAGGATGCAACTCTTCTAGCAAATCCAAGCGACTGTTTTGTCTTCATAATCCACATAATTGCCTATCTATTGACTGCAAAAAATTATCCCACTGGTTTAAACAAAAAGGTCCCTGATTGCCTCTCGATACTCCCTATAATCCATAATAGCCTAGAATGTTGGATACAGAATTGCCCAACGAATTTGATAGGGGGGAATGCCTCCTGCGTACTAATCCCCCTTGCTCTCCAACGAATTTAAAAGAATTTGATGGGACAAAAATGGGCGCCATCCATGCTCACCTTCACCTAGTGAGGCCCCCCTTGAGCTGCAGCGTCCTCTCCACCCTTGCTCTTGGAGATGCTCACTGTCAGTGTGCTCTTATGGTAGTTGCACACGGGCCGCTATCCCACAACCTGCACCCTAACATGACAACGCCCCTTCGATTAGTAGCGGGCAACAATGCATCTAATTTCAAAGGCAAAATCATATGAGGTTTATACGAAAAAATTTCACTAGTTTCACATCTTCACGAGTTTCAGGAGGAGTGTTTATATCAAATAGTCAAACATATGAGGCTTCTCAATTCTCATTTGCATACTAGTAGTAGTATGCAATTGTAGACATAAGAGCAGTAGCATGGCAAGTTGCACATGTGACATGCATGTACAAGGCCCCTGGTTTGAACCATGGAGACAATTGATTGAGTATATAGTGTGCACCCAAAAATGTTACAAGGAATGACTGTGCTCACACCTTGGAGACGAAGCAGAAATGTAGAAGGAGTTTGCTCAGAGCACCCGATGTACTAGATTGATTGGGGGATGCCATCATGTCGATGAAGGTGTTCTTCGCCCCGGCTCGTCGCATGACCCCACCGGCGGGGTGAGCTCTGGTCCTGCCCTCTCATGCAATCCAGGGCTACTATCAAAAACCTAATTGCAGGTATAACATAAACCTAATTGCGGAAATCTATAACTTTTATATATTTGGCGAAACTATGGTCTTTTTAAGCTCATGACAATTGGGCAACTGTATAATATTTTTAGGCAATTGCACGGTTTTATTATGCACAAAAAAGGATCCAAACTGTGTAGGGCAACTACGGTACCTTGTTTTTTGTTTTTTTATTGCTTTTGTTGTGTGGTGGTTCTTCCCGGATCACACCGTGTTTTATTTATGGTGCTTTGTAATTTGTGGCCTGAAGTTGCTCTATTCTACTTCAAAGTTGCTCTATTGTGTTTGCACAGTTGCTCTATCCCTACTAACCTTTGCTCTACAGGAAAGAACTAATCGCCCCGTACAATGCAACTTCTAATCCACTACTAGGCAACTCCTTATG
>NC_041380.1:202003201-202047768 GCF_002162155.2 Triticum dicoccoides
AAAAATAATTATCTATATTTTTTAGGCAACTAGCGGTGTGGACTGAGCAAAATCCATCTATCATGCAATGAAACTTCTAATGCTTGTACTTTTAGAATTATCTCGTTTGTGCCTTTCTTCGCCCGTTTTGCTTACCTTCTTTCTTTAACTTGTACGCTCTTCTACGCGTGTGCCATGGTTTGAATTTCGCTTCATGCGAACATGCTTACGTCTGTTGGCACTGGTCGATGGATCAGCTTGGTTTTTGAATAACAATGTGTCAAAAAGCATGCATGATATCTGAATGAAACAAAAAAAAAAGTATCTCGTCGAAAGGGGTATCTGGAAAGAAAAATACAGGCACTTCCTCTTGTGTGAGATATGTCAAAAGCAAAAACTGTCTGAAAAATAGGAGCGATTTTTATGGTGAGGACTAATTTATCCTTCCGCCCAGCATCAAGAAGATTGTATGTACAAATCTCTCTCTCCCTCATTAATTTATCAACTCTCTAGTTAATAGCTTTTGTGTCGCATTACACTTGCACAATTTCAAACTTGAGATGCTGATTTCTACCAATAACCTGCAGCAGCAAATGGACAGTTCTGAACTTCTAAGCCTGCATATTTCTTATGAATACCACTCTTGGTTTTCAGGAAACATGTGGGTTTCAGACATTATCATTTGGAACAACACAACACGGTCTGGACATCAAAAGGATTTGTCACAAACGTAGAACAGAGTAAAAGACTGATGATGTCCAGTGGGAATCAATAAATTAGGAACTGCAGCTATGACCATAGTTAAAAAAGGCGCGCCTAGGCTCTAGGCGTTGGCAAAACGCATTGCGCATAACTACGCTAAATCTGTGTATAACTGCGCATAAGCATGCGCTTTGGTCAGTAAAGCGCAAGGCGGTGGCAAAACGCACAATTAACGCCTAGCGCTTTTTTGAACTATGGCTATGACATAAACTTAATTGCAGGTATCAAAAACCTTTAGATATTGACCAAACTATGGTCTTGTTAATGTTTCTGCTCATGACAATTGGGCAACTGGATAGTGCTTTTAGGCAACTGTATGGTTGATTAGGGGCAACTATGTTATCATTTTATTATGCACAAAAAAGGATCCAAACTGTGAGGGCAACTATGGTACCTTATTTTTTTGCGTTTTTATTGCTTTTGTTGTGTGGTAGTTCTTCCAAATCACACTGTCATTATTTATGGTGCTTTCTGATTTGTGGCCTGGAGTTGCTCTATTCTAGTTCAAAGTTGCCCTATTGTGTTTGCACAGTTGCTCTATCCCTACTAACCCCCCTTTCAGGAGCAGGATGATGTGGGTGATGGCTTGTTTCTACAGGAAAGAACTAATCGCCCCGTACAACTATGCAAGCCCCTATCACAGAAAACACTTTAGGAAAAATGTTACTGGACAACATACCGACTACTCTGAAGTGAAAGATCTGGGCACATATGTTTGGGGCAACATGCAAGATACAACTAGCTAGGAGCGTCCTAGGGGCTGCTTTCAAATAAGAAAGAAGTGTGGCACAACTTGAGGCCCCAGCTATGTGATAAAGGAACTGAATATTTGTGTGGTCGTTACCCTGTTGTGGCTGCACGACGGCTTTGGATGCGCACACAGCAACCTGAAGGTTCTCCTGCAATACATATACATCATTTTTCCAGTTAGTATGACGAAGTAGCTCAATTACACTGCAGTTATCCAAATGAAATGGTAAAACTTGTACTTAGAACACAGTTGCAACTACATAAGCATCTCAGGTCTTTCTAAGATTTTTAATCAGCTACACAAAGGACATGGATTCGATTCTTCTCAGATTTTTGGTCAGCTAAACCAAGGACATGGATTGTTTCATTTTGTGAGCTCTAATTGCAAGCGCAGGTCATAGTAATCTATGTAGCCAACTAGCTGACGAGATAGAGAGGAGGAGAGGGTCGTACACGTTGGGGTCGGCTGAAGCTCGAGAGTTGGTCGGCGGCGGCGAAGCGGAAGCTGCGGTTGTCGGGCCTCTCCGCGGCGCCGCAGGTACTCCGGCGACACGACAGACGCAGCATCGCCGTCGACACGCCTAGACCAGGGCGCGCCCATGGGATCGGACGACGGGGGAGAGCAGCTGGCGGTGACGGCAGGGGAGGAAAATCGCGCTCGCAAGAGGACCATGTATGTACCTCGACGACGACGAAACCAGGCACCCTCAACGCCGCCGCCGCCGCCGACGGCATAGCTCCAGCTCCGAGAAAGGGGGAGGAGGGGACGGGGCGCAACTGCTCCGGTTCTCCGGCCAACCTTCTCGCTAAGCCCCTCCTGTGCCACCTTCCCGTCGACCTTTTTGGCGTCGACGCCGGTGTGCTCATGTGCTTCTTCGCCACCGCCGTTCTAAGATGAGGAAAGGGGGATCGGGGGCTAACTGGATAAGACCTTTTTCCAGAACAGAAATAGCGAACTTTTTTTCCCCAAGGGCACAACGTGTGCAGGTTTGTCCGGTAGTGGGTGCGCTCGTAACAACCAAATCGTGAGGTGTTTGTTTTCACGGACTTTTTTATCTAGGAACTAGAAAAGGTTCTTTTTAGAGACTTTTTTATCCTATGAGAGGAACTTTTTAGTACTAATTAGGCATTTGGGATTAAATAAAGAAGACTCCCAAAAATAGTCTTTTTGAGACTTTTCCAACAATGTCCCCTCATACACCTATTGGCCCGCCACCTCATAGTGTTGTTTGATTGTTATTTTTCTATATATTAGGGGCAATATGGTCATTTAATAACCTCTAGAAAGGCATTAGGGACTTTTTAGTTTCTGGAAACAAACAGGAAGAGACTTTTTAGGCATTAGGAACTTTTTAGTTGGGACTAGAAAAAGTCTTAGGACTAGAGAACCAAACACTACCTTAGCATTCGGGAAGAATTATAAAGGAATTAAACAAGATAGTAGAGAGAGAATAAGGAAGGAGAAAAAAAAAGGAAAACCAAATTTCGGTTGGAGGTTTCTAAGTCTGGCCGTGTCTCAAAAAAGAAGAAGAGAGATAACGTGACAAGTTTGGAAGGTTTTGATCTATTGGAGACAAAAAAAAAAAAAAGTTGCTTCGTTTTGATCAGTTTTTTTTTGCCTTGTTTTCTCTCAAGGAAAGTCCACGCTGGTTACCTAAATCTTGGATTCGTTTTTGCCATAGAATAATTTCGGTTGGGATTTATTGTTGTGCGACCCATCCATTGATCACGTGAGTAAAGAGGTCCTTGAAGTTTTTTTAGGGTAAATATTGCCGCATTTATTTAAAACTCAAAGACCAGAATGTCATCCGTGATTACAGAAACAACGAAGTCTGGGGGGACCCCCAACCACACCTTACACAATTCATCACCAACACCCACTTTAGCTAATTTATGCGTGGCAATATTAGCAGAACGCCGAACCCAAGATATCTTATACTCGACGAAGGACCCAAGTAGAGCTTTCACCTCCTCAATCCATGGACCGTTAGCCGATAGATTCCTCGCTGAATGTTTCAGCATATTCACCATAGCTTGAGCATCCTATTTCAAATGAACTCTTGTTGCGTTAATTTCTGCAGCTAGCTGCAAGGCACATCGGCACGCCAATACCTCAGTAGCTTCCGGATCCACAATGGTTGGGAAATGATGACATGTTGCTGCCAGAAAAGCGACATTGTGGTCTCTAAGGACTGCTCCTCTGCCTCCTTTCTCTCCAATCTTCGACACAGCTCCATCTGAGTTTACTTTAACCCATCCCTCGGCAGGGGGCTCCCAGCGCTGTGGTTCATGCCGTACAGGCGCGCCCGTCTTCCGTGGATGTATCTTCCTCCATTCCCTCATATGGGCAAAAATAGAGTTCATTATTTCATGTGCTGGGGCGATCGGCTTGCCATCCCGAGCATTATTCCGGGCGAGCCAGAGGCCATACAAAGAATGCACCATTACTTCTCGGTCTTCATCAGATGCCCCGGCAAACCAGTCCAGGAGCCAGCGAGCTAGAGCACTCTGGGAGTCCGTCGTGCACGGTGGGATCGACACCGCAACTCCCTTCTCTGAGTGGAAGAGCTGCCAGAACCTTACTGAATGTTGACATGCACAAAAACGGTGATAGATGGTTTCTTCTCTACCGCATGCAACACAAAAAACACCCGGTTTAATCCATCTTCGATGTATTTCAAAACCGACAACCAACCCATTTTTGACCAAACGCCACATATGAATCTTTGCTTTAGACGGGGCACATGTGTCCCATAGCGCCATGAACCCCTTGTCCTTGAAGTTTTTTAAAGGAAATAGTACGAGGAGCATTGCACCAACGTGTGTGTTGGCTGGAGTATTTTTTTTTTGTATGGAAGGAAGGAGAAGAAGAACCGATCAAAAAGGAAGCAGGTAATAGGGAAAAACAATAAGAAAAGTTGTGTTCGGATCTATTTCCTTTTGGACTTGTAGTTCGTTTGGACTTTGGAGAAAGAAAAAAAATTAGCGGTGCTTTGTTGTGCTATAAACCAGTATGCACTACAGTTACTTTGGAGTGGAAAAAAAGTGGAAGGAGGCTTGTACCAAAGTGTGGTGTTGGCAACATCTTGTGAATTCGTCTGTATCTTAGGCTCGTGTCTCTAGCACGGTCTAGCCTAGGGTCAGCACTCGACCACTTTGAACGTATTTTCAGCTTGCATTAATTAACGTGATTGTGGCATTTTTTCCCACATATATAAAGCCAACCCAGCTCCACATATTTCTATACCGTGCATACATACATTCACCTGGCAACCTCTTTACCCAATTCTTGGAGTTATTTAACACCGCTGGTTGCCGGTCACCACCTGTTGCATGGCAAGAACTTGTAAGACTTTGATTTGCTATACTGTGAGCGTTTTACCATCATTTCCCAGTAGTTCATAGGAACATTATTTTTGGATTTTGTTTCTTGTTTCTACTAATCATGACAGGATCTAGAGTCAATTCATGGGGTGTGTCGATCATGGGAGATGTGCGATCACCTATGCAAATACCACAACTGTCACAAGAGGTGCACAAACATCCAAATGCACATGATCAGGTTAATGTTTCTATACCACCATTTAATGGCCGTTTTAGACCTGCTTTATATATTGAATGGGAGTTTGACATAAATAATATATTTGCTTCCAATAGTTTTGATGAACGTAAAAAAGTTAAGGTTGCGGTTGGTTCTTTCACTGGTTAGTTACACCCTAATGATATACCTACTACTTGGGATGATTTGAAACTTGACATGCGACATACTTTCGTTCCCTCTTATTATACTCGTGACGTGATTAAAAAGTTGCAACATTTAAGGCAAGGTAGTGACACCGTAACGAAATATTATGATACTTTACAAACTACCTTGCTGCATTCCTCTTTAGAAGAAAGTGAAGAAGATTTTATGGATAGATTTTGGGGAGGATTAAATCGTGACATTCAGGAGATACTAATTCATGAAGAGTGTTATCCTATGGGCCATTTGTTTCATCTTGCTTGCAAAGCTGAACATGAAATAATACGACGTGTTGCCCACAAGGAGAACAAGCGTGAGATGCACATTCCAAGAGTTGATATGGTTGTCCCTTCAACTACTAGGCATACTATGACAACCACATCCGTTGTTGTGAGGACTACATCACCTCTACCACGTGACACATCGCCATCGAGAGTGCCTACATCATCTGAGTTGATCATAGGAGGTAATGACAAAGCTACTAATCTTCCACCTCCACATGAGTATGATGAATGCCTTGTCAATTTCAATGAACCATACGATGAGCTACCCACTACTATGATCACACCAGCTATTTTAGAAGACTATGTTCATGATTTGACTTTGCCATGTGATCAAACAATTTTGAGTGAACCCATTGAACTAACTATTGATGTGAAAGAACCATGTGAATCAGGGAATAACTCAAATTTGGATCAAATACGTTTGAAAATAATTATGCCAATGTTTAATCATTTTGATATGACCTCTAATCTTGATGATCGTTCATCAATGTTGGGATGGTTTAATAATATATTGGCTTTATATTGCACGACTTTTGAAGGGTGCTCTTGTATAACTATGTCACATGTGCCCCAACTGAGATCAGTAAAAATGGATGACATATGCATATACAACGTGTACACTTGTCTCTTTTGTTAGCCAGATTTCAGATTAAGCAACGCCGAGGACGGCTTTGTTTTCAAGAAGGGGAGGATAATGAGGACATGGCTACCACGGTTACGCCCATATCCCCTGCTGTTTTACCTCTTGGAATAGTTGCTAGAGCTCAGATACGCCAATTAAATTATCAGGTACTTCCGTTTCTTGATAATGTTTCTAGTGTTCATGAGAATATGATGCTGCCTAACTTAGATACGTTTCTGTTGCTTGCTATTGAAGGGCCTAGCACGGACAAGAAGGTTGAACATTGGAGCATGGTCAAGCACGGAAATGAAGGTGCGTGCGAAGAGAACAAGAACGGAGGTTCAAGTGGAGATTTCCGGACTTTGAAGCCACCATGATGACATACAAGAAGATGGACTAAATATACAAGATGGCCTTTCATAAATTTTGTCCATAGCTTATTATTGGTGTTGCGCCACCTTATTTTGGGCCAGGCCCATGTAATCTATTTTTAGAGTCCATATTGTAGGGGAAACGACTTAGGAGGTGTTTTAGTCCCACCTTGCCAAGGGTGGACAAAATTCCCTCTCTTTTCCATATAAATATAGCCCCTAAGGCATCGTTTAGACTTGGGTTTTATTTAGTGAAAAGTTAGCCATCGCTGCAATTTCGTGTACTTCGTTTGTGTCCAACGACCAGACCAAGACCGCTTATGAAACCCCACTTTTATCAATACTTCATCCATACTCGCAATATTCAGATTGCTTGATCATATTCTTGCTTGTTCTTCGATTGCTTGCAGGAATAGACCTTCGTGGTCAGGTTGATCGTGCTCCGGCGTGGTCAATAACCTCTCAGAGTTGGTTTAGCGATTGCTAAGGCGCAACGTCATGCACGTTTGTAGTCGGATCGTCAAAGTCGTCTCCACCAAATCAATAGTTATCATCTCATCGAAAGATCGGGACACCCTCGCCTCTATCTAGACAGCAGCCCCTGAGACACTGTCCGGTGTTCGGAAAGAAAAAGCCGGACAGAGGATCAATCCTTTATTGCAGGAAACTAATTAAATTTGTCTGAAATGAATACGCAGGCGTCGCTATTGGCCGCAGCCTCGCATACTGCCGAGGTCTTCGGACTGAAGCGGAGACTAGAGCAGGCCGAGGAGGAGCTCGGCCAGGTGAGGAGGCAGCTCCAAGAAAAACAAGGTATGTGATAACCCGTTATGTATTTGAAAAAGTAAAATGATATGCATTGACCGAAGTGTCATGATATGTAAAGAAGCGACGACCGAGGTCGAGGCCCTAAGAATGGCCCTGGCCGAAGCCGAGGGGAAGGCTGTCAAGGAGCAGGCCGCCCGTAAGAAGCTCAAGGCCTGGATCAACGAGGTCCAACAAGAGCTCCAGGACGCGGCGAGGAAGTGCGAGACCTTGGAGCGCGATGCGTCAGCTCAAGAGACCGAACTCGCCAAGGCTCGTCAGAGTGCGGAGACGGCCCGGAGTGAGGCCCAGGGCGCCCTCCGAGAGATCTAGGAGGCCAGGACGATCACGGCGGGTAAGGCATTTAATATGCAAAGCAAGTATGTGAAGAGGAAGTATCTTTTACTAACCCGGATTCGGAGTTCTCCAGGGGCTTTTGCTGATCTGCCACGTAGTGTGTCCGACGCCGCAGAGTTCTTCCGAGCCGAAGAAGGGAGATCCACAGAGAAACTGTTCTGGTCGCAATATCTTGCGCCAGAACATCCGGTGCCCTTCAACGATGAGCTAAAACAGCTGGTCGAGCTGCACAGGGTGGCCGAACTGGCCATGAAGGATTTAATAATCCGTCTGTGGCCAGCCGAAGCTATACCCGGTAGTTACTTCGGCCTCGCGAAGTGGCTGGTGGATGCCTGTCCTAGGTTGGATGCCGTCAAGCGGTCCGTCTGCATCGAGGGCGCGCGTATGGCCTTTGCCCGCGTCAAGGTCTGGTGGGAGAAGATGGACAACATCAAGCTTGTGACCGAGGGACCGCCCGAGGGCAAGGAGCACCGTATACCCGAGCGGTATTTTGGTGACGTCCTGGAGGGGTCTCGTATTGTAGCGACGTAGTGTTCGCAGGACATTATCTTTGACTGAATGTATTCAAGTTCCTTCTACCTTGTATGATAAAACAAAGTGGGTTTGTAATATAATGCTTGTTATGTTTTAAATTTTACCTCCTATGCGTCCATGTTGTATAAAATCTGAGGGTTTGTCAGGACCCCGATCCTAAGTCACACCGATCTAGCATGTAACACATCATATCACTTTGCGGCCTCACGCATGGTATTCCCACAGGTGCCACCTTACCTGGCCCGGGACCGTTTGCGCCTTTTGGCTCACATATATGATAGTGTCGCTAGCATCCATATGACAAAGAACCCGGGCCGACATGACTAGTCATAAACCCAAAGTGGCACTACCTTATAGGGACAGGCATACATGACCCAGCAACGAATGTGTCGGTCATCAGCGAGTGGATCCGGGCTGTAGCAGCTGGGCTAACAGGACTCTGGTAGACACCGCGTGACATTTCCCCGAAGGGACAGACACATGAATGAAGAAGGATACATGCCGGCCAGCCTAAGTGTTCCGGAGCAGTAGCAAGCTACCATGGCTCAGTGAAGCACCAGGAAACATTTCCCCATAAGAGAGGCTACCAAGAATAAACAACTAGGTTGTCGGATCCCACACAAACCAAGCATTTCAATAACATACACACAATATGCTCGATATGTGCAAATACAACATGGCATCACAACGTAACTCTATGACTCAAGTATTTATTCATTAGGTTCTGAGGAGCCAAGTATTACAAACATGGGTCTCATGACCCAACATACAGGGCATGCAAGCAACAAGCAGAAGCATAAACATGTCTGAGTATAGACAACTACAAATGAAAAAGGCCGAGAAGCCTGACTATCTACAAGACCCTCCCAAGGGTACAAGATCGTAGCTGAGGTAACAAGCTAAACGTCGAAGTCCACGCGGTGCTACTAGTGAGATTGAAGTCTCTCTATAAAACATAAATTAAGCAAACGTGAGTACAAATGTACCCAGGAAGACTTACATCAGAACTAACTATATATGCATCATTATCAACAAAGGAATGGTGGGGTTTAACTGCAGCAAGCCAACTTTGACTCGGTGGCTAACCTGAACTACTACTGCGAGTAACTCTTTTGAGGTGGCACACACGAGTCCACATATTCACCAATCAATACACCACTATGGATCCTCTCCCGTCTCCCTAAGAGAATGCCATACATAGCACTCACGCTTATCTTGTGCATTTTAGAGTATCCACTTTCACTTGTCTATGAACTGTACAGGCAACCCAGAAGTCCTTTACCGCGTACACAGCTATTCAAATAGATCATTTATAACCCTGCAGGGGTGTACTTCTTCACACACGCTCTCGCCACTTACCACCATGTACACGTCGTGTATCTCGGCAACCTTCAAGCGGAAGCCTGGCGAGGGAGTCGGCCATGACCTGACTAACCACACAAGTCTCTAGTCCAGGTTTATCGCCTATTCGGGTTCCATCCGCAAGGAGATCCGGCCGGGGTTTCACTCACGGCCCCAAACTGATGAGGACATCAATACCATAGTTACACCCACAACCCCTGCTGCTATACATACTGGACCAATTAGTAGAGCTCACGCACACCAATTGAATTGTCAGGTACTTTCGTTTCTTGGTAACGATTCTAATGTTCATGAGAATATGATGCTGCCTAAATTGGATACATTTGTTTTGCTTGCAAATGAAGGGCCTAGCTTGTACAAGAAAGATGAACCTTTAATCAAGTTCAAGCATGGAGATGGTGGCATGCGCAAGGGGATCAAGAACGGAGTTACAAGTGATGAATTCAGGACTTTGAAGCCACCATAAGGAGTGCATGAAGCATTGGACGAAATAGACAAGATGCCACTTCATAAATTTTGTCCAGAGGCTATTCTAGGTGCTGAGTCACCTTATTATTGGGCCAGGCCCATGTATTTTCGAAATACTTAAGTATAGGCTGTTTTTAGAGTCCGTATGTGTGGGGAAACAAGAGTTAGGGTTGGTTTCGGACCCCTCCTCCAAGGGCCACGAAATTCCCCCCTCTTCCTCCATATATAAAGTCCTTAGGGCATCGTTTAGACTTTGGGTTTTGTTTAGATTAAAAGTTCGCCATAGCTGCAACTTCGCGTACTTCGTTTGTGTCCAACGACCAGAAAAAGACGTCACAGAATCCCACCTTCATTAATAAAGCTTTCCTCTTTTATTCGCAATATCCAGATTGCAATCTCAGTTTTCTTGCTTGTTCTTCGTTTGCTCGCAGGAAATAGACCCTCGTGGTCAGGTTGATCGTGCTCCGGCGTGGTCAATAACCCTCGGAAGTTGGTTTAGTGATTGATAAGGCGCGACGTCTTCGCATGTTCGTAGTCGGATCGTCAAAGTCGACTCCCAAAGAAAACGATATCTATCCCATCGAAACATCGAGACACCTTTGCCTCTATCAAGTGGTATCAGATTTCCAGGTTGCTCGGTGAGATTTTACAGTTTTTCGTAGTTTAGATCGAGTCTGCTCTTCATACCTACAGTCCATGAAAAAGCAAAAAAAATTAGGGTTAGTTCATCATATCCGAACCAATCTGAGCCTTTGCATAATCTTTTTAGGGTTTTGCATTGTTGAATTTGCGGTTGCATCGTCATGTCTAGTTGCTGGTCTTAGTGTCTAGTCCTTTAGAGTTTCGAGTTCTGTTCACAAGTTGTCACGCCGCCGCCGCACCATTGTCATCACCACTACCATATATCACCATCGTCATCACCGCTGCCATATACCACCATCGTCATCACCGCTGCCATATACCACCATCGTCATCACCGCTGTCATATAGCACCATCGCCATCACCGCTGCGTGATCCTCCCTTGTTTACGTGTAGCGCCGTTATTTTGTTAGAGCATGATCCTCCCTTGTTTACGTGTAGCGCCGTTATTTTGTTAGTGTTCTAGGCTCGCGTCTCTAGCACGGTCTAGCCTAGGACCAGCACAGTACCGTCGTTGAGCGTTTATTAAACTTTGCATCTTTGAATTGATTATTGCTGACCCTTTTTGCTACCATATTATAAGCCTTCCCAGCTCCACATACATCTATGTTGTGCGTTTGACTCTCCCTGGTAATCGCTCTATCCAAGCTTTGAGAGTTTTAACTGCGATGGTTGCCGATCACCACCTGCTGCTGGGTAAGAACTGGTAAGAATTTGAGATTTGCTTGACGGTTTTGTGACACCCACCACCACCTCTTGTTAGTAGTCTGTAGGATCATATTCTTGTGTGTTTCTATTGCTGCTAACCATGGCAGGATCATAAGTCGACGAGACTGACTGGGAGAACATGACGAATAAGGAGTTGCATGATAAATTTCAGCAAATGATGAGTGGACAGGTGCAAGATGTGCTAAACAGATTTGAAGAGGCCATGGAGAAGATGGATGGCATGGAGAAGACGTTCAAAATAAATCTCGATAACAAGTTTAATGAATTGCTCGCACGTATTCCACCACCACCACCGGCTGCACCTAACGCACCTCTACAACAACAACAATAATGACTACCTCCACTTCGTGAAATAGCCCTCCGCCGAGCGAGCCGTGTCCCTCTTGCGCCTGGCCAAACTGTTGGTGCTGCTGTTGATTCTTCTGTGGCTCCTGTTGTTGATGCGGAGGAGGATGATTATGTGGGAGATTACGAGGATGAGGTTGATCAAAATCAGAACTACGTGCAACCACCAGCACCACAACCACCAGGTCGTCCACATGCAAATAATGACAATGGTAGGGTTCCCCCTCAGGTACGAGATCATGACCATCTCCCTAAACTAAAATAGAATATTCCACCATTTAAGGGTAGATATGTTCCTAATATATATCTTACTTGGTAGTTAGAAACTGAACAACGATTTACAGTTTTACAATATCCTAAGGAGAGACGTGTTCCTGCCGCTGTTTGTGCTTTCACTAGCTTTGCATGTGTTTGGCAGTCTTAACATTGTAGATTATATCCTATTCCAGCTACTTGGGCTGCTTTGAAAACTGCTATGCGTACTCCTTGGGTTGCACCATATTATCAATGTGAATTACTTCAAAAATTTCAGCGTTTAAGACAAGGAATTTTTTTTGTAGAAGAATATTATCAGGAATTACAAACTGGCATGATTAGATGTGGTATTGTTGATGAGAATGAAGCTATGCTTGCACGTTTTATGGGTGGATTAAATAGAGAGATTCAGACCATTCTAGAGTATAAGGAGTATACTAATATCAGTCGTTTATTCCATCTTGCTTGTAAAGCTGAACGTGAAGTGTAGGATCGATAGGCGTTGGTGCGAACTAATTTTTCTACAGGTCGACCTTCATCATGGACACCACGTGCATCCTCTACTCCCACTGCACCAGTACCTCCATCAGGTGCCACCTCCAGCCGTGATACAAGAAAGCAGGCACAACCACCTCTATCTGCCAAGAGCACACCTGTCGGGCCTGCGCATAGCTCTTCTTCTTCCATGGCATTAACAGGGCACACAAGTGATAGTATTTGTCGTCATTGTAAGGGAATAGGACATTTTGTGAGAGAATGCAAATCTCAGCGTGTGATGATTGCTACTGAGGATGGTGGGTATGAGTCCACTAGTGACTATGATGAGGAGATTTTGGCTCTTATTACACCTGAAGAACACGGGGGAGATGATTCTGATCATGAGACACAATACATGGCTCCTGAAGATGCTGACAGGTATGAATGTTTAGTTGCTCAACGTGTTTTGATTGCGCAGGTCACACAAGCTGAGCAAAATCAGAGGCATAATTTGTTCCATACAAAGGGAGTTGTGAAGGAACGTTCTGTTCGCGTCACCATAGATGGAGGGAGCTGCAACAACTTGGCTAGCATGGAGATGGTGGAGAAGCTATCTCTCACCACAAGACCACATCCACATCCTTACTACATCCAATGGTTCAACAGCAGCGGCAAGGTTAAGGTAACACGTACTGTTCGTGTGCATTTTAGTATCTCTATATATGCTGATTATGTTGATTGTGATGTGGTACCCATGCAAGCATGTTCCTTATTACTTGGTAGACCATGGAAATTTGATAAAAATTATGTACACCATGGTAGAAATAATCAGTATACTCTTGTTCATATGGATAGCCATATTACTTTGCTTCCTATGACTCCTGAATCCATTTTGAAAGATGATATTAATAGAGATAATAAAGCAAAACAGGAGAAACATAAGAGTAAAAATCAGATTGTGGCAAAAATATTGAGCAACAAATGAAACCTAATAATCATTAATTTAGTGTTGCTTCTGAAATTAAATTGAAAAGTGCATGTTTACTTGCCACAAAATCTGATATGATGAGCTAGATTTCAGCAAATCTGTTTGCTATGCTTTTGTGTGCAAAGAGGCATTATTTTCATTCGATGATGTGCCTTCCTCTTTGCCCCCTGCTGTCACTAACATTTTGCAGGAGTTCGCTGACGTATTCCCACAAGACGTGCCACCGGGATTACCACCTATTCGAGGGATTGAGCATCAAATTGACTTAATTCCCGGTGCATCGCTACCCAACTGTGCACCATACCGTACCAATCCAGAGGAGACGAAGGAGATTATGCATCAAGTATAGGAGCGGCTCGACAAAGGTTACATACGCGAATCTCTTAGTCCTTGTGCTGTTCCTATTATACTAGTGCCTAAAAAGGATGGTACGTCGCGTATGTGTGTTGATTGTAGATGCATTAGTAATATTACTATTCGTTATTGTCATCCTATTCCTAGGCTAGATGATATGCTTGATGAATTGACTGGATCTACAATATTCTCCAAAGTTGATTTGCGTAGTGGATAGCATCAAATTCGTAGGAAATTGGGAGATGAATGGAAAACAACATTTAAAACTAAGTTTGGTTTATATGACTGGTTAGTCATGCCTTTCAGGTTAACTAATGCACCTAGTACTTTCATGAGACTAATGAACAAAATTTTATGTGCTTTCATTGCACGATTTGTGGTAGTCTATTTTGATGATATATTGATTTATAGCAGATCTTTGGAGGAACATTTGGAACATTTATGTGCTGTTTTTATTGCTCTATGTGATGCACGTTTGTTTGGTAACCTTGGGAAGTGCACCTTCTGCACCGATCGAGTATCTTTTCTTGGCTATGTTGTTACTCCACAAGGAATTGAAGTTGATAAAGCCAAGATTGAAGCTATTGAGAGTTGGCCGTAGCCCAAAATGGTCACACAAGTGAGGAGTTTTCTTGGCCTCACTGGATTCTATAGGCGTTTTGTGAGAGATTTCAGCACCATTGCTGCACCTCTCAATGAGCTTACAAAGAAGGATGTGCCTTTTGTTTGGGGTACCGCACAGGAAGAAGCCTTCACGATATTGAAAGATAAGTTGACACATGCTCCTTTACTCCAACTTCCTGATTTTAATAAGACTTTTGAGCTTGAATGTGATGCTAGTGGAATTGGATTAGGAGGTGTGTTATTACAGGATGGCAAACCTGTTGCATATTTTTCTGAAAAATTGAGTGGGCCTAGTCTGAACTATTCTACTTATGATAAAAAATTATATGCTCTTGTTCGGACCTTAGAAACATTGATGTAGGGTGGAACCCTAATCGGCCGATCTTTCACGAAAGGAGCGGATCCCGCGAAGAACATGAGGAACATGAGGGGGAAACGGGGGAAAATACAAGGGAAAACATGGGAGGAAACACTAAACCAACAAGAAATAGTCACACATATGCTAGATCCTCGAGTACATGGAATGATACATGGTACACGATCAACTAGGGACGATACACGATAACCAGTCTTCTCCGTGAGGAGGTCTTGATGTTCTTTCCTAAAGAGGGGTCTTGAATCCGCTTGGGGGATCTTCTCCGGTGGAGGCTCGAATCTCCGTGGAGAAGGTAACCAAGTGGATGAGCAAAGCTCTCACACAATCATGAGCTAAACCTTTGCTAACCCTAGAAAGTTGGGCGAGGTGGAGTATATATAGTCTAAGGGGAGAAGGGATACACGGGCCTCGGCCCTTCACTGTGCGCAAACAAGGGAGGCCGGATGTCTGGGCTGGTCGGGACGGATGTCCGGGCTGGGGAGGCCGGATGTCCGGGCTGGAGTGGTGACATTTGTTGCTCTCGTGTTCGGAGGGGCCGGATTTCCGGGCTAGCGGCTGGATGTCCGGGGGCTCGGGAGAGGACGGATGTCCGGGCTGTCGCGGCCGAATGTCCGGGGCCTATAGCTTCTGGCAGCTATGCTGCTGTAGTGGACGACGCTCCAGGGGCCGTATGTCCGGGGTCAGGGCCGGATGTCCGGGACCTGGGAGATGTTCTTGGCTCCTTCCGTTGGTTCTCCTCATCCGTGGACTTGGGGACTTGTACATCTTCATGCGCATCTTCGGGAGGGCCCTCTTGGTGCCTAATCATGCACAACACCTCGGACTTAGGTAGTAGCCATGTCTCATGCATAGAAAGTGGAAGTTCGGAGAGGAGTGAGTTCACCTTATCTTCGATAGCCTTGGCTCGGGCTCGTGTCATTGGTCCAAGTGGTGTCGTTAGAGGTGTAGCTGCGTCCATGGGGATGAACTTGGGATGCTCCGCATCATCTCCCCTCCCTTGGGGAAGATCCGTCCTCGGATCGAAATCCTCATCACCATGGTAGGGCGAGAGATCTTTGATGTTGAAGATGTCGCTCATAGAGTACTTGTCACGAGGGATGTCGATCTTGTATGCATTGTTGTTGTAGCGTGCAAGCACCTTGAATGGTCCATCTGCGCGTGGTCGAAGTTTGGACTTGCGTTCTTGGGGAAAGCGGTCCTTGCGAAGGTGTAGCCACACGAGGTCTCTAATGTTGAATATCATAGGGTGCTTGTTGACGTTGAGCTTGGTCGCAAGGCGTTGTACTTAGCGCTCGATGGTGTTTCTTATATCTGCATGCACCTTCTTGAGATGGGTCGCTCGTTGCGAGGACCCCGACTCATAAGTCATGATCACCGAATGCACGTGTACAGTGATCCCAGAGATCAATGCTCACTGAACACACAGAAGCTGAATAATAAGAGTCTTACATCCATACATACCGTCTTACATAAATTATGACCGTTATGGTCGAGTCTTGAGTATAACTTCGCAACGGAAATCTTCGTCGATAACTTGGACCCATGCCATCTACCTTAACCCTACATGCATTCTGACTGGAAAGCGTCCTAGCTCGCATGTTCATCACCGAAGTATTCTTCATCATATCCTGTTCTTTCATGCCTGGCCAATAAAATAACCAGTGGCAAGCCAATGAGTACTTTGAATGTACTCACAAGCAACCCAAGGGTGATAACATAATAATTATGCAAGGCTCTGTTGCTAATTTGGCATTTTTGCGGAAAGCTAGTTTTTCTCATGCAAGTATGATCATCATTTATCAAGGACATGAATGTGTCTACAATAAGTATCAGGAGGTTACAGACATCAACATCGAGAAAGAGTTATGAACAACTCATGCTCAAGCTCACTGTGACTTTCTCACGAATCACATCAACAGATTTACCAAACCATGTTGTTTTCCGAAAACTTATTGGCATAGTCTAAGCAGCACCACCCAACTGTCCTTGACCACGGACATGGCTATTCGAATAGTTTTATACTCTGCAGAGGTTGCACACTTTACCCACAAGATCCGGGGAACTTCCATGTCATCCACGACCCGTGGTACCTCAAGTACCCGGGGTAAGCACCCGATCATTATCTTTCCCTAGACGACACTAACATAGAGTCCACTTGATTGGTAGTAACCCCCGTGACCAACATTTCACAACTTAAAATTGTGGAGCCTCGCTCCCATGTTTGTCACATACCACTGGCACGGGGTACCAATGGTGTGTCCGGTGCCCCATAAAAATGTTCTTGGCCGCCCTACCTGGCACGACCCTGTCCCAAGAGAGCGCAACAATAACTCGCCCGTCACTAGTAATGCGGGCTCCAAGCTAGTATCGGCCTAGGTAATCAATAATGCCCTTTCCCATATAAGGGTAGCATGGTTGCGCATGTAAGGTTGGGACGGTCGACAAATCTTAAATCTAATCTGTCTCTGTAAACAACACTTCTATCAAGCCTCGGTACACTACTTCTCCAACAAGTAGTGACCTAGTTCATCATCATCTCCCAGGGGCATCAGTGGCACCCACTAGGGCTGTTTGCAAGTATGTCAAACCACACTTGTTTCTTTCCATGCATAGCCCCGACACCTTTTGTGTAGCCAACTACTATAGCATATTTCTATAATCCATCAACACAACTCTAAACAAGGATAGAGTCATGAACAATGCAAGTATCAACGGTATGCAACAGAGGCAAGCCCAACAAGGTTGCCATTCAAGAACCATCATGCACTCGATGAAATAGTGAAAATGTTCTCTTGATATAAAAGGGTTCAACATGGTCAAAGGGTTGCTTGCCTGGTTCATCAGAGTCTTCAAATCTTCTGGTCCATCTCCGAGTATTTCGTCTACTTCGTCAACTAATGTCGGAAACAATCATAGTAAGCAACACAACAAGGCAGAAAATAAAAGTGCTCTCAAAATATTAATTTGACTTTTCTAGGACATCTCTGGTTATATGAAAAATAACCAGAGTGGTTTCTTTGGGATTGGGTCAGTGGATATTCCTGAACATTTCAATATGATGGAATCAAGGGATTTGTGGATTTGCAAGAAGTGTACAGAAATATATTTTTGAAAAATGAGCAAAGGCACCCATTTAACAAACCATGATTTTAGAAGTATCTAGGAGTTGGTTTCACTGGATTTGGAGTTCAAATGATTTTCCTATGAATTTGCAAAGTTGACAAATATGAAGAAATGGCTCATTATTTTGTGTGGTACATAAAGTATTAAGAAAAATGTTCATAAACTAAGTTATGAACTTAGAAGCATCTAGGAATTTGAATCATGGCATTTGGATCAATTTTGAGCTCTCTGTGATTTTCTAAAGTTCATCATAGAAATAGGAAAATATGGTTTTTCGAAATATGTGTGAAGAAAAGTTTCCTAGAAAAATGTGCAAACAACACCATGTGATAGATCATGAATTTATGAACTACTACAAATTTGAATCATCAAATTTGGAGCTCTGTTGAATTATCTATGGATTTTTTAAGTTGACTGGAAAAAGAAAAAGGAAATAAGGCTTTAACCTTATCCTGCGCACGGGGTGACAGATAGACCGTGGGCCGGCCCAGCGGTTCAGCCACGCGGACGACAGGGCGACGTCGAAGGCGCCTTCGCGCAGTACGCTTCTACGTGGGGGAAGTGGATCCGCTGGAGCCGTATCCACTTAAACAGACGGGCCCTCCTGCTAGGTCGCTGACGTGCGGGCCCCAACGGCAGGTCATCTTCCACCTCCCGCGCGCGCTCTCGCCGCGGGGAGGAGCGGCTCCCGCCGGCGATTGCCGGGGCTACAGAGCGCCCCCGGCGACGTTCTTCCCACCAGCGTGACCAGCGCAGAGAGGCGCTTCCAGCCACTGGTCACACGCATGCCGGGGAGGACCTGGTCAAGGAGAGCACCGTCCGTGGTGGACGTGGCCGACGGCGATGGCGGGCACGGCGCTCCGGCCGTCGGGAGGAGTAACCAGAGTGCGGGGGAGCTCCGCGGGGGCAGTAGAGATGCAAAGTAACCCATAGGTGGGGAGGAGGGGGCCCGGACGACGAGAATTTAGGCGGTGGTTGGCGGCTCGGCTCTGACCATGGATGAGGTTGGAGGGCGCAAGGAGGGGAGTGGGTTGGTCCAGGGAATGCACGGGAGGGAGAGAGAGAGAGCCAAATGGGTAGAGAGAGAGCTCGGGGGTGGCCTTAAGTAGCCGACCCGTGGCTCACCGTGGACGCGGCGCACGGGTGGCCGCGGTAACGGCTCCGGAGGCCAGGAGAGAGGGCGAGGGGCTGTCTACGGCGTTCATGGGAGTCGAGTGGGGCGGCAGGAAGAGAGAGGAGGAGCGGGGCGAGCTGCACGCGGCTACAGGAGCTGCGTGAGCATTGGCCGAGCCGGGCGGCTTTGGGCATGCGCCACAGAAGGTGAGAAAGAGGGGGAGAGGAGGGGGCCTTCACGGCTGTCGTGTTGCGGACGTCGAGGACCTCAACTGGCGTGAGGGGGAGGCTCGAGGTGGTTAGGGATGCGGCGTCAACGGTCGGGAGCGCGATGACGTGCTCCAGAGCACGTCTTTGGCCGGCATCTGCAGCTTTTCCGCGCGCACTCGCGCGTCCACTAGTGTCTAGTGGCTGCGGGGGGGGGAGTAAACAAAGTGGAAATGGCATTGGATGCCTTGGGGAGCCAGTAGAAGAGAGGAGGGGTAGAGAGAGAGAGAGTGAAAATGCTGTTGTCCAAAGAAGAAAAGTGGATCCCTGCCCCCTTCATCATTGCCTCTCGGGCAGGGAAGAACACCAGAGGTAGAGGGGGACTAGGAGAGGTTGTGGGAAGAAGTTCAACTCATGGAGATTAGTGGAAATGGCCAAAACATGCATTTTAAGTTTCTGCCAGAAGGTGTTTGATGTAGGTTTGGACAAGCAAATGGACTTCCCTTTTCATGAGGCTTGACAGCGTCAAATGGACTGAGAAAATAAGAGGTTCCACCAAGATTGATTTCATTTGGGCAAAGTAGCCAATGTAACTTTGGTAAACCCTAGAAATCAATAGAAATGACTTTTCTAAGATTTAGTCATGCAAATCTATTCTCCTTGATGCACCACTTGGTGTAGTGTCATCATTTGAGGATTTGAACATGTCCACAAAAATCCAGACCAAAAGGACACACTTGGCAATGTAGAGTTGTTCAAATTTGGTTCTGGACAGAAAGGGTTTTAGAATACTTTGATCATGATATCCTTCTCTCCAACTTGTGCCATTTTGCCTAGATGCATTATTACACCATTTGAGCATGTGCACCAAGTTTGAGAGCATTTGTACATGTTTGGCAGTGCAAAGTTGTTCAAACTTGAAAAAGGACAGAAATGGTTTTGAGAGGGTTTGGTGGGGCTATATTGTTCTGCATGACATGAGACTTTGTAGGATCCTCAAGTAGGTCATTTTGGATATGCTAGAATTTTCCTGTATTTAATGGAGAATATTTTCTTTGTAAACATTTCAAAAGCTTGAAATGTCCAGAAATAGTTTTTGAGGGATTTGACCAATAATTTGAACATGACCATGTGTTGAAACTCTTATATATGGACAATATATGTCCACTGAGATTCCCTAAATTTTCTCAAATATTTTTGAAACATTAAAATAATTTTAACCTATTAAAGACCATTTCTAGCCTTAAGAAAAAGCCTTTAAATAAAATAGGAAAATAACTTTTAAAATATTTTTTGTGGTTTATGGGAGCCCTATATCTAATAGGAGTCAAATATAATTTTTAAAAGATTTTTCACACCCTTAATTAAGTACTTGTAGTTCAAGTCTCAATTTAGGGGTTTTTGGAACACCTAATTTAGAAAATACTTTTTGGCCAAAATATTTTTGCAAGAAATTGTTTTTGTGTCCTACACACATGGCATGATCATGGGGCAAGGTTTTGGATCAAGGAGAAGGAGTATAAGAGTTGGAGGATTTATTTGATTTTTAGAGCACTTGCAACCAACACACAAAAATCAAATCAAGCAAGGACCTAAACACTCAAAAGTTTTTGACAAACCACATTTTATCATGATTTATTAGCTTAAGTGTTGTGGCATGAAAATCAGGGTGTGACACTCGTGCACTTGCATCCAAATTGATGCGCTCTTGGAGTGGTAGAGGGAGAATATCCAATGGTGACAAAGGGTTGAATCTGTAGACGACCTCGAACCGAGGACTTGCCGGTTGTTGAGTGTCTTGCGCGGTTGTAGGAGAACTCGGTGATAGGTAGGCACTCCTCCCACTCTTTGATGTTCTTCTTGATGAGTACTCGAAGTAGAGTGGAGAGTGTGCGGTTGGTAACTTTCGTTTGGCCGTCGGTTTTAGGATGGTAAGCCGTGGAGAAGAGTAGCTTGATTCCGAGCTTGGCGCATATGGTCTTCCAAAAGTAGCTAAGGAACTTGACGTCGCAGTCCAAGATGATAGTCTTTGGCACTCCATGTAGACGCAATATTTCCCTACAAAAGAGATTAGCAACATGTAAAGCGTCGTCTACCTTGTTGCAAGGAATAAAATGTGCCATTTTTGAGAAACAGTCCACAACGACAAATATTTAATCTTTCCCATTTCGAGTCCTAGGCAAACCAAGTACAAAGTCCATGCTAATGTCTTCCTATGGTTGGTATGGAATTGGTAGAGGCATATAGAGGCCATGAGATTGAGCTTTGGACTTAGCTTTGCGACATGTAGAGCATCGATTGGTGAAACGATTGACGTCCCGAAACATCTTGGGCCAAAATTAGTTCTTAGAGAGCGTGGCAAACGTCTTGTCGCATCTGAAATGTCCCATTAATCCTCCTCCATGAGATTCCTGCAAAAGCAACAAACGAAGAGAAGACTCGGGGATGCAAAGTTTGTTAGCTCGCCTAAGATATCCATCTTTGATGTAATAGCATTCCCAAGATGTATGCGATAAAAACTTGGCATAATGAGTAGCAAAAGTTGCATCATGCTCATACAAGTCTTTGATATGCTCGAAGCCAATCACATCTAACTCAAGTTGTGTAACAAGCATGCATATGCAGGAAAGAGCATCCGCTACGATGTTTTCTTTACCCTTGGTGTACTTCATGACATAAGGAAAAGACTTAGTAAATTCACTCCATTTAGCATGACGCTTGTTCAACTTGGTTTGATCCTTAAGATACTTGAGAGTCTCATGATCGGTGTGAATGACAAACTCATGGGGACGGAGGAAATGTTCCCATTCATGCAAAACATGGACTAAAGCATATAGCTCTTTGTCATAGATGGGGTAATTGAGTTGCGCTCCAAAAAGTTTCTCACTAAAGTAAGCTATGGGGCGCTTTTCTTGCGTTAACGCACCTCCTATGCCATTACCACTAGCATCGCAATGAATCTCAAAAGGCTTGTCGAAGTTGGGTAAAGCAAGCACGGGAGCATGAGTAAGCAAATTCTTAAGCTCATTGAATGCGGTATCTTGGGATGGTCCCCAAAGAAAAGGCGCATTCTTCTTGCTCAAATCATGCAAAGGCGAAGCAATGGTGCTAAAATCCTTCACAAAGCAATGATAGAAATCCGCAATGCCAAGAAAACTATGCACTTGATGCAAGTTGGTTGGTTTTGGCCAAGTCTTAATAGCATTGATCTTGGACTCATCAACATGAACACCCTTGGAGTAAACTACAAAACCCAAGAAAATGAGCTTATCAACACCAAAAAGGCATTTATTCATATTAGCATAGAGGCGCTCTTTTCAAAGAGTTTGCAAAACGGTGCGGACATGGGTGACATGCTCTTTGATAGATTTGCTAAACACAAGAATGTCATCGAAGTAAACCACAACAAATATACCAATGTAAGGGCGAAAGACATGATTCATAAGGCGCATAAAAGTTCCCGGTGCTTCCGAAAGACTCATAGGCATGACTAGCCACTCATACAAGCCAAACTTGGTTTTGAAAGCGGTTTTCCATTCATCACCCTCTTGTATGCAGATTTGATAGTAACCACTCTTAAGATCAATTTTAGAAAAGATAGTGGCACCGCTAAGCTCATCAAGCATATCGTCTAGGCGTGGAATGGGATACCTATATAGAACCGTGATAGCATTGATAGGTCTACAATCGGAGCACATGCGAAAGCTAGCATCACATGTTGGCACAAGAATGACCGGGACGGCACAAGGACTCAAACTTTCACGCACATGTCCATGGTCTATGAGATGCTTTACTTGCCTTTGTATTTCTTTGGTTTCTTCGGGATTGATGCGGTAGGGAGCTTTGTTCGGAAGCGGTTCTCTGGGGATGAGGTCGATGCGGTGCTCAATGCCTCGTAACAGAGGTAGTCCTGGAGGTAGCTCGTTGGGGAAACCATCTTGAAATTCCTGCAAAACAGAAGACAACACTAGAGGAAGAGTGTGAGAAGTGTTAGTTTGTGGTGCATTGTCCTTGCACACGAGGACGTAGTGTAGGACACTAGATGGGTTCTCACACACTCCTCTTATCTCTCTTTTGGTGGCAAATAGGACTAGGTTCTTCTTTTCGCTCATCGTGGAGGTGTTCGATTTGGGCTTGTGGTGCTCACTCTCATTTTGGTGGCTCTCTCTCTCACTATGATCTCCAAGATGGGTGGCTTGCTTGTCGGCGATCACTTGACTTGGCGACATTGGACAGAGGACGTACTCCTTGCCCTTCATCTTGAAGATGTAGTGGTTCGTTCGGCCGTTGTGGACGACTCCTCTATCGAATTGCCATGGCCGTCCAAGGAGAAGATGACAAACAGTCATTGGAACGACGTCGCACTCCAACGTGTCTTCGTAGGCGCCGATTTTGAAGGAGACTTGTACTCAGTGCTCGACTTGGATGGTGTCGGAGTCACTAAGCCATTGCACTTTGTATGGATGTGGATGCTTCGTCTTGGGCAATTGGAGCTTGGAGCAAAGTTCTTCGCTTGCGAGATTATGACAACCCCCTCCATCGATGATGACCTTGACGGATCGTCCATTGATGCCGGCCTTGGTGTGGAATATGTGGCATCATTGGTCTTCTTCTTGGTGATGTTGGAGAGTCAAAACCTTGGAGACAACAAGGGCGGGACTTGAATCTTCATCGCAAAAGACTTGTTCTTCTTCATTGTTTACTTGGCGGTGCATGGCGACTTGCTCAAGGGCTTCCATTTCGCCGTCACTCATGGAGTCATAAGTGCCATCATCGTTGAAGACCATGGTTCGCTTGTTGGTGCACTCGTAGGACTTGTGGCCTCGGCCTCCGCAAGTGAAACACTTGAAGGAACTTGTCTTGACGGTCTCATCGGTTGGGGTTGATGATGATGAAGCTATCGGCTTGAAGTTGCTCGTAGTAGGATGGCTTGTAGTTGACGAAGCTTTCCTGGAACTCGACTTGTCGATGTTGGTAGTAGAAGGCTTTGTAATCGGTGTTGGAGTCATTGACGCTTGGGTGTTGGAGAAGCCGTAGGACTTGGATGAGAACTTGGCATACTTGAAATCATCTTGCACTTGGCATTCCACTTTGGTAGCTTGGTGCACTACCTCGATGAGATTTGAGTATGGTTGGAAGTTGGCGATCTTCTTGATGGGATGATTGAGTCCATTCAAGATACGTGCCATTGTTTGCTCATCATCTTCCGTGACATTGGCTCGTATCATTGCAATCTCCATCTCCTTGTAGTACTCTTGAACGCTCTTTGTTCCTTGCTTGAGTTGTTGGAGTTTCTTGAAGAGGTCGCGGTTGTAGTAGGTAGGTACAAAGCGTGCTCTCATGACAACCTTCATTTGCGCCCAAGTAGTGATGGGTGGTTCACCTCTTGCCTCACGACGCTCGATGACTTGTTCCCACCAAATGAGGACATAGTCTTGGAACTCAAGGGATGCCATTGCGATCTTCATCTCTTCTTCATAATTGTGCAAACGAAAGATCTTGTCAACTTTCAATGCCCATGAAAGGTACTCTTCGGGATCGTTGCTTCCGTTGAACTTGGGCATGGTGAACTTGAGTTTGCCATAGTGTTGCTCTTCATTGTGTTGGGGTCGAGGATGATGACGCCCATGTTGTTGATGATTGTTCAGCTCGTGGTGCTCTTGGCACGGAGGGTTGTCAACCTCTTGTTGCTCTTGTCATGGAGGATCTCCATTGTCTTCATGATCTTGAGGAACTTGTTGTTCTTGACGTGCTTATGGAGGAGCCGGTCGAGCTCGAGGAGGGACTTTACGGTGCACGCGAGCTTGATAAATTCTCTTGCGGACTTCTTCGCGAAGTGCTTCGGCATGTTCACGAGCTTGTCGGCCTCGGTCGGCTACGGCTCGACTTGAATCGCGTAGAGCTTGTTGTGCCTCAAGTGCTTGAGCGTCATGGAGTTGTTGTTCTTGACGTTGTGCCTCGGCATCTTGAGCATTTTGGTGTAGACGCGCTCGCTCTTCCTCTTCATGTTGTCGTTGTCGTTGCCGTTCTCGTGCTAGCACAAAGGCCTCTTGAGTTTGACGTTGACGGTGCTCTTGCGAGTCGGTGTTGCATAGAGGATTGAGGCTTGCTTGACGCTCGTTGTGTGCGGCACGGCGAAGAGTGTTCAATGTCGGTGTACTTGAGCCGGAGAGGGTGAAGTCGGAGTGGCGGCTTGAAGGGCTCCTTCTCGAAGTGGAAGAAGAGCGGTTGAGCAACAAAGCGCAAATCTCGTCCATCCTTGCGCCATTCTCTTGCTTGTGATCGTCGATCTTGTGGTCGAAGTAGTCCCTTGTATGTTGCTTGGAAAGTCGCAAGTCGGCGACAAGGTTGTCGATGCATTCACTCATGGCTTGTTGCTCTTCATGCAAAGCACGTTGTGCACCAAAGAGGTGACTCTTGGTGATGAAGGAGTTCATGTCGTTGTCTTGCTCCATGAAGAGTGGGTTGGTAGAAGTACTTGGCCTATCCATCATTCCAAGACAAATGTGAGTGGTAGAAAGAGAAGAACGAGTACCAAATGTACCTTGACCGAAGTTGAAAGTGGATCGAGGACCACTCAAATGTAGAAGAAGGAAATAGCACAATTGGTACTAGCTCTTGTCGGTTTCTCACACCTACACAAGTAAAAGCTTTTGGTGGAGCTTGGTTAGGATGGTGGCACAAAATTTTATGCAATTGTAAGTGAGCTTCAATAATGTTGGAAAAGATTCGCAAGATGCAATGTAACAAGTAGACCAAGCATATAAGGTACACGGAAACACACACGCAAAAAGATAAGTGGGGTGGTGCAACCAAGGGTGAGCCAAAATGTGGAATCCACAAAAATGCTCTTGTTGCACAACACTAGAGAGATGCTAGCACGATTGCACAATAGGCGGATACAAAAACTTGTGGACAACATACTTAGCAAAAATGCAACGACTTCTACCCAAGTATGCTCTATGCAAGGTGTTGCTATGATATGATCCAAGATGATCGAGTATGACAATCTTAATGTTGTATGATGCTATGGTTCTTGCTTAAAAGATCTATGCTCATCTTTCCTTTTTGCTTAAAAACTTGTTTGGCCCATTGATGTTTGAGCTCTTTTCTCATGCAATGCTTGACAAACCGATATAGCAAGTGAGTATGCGATGACAACTTTGTGACACAAGATATGATACCAATATATGCAACAATGATATATGGATGATATGAGAAGTATGATCACTAATGTGCACAAGTCTCGTTGCCGGCAATACTCAATGGCTAGTCTCGATGGGTAAGCAATGCAAAGGAGTAAGGCTATAATGGCTATCAATGTAATGGCAAGAGTGATATGTCCAATACCAAGATGAGGTTACCGGTCTTGCTTCCGGTATGGTGTCAAAATGGTGGCACGAATACCAAGGTGTAGTCAAGGTGGTCGTTGTTGATGACGATGTAGGACGGCGGTGATGATGTAGGACGCGTCCGTGGCGAAGATGAGCGGCGGTGATGTCGATGTCGAATCGTACCTAGATAGCCGAAACACAAAAGGATACGGTACCGCAACTCAAATTCTCAAACCTCAAAGTAGCAAATGTGTCGGAGAGCGAAACGGTCAAAAAATAGTTGGGTTATGTGGAAGTATATATGGTATATGGTGGGCACCGGAAACAAAATTTGGTGAAAAATGGATGGAAAATGGGGCGGTGGATGTAGATGTTGCTACTAGGGGTCGGATGTCCGGGTGGAAGGCCGGATGTCCGGGGGCCGGATGTCTGGGCTTGACGGGCCGGATGTCCGGGCTCTGGATCCGGGGACGAACGGGATGAACACCGCATGGAGAGGTCAAATCCGGGTGAAATTCGGAGGAATTTGTGGATGGAAATTGGGGGGAAATGGATGGGAAGCTAGATCCACTCAAAACAAAGCAAATCCACGGATCCAAACCAACAAAATCTCAACACACCAACAAATCACAAAAAAAATTGGGCCTATTTTTGGTGGGGAATGTTCGAATTAGGACGAAAAACAACAAAACAAGGCTAGAAACACAACGGGAGGCTCCGAAATCGTGATCAACGTGGCTCATGATACCAAGATGATGTAGGGTGGAACCCTAATCAGCCGATCTTTCATGAAAGGAGCGGATCCCGCGAAGAACATGAGGAACACGAGGGGAAACGGGGGAAAACACAGGAGGAAACACTAAACCAACAAGAAATAGTCACACATATGCTAGATCCTCGAGTACATGGAACGATACATGGTACACGATCAACTAGGGACGATACACGGTAACTGATCTTCTCCGTGAGGAGGTCTTGATGTTCTTCCCTAAAGAGGGGTCTTGAATCCGCTTGGGGGATCTTCTCCGATGGAGGCTCGAATCTCCATGGAGAAGGTAACCAAGTGGATGAGCAAAGCTCTCACACAATCATGAGCTAAACCTTTGATAACCCTAGAAAGTTGGGCGAGGTGGAGTATATATAGTCTAGGAGGGAGAAGGGATACACGGGCCTCGGCCCTTCACTGTGCGCAAGCAGGGGAGGCCGGATGTCCGGGCTGGTCGGGCCGAATGTCCGGGCTTTCAGGCGACGCCGGATGTCCGCTCTGGGGAGGCTGGATGTCCGGGCTGGAGTGGTGGCATTTGTTGCTCATAATGAGTTGTGTTAGATGACAATGTCTGAATCTTTTTCCTTTGCAGTGGTTGCCAAAGCAGTTTACTCAAGATTACCTCTCAAACTACATGATTGGTGGGCATGCAAATGTTAAAGTATTTCTACCAAAAACACGATGATTATCTAGATGTTTTCATGAAGACCGTGAAGGATGGGCGGTCGGCCATCACAAGGGGTTGGACTAGAGTCGTGCGTGCCTTCTACATGGAGGAGGGCACAACATGGGCATTCTGCTTCACCTTGTTCAGCAACCAGAATATATTTCGCCTCCTTCTTTACCATTTTTAATAGCACAAGTATACAACTGTGGTTCATCCTTCTTTATTTGGTTCTTATGTAATTCTTGAACATATGTACCTATGAATCTAATAATGCATTGGTTGTTTGAACCTGATTGATATGAATAAAGATGTAGCATACATTCAAATTCAAATTCAAATCCGGTACAATTTGAAATAGCAGCAATTAAATTATGGTGAAATTACGCTCTCCAGGTTGTTACGGCACACACGGTTGGTAAAACACAAATGTTTGCGATATACACCATAATTCGAGATGGTTCACAAAGAAGAAACGTGTGCAAGCATGCACACAGTTGCCGTTTCCAAAGCGTGTGCGATGTGAGACAATGTCACAAACGGTGTGGGAAAACTAAACGTTTGTGTTAGTGGCCTTATCATACACGACTCGCAACCATGAACTGTTTCTGATGAAGTATGCATCGTAAACGTTGCACCACAGAATAGCGCGTGCGATAGTTGTCGTGTACAATGATGTTACGACGGTCCGACGTTTCATAATCCTGTCCAACACTCGTACAATGATTAGCTAATATTCTTAATAGTGAGCCATTTGTGATGGGCCGCGCATCATACACGTTCTATAATAGTGAGCCGTTTGTGATGGGCCGTGCATCGTAAACGTAGCACCAAAGAATACCGACTACGATGGTAATGCTAGTAGAAACGAGTAGGAGTGGTGTAGGGTCCCTATCCCCGACAGTTTCTGGGTCGTGTGGGAAGGACCCCACTATCGCCCACACTCACTTGGCGACGGTTCCAAATGCTATGGAGGAAAGGGGTTAAAAACCGTTTGTTTAGGACCGACGTGCAGCAGTGTGATCCGGATGCCCCAACGGCGGCTGAGGTATGCGCGGGGCCGGGCCCTGCCAATGCAGAACGCTAAGGCCTACTATCACGTCTCATTCCTGAGGGTTATTTGGACGTCAAGGGGGAATCGTGGACATCGCGACTCAGGAGCCTAACTGGTCACGTAGCACCTCACTCCTTGGTCTCGTCCTGGTGATCCAGATGATCCAACAGCGGCTGAGGTATGCATGGGGCCGGGCCCTACCGACGCAGAACGCTAAAAGCAAACGGAAAGGAGATCATAGAACCCTAGCAAATTACTACAAAACATATTGTTTCTTAAGAGTACCAAGCACAAGTTCTTACACCTCCACGAGGCACGTAAAATGTTGCATGACTTGAACATAGGGGAGCGCAACCATCAAGCTTCTTCTTCAGCCTTGGACACCACCATCGCCCTCTTGGGGAGCCGCGTCGTCGATGATGTCGCCGCCGTCCTTGCCGCTAGCCGTGGTCGCGGGGTCGATGGCGAGGAACTTATGCAGTAGGGCCTCCACCTAACCCTTCACGGCCTCGGCAGCAGCATTATAGGATTTGGGGTCCATGGGCTCGAGCAAGGCACCGAGGTCGAAGCTGGTGTCCCGGAGATAAAGGTGGTTGAAGAGGCGTATCATGGCCGAGGTAGAAAGCACGCGGGCCTCCCCCTCCACCATGGGGCCCACTCCGACGACGATGCACTTGAGCGCCGTGACGAGCTTGAGGAGCAGCTCGGTGGGGCTGTCCTCCGGAGTCACGAGCGGATCCTTGTAGCCACTCCGTAGAGATCCTGCAGCGCCTTGCGAGACCTCAACTCAAGGGATTCAAAGGCGGCATGCCCCACGGCGGTCGCCTTCTCAGTAGCGGCGAGGAGCTTGTCCTTGGTCTCCAGCCGAGCTTTGTCCTCGGAGACAAGCTTGGCATGGGCCGCGTGGGCCGCCTCCACCTCCTCATTCAGCTTATGCAGGTGAGTGTGCTCTGTGGCCTATTCTCGGGCTGGCGGACCTGGGTGGCCTGCTTGTCGCGGAGGGTCCTCAGCTCAGCCTCCGCCTCACGTCAGCACTCTTTGGCGGCCTTGGCTTCTTGCAACGCCATGTCGTGAGCGGCTGCGTCTAGGCCGGTCACCTTCCGACCCTGAGTCCGCCACGGCTTGGGCCCAGGCCACCCTAACAGACGCGTCATCCTGGAGCCAATCTAAGATTAGCTCTAGGCGCCCCGACGCCCAACGCTAGTCGGGGCCCTGAAGATCGCCCCAAAGCTGGTCCAGCGCGGAGAAGGCCTCCTCCAAGGCACTAGGCATGGTAGAAGAACCTTGGGCCGTCGACATGATAGCTGGGGGAGGAGACGGCGCCGAAGTCAAGACTGGCAAAGCAGTAGCAGCGGAGAGGGTCGGGGGCTCCGGAGCCCTAGGGTCCTTAGCAGGCGCGCTAAGGGCGAGCGCCTCGGGAGTCGCCTCAGCTACATGGACCGTCTTCTCCTGAGGCTGGGCTCTAGAACCTTGGGAGGGAAACCTCACTGCAGGGACACGAGAGGCATCCTCATCCTTTTGCGCCGGAGTCATTGCGACCGCGGCAAGTCGCTGGGCCTCGACGGCTCCGGCGTCCTCCTTCTTCCTCTTCACCGCCGACATCAGGCTGGCATCAAGATGGAGACATTGAGTACCGTGTCAGGATCCAAGAGCAAGGGTTAGGAGATACACTTACTAAACCTCGGTGACATACTCCCTCTTCCTACACAGGAGTGCGAGCTTCCCAGGCACGGGCGTCGTCACGCTCTCAGGGACGGACGAGGGCGCAGGCGGCTCTGCGACAATGGCAAACAGCGACGAGGCGAATCCGCTACCTATGGGAATTAGCACCGACCTATCCTTCTTTGGGATCCCCTGCCTCAGCCTCTTCCGGGGGGTGCCACCGGACCTTGTGGTGACCTCGGTGGAGAGCAGCGACTCCCTGATTGGGTGCTCGCTGGCGTCATCATCATCGGAGAAGGCCCGGAGGAGCTCGCTCTGCCATGGGGGAGAGGTCTCTTCAACCTCCCCCAGGGTCGCCTCCGACTCTGCCTTCTCCTCCTCGGGCTCGCCAGAGGACATGGCACCGGGGAGCCGGGGGGCAGGGAAGGCTTCAGCGGAATGAGCACACACTCATTGAAGGTGGACATGGCAGCGACCACCTTCTCTTCGTCGGTGCGGCGGTACATCGGGAGATGGGAGTCCGGGGGGCAACCATGGTCCTTGCCGAGCAAGGTGTGCATGACCTTGCTCAGCTCCTCGTCGGGCAAGTTGTCCAGACGCAGCTGGAGGCCGTCTTCCACACCCTTGAATCTCTAGATGGGGCGCGAATGCGTCTGGAGCGGAGCCAGGCACTGCGTTAGGAACTCCTTGACGATCATGGCCCCCGTCATCTTCTCCGACTTTGGGTCCTCCGCGTTTAGGTCAGCCGTCATCCTCTCCAGCAACAACTCCGCCTAGGGTCCGGTGAGCTTCTCGTGAGCCCATCCTTCCAAGGGAGTTGGTGGCGCGGTCAGCAGCTCCAGCCGGGCATGGGAGCGCTTGGCGTCCATGAAAATCCACTTTTTCTGGAAGACCTCCACCTTCTTCCCGGCCCGAGAGATCGTGTTGCTGCCATTCACCGTGATGAAGCCGGCGCACCCCGAGCACTGGCCGCCGCTTATCCAGAGGTAGAAGAAGTGGCAGAACAACGCAACGGAGGGCATCACCCCCACGAACTCTTCACAGTAGAAGGCAAAGATCGACGGGAGGAGGATGGAGTTGGGATGAAGATTGAGGGCGTGGAGCCCGTAATGGCGGAGGATGGCGTAGAAGAAACTGTAGAAAGGGGGAACCAACCCAGCAAGGATGCTGTGTAGGAAGAAGGGGTAGAAGGTGTTATCCACGGCTTCTGGCTTGGTGGAGCCAACCCGGAGCACCGTCTCTCCCCCTCATTGCCGTCTCTCGCCATCAGCAGGAGCACGGTGGCGAGGTGCTTCTCTTCTGTGATGGTGGACACGCTCAGGGCCGGCTCGAACCAAGAAGCCGGGCGCGTAGACGAAGCCGAAGGTTTCTCCTTATCGGTGGCCATCAGCGGCAAGCTTAGGGGAAGGATTCAGTGGATCCGGAGGCGCTTGGTGGAGAGGAAGAAAGGGATCTGGAGCAAGACGAAGGAAAGGCAATGAAGGCTCCGCACCAAGCACCAGTCTTTTGGTCATCCTGGGATAGTTGCCGAGGCCACGTGGGGGAGCGGAGACTCCCACGTCCCATCAATCGCCATGCGTCAACCACGGCCGTAGGCAGTTAGGGCTCGCGGCGCTTCGCACTTACCCTTTAGCTTCGCCTCGAAGCCAAGTTCGAGCGCGCCTAGGTCCCGGGGGCTACTGTCGGCGTTCTGGGAACGTGGGTCCCCAGACTTGCCTGCCTGCGGACCATGGTGTGGCTCCATCGATGGCCCGGGAAGGCCCACCTTCAACATCAACAACCGAAGACCCTCACGAGGGGCCAAGCCTCGCGAGGCGAAGGACACCAAGTCCTCCACGAGGAGCGGTCTCCTCAGGCCGGCTCCTGAGGATCGGAGATTTCTTTGCAAGCCTCACCTCACGAGGTTCAGATGATGTGAGCCATGACGACCAAGGCCTGGCGGGCGCCAGCGGGCGCAGTGTACCAGTTTTCTCTTGGGTGCTATGGAGGCACGCACAGGTGCAGAGTCCCGAGGAATCAGCCAAAGTTTTCCATTCCGGTGCAACAAGACCAAGACTGCTAGGACGGCAGGATGGAGGTCATCGCCGAGCCCACCACGGTGTCACAACCAGAGGATTTTGCAGGTGAAGACTACTTTTGTCAGGATAGCATGTACTAGTTGTCTTCCTTTGAATTTGGCCGTTGTGGGTTCCCTTCCCTCCTTGCATTTGGGAAGAGTACCAAGGCCACTATAAATAGGACTTAGGCACCAGCATTGAACCGGGACCGACGGACCGACCGGAGGAAATCCATCCCATCCTCACACTCACCAGCTCACTCGAGCTCAAGAACACTCCTCCTCCTGAGGTTGTTCTCCCAGTGTACTAGTACGTCCTCAGCCCCTCGATGCCAATCCACCACAAAGTAGGAGTAGGGTTTTACACCGCAAGGTGGCCCCAACCTGGGTACACTGTTGTGTCTTGTTTCCTTCTTGTTCATTGAGCTACGCCATGAGATTGGCGAGTAGGCAGACTGGGGAGGACGAGTTCTTCTCACGTACCCCAGAGTTCGAACCTCTCAAGGGTCTGTGGAACCCGAAATCTGACAACCTTGTTGTTGAAGATGTCGATGTAGGCGAATTCACGGGAAGTAGGTGAAGATGCCGTACGTCCAAAGGCGAAGATGGCTTAAGAACACTTAGCAAAGATGCTGAAGTGGTGGTTGTAGCCATAGCTCTGTCTTGGAGGTGCTCATCTCGCGGTCTTCTCTTGTGCTCATGAAGTTTGGCCGTAGCTTGATGTAGAGCTTGTTGGTACTTGTAGGTTTACACTTGTCGAGCATCTTCATGTTGATGATATCATTGCCATGCTTGAGCTCTTAGTAGATGTCATTCGTCTTCGTTGTGCACATGATGCTTGGAGGTGACTTGCCCTTCATGATGATGCGGGTCACGAATGTGATGGTGGTCGCCATGGAGATGTGGATGTGGACGACTTGTACTTGCATCACATGGGCGCTCCGAAGATGATCGACTTGCTCGTCGTCACCTTGAGTATGATGAAGGGGAAGAACGGTTGACCAACAAGGTCTGAATCTCCTCCATCTTTGCATCTTGCTCCTCCTTTTTTGCGGAAAGCTTATTGTTGAAGTAGTCCCTTCTCCTTACTTCAGAATGTCGTAAGTCGGTCATGATGTTCTCGATGACTTGCATTTCTCATTGTAGTCCTAAATGGGGAGTTTTGGTGTTGTAGTTGTTCGCGTCGTCGTTGTTGTCGAAGACCGGGGATGAAATGCCTTGCCTATCCATCACAAGACTCGAGAAAATGTGAGTGGGAGAAAGAGAGGAACTAGACCAAATGTACCTCAACCAATGTTGAAGATGGATCAATGATCACTCAATAATGTAACAAGGAAATAGCACAATTGGTATCGGATCTTGTTAATTCTCACACCTACACAAGTAAAGCTTATGGAGTAGCTTGGTGAGGATAGTGGCACAAAAATTTAATAATTGGAGTAAAGCTTATGGAAAATGTTAATAAGAGTCAATAATGTTGGAAAAGATTCACAAACTCTCAAGTGAAACAAGTAGACCAATAGCAATATGTGACACACAGAAACACACACCTGGATAGATAAATGGGGAAGTGCAACCAAGGAATGAGCACAAAATGTGGAGTCCACGGAAAACGCTCATGTTTCACAACTCAAGAGATACGCTATCACGATTGCTCAATAGGCGGATACGACACTTGCGCACAACCTATAAGATGCAAAATGTATGAGCTTTCTATCCCAAGTATGCTATGTGTATGATGTTCCTGGTGTTCTTCTCAAGATGATCAGATATGACAATCTTATGTGCAATGTGCTATGATGCTATGGCTATTTCTTACAAGCTCTTTTCTCTCCTTTTCTTTTGCTTAAAAGCTTATTCTTTGTTTTGATATGGCCACTATACGAAATGCACAAACCAAGATAGAAATTGCGTATATGCGGGAACAATCTTGTGACACAAGAGATGATATGATACCAGGATGATACCAATATGATATGGTATTTATCCAATGGAAGGTGTAGATCGATGATCACTAATGTGCACAAGTAACGGTGCCGGCAATACTCAATGACTAGTCTCAATAGGCAAGTGACGGAAAATGGGCTAGGGGTTATCAATGCAATGCCAAGAATGTACAATGATGGGATACCACGATACCACGATGATATAGAGGTTACCGTCTTGCTTACGGTTAGGGTGTCAAAATGGTGAAGATGGTCGATGTTGAATCCTTGGCGAAGTTGAGCGGCGGTATTGTCGGTCTCAAACTGTTCCTAGTTAGCCAAAACACCCTAGGAAATGGAAAAACCGCAAACTCAAAATCTCCAAAGGCAAATGTCAAATGGTGGTAGCGGACATGCGGTGGTGGTGTCGGAGATGGCAATGCAGAAGTGGTGGCGGTGCTTGATGAAGAAGCAATCGTCCCTTAGTAGCCAAAACACCTTAGGAGACTCAAATCATTACTCAAGCAACCACAAATGCTATATAGAGCGAAATGGGTTAGGTTGTGGAAAGCTATGGTGGTAATGCGGATGATACGGTGGAGGTCCTAGGCAAAGAGGCCAAAATATCAAACTTTTTATGGAGCCAAATGATGTTGGCAGCTATCTAGATGGATGGGGATGTCCATAGCTACTCAATGAGCTAAAGAACGAGAAAATCGAACTCCGGATGTGGATGTTATGGGCAAACGATGAAGTGTTGTCAGCTGACCTGGGGGGTCGTGCGCACGGGGGTGGAGGCCCATGGGCACGGGGTCCCATGTGCATGGTAAAGGCCCATGGGCAGGGGGTGTCTAGATACTTTTCGAGGGACCATGCGCACGGGGTCTGGGGTCCGTGGGCACAGGGTGGGCGGAGATTTCGCGATTTTGGTGCGGAAATTGAAGATTTCTAGGGCAAAATTGGAGAGATTTCATGGATGGAAGGTGGGGAAAAGATGGGGGAAAGCTGGATCCACTTGAAACCAAGCAAATCCATGGATCAAATCCAACAAATCACAAAAAAATTGGATCTATTTTTGGTGGGGATTTTCGAAATTGGGGAAGAACACAACAAAATTAGGCTAGAAAGTGGGGGTAGGGGCTCCAATTTCGTGAGAAACCATGGCTCATGATACCAAGATGTTGTGGGTGGAACCCTAAGTGGAGATCTTTCATGAATTGGAGGGGAAATCCCGAAGAACACAAGAGAGGGAAAACACTCAAATTAACCTGATCTAATCACACATATGCTAGATCCAAGAACACACAAGAGGTCACAATGATCCAAGGACAACAAAGGAAAGATACAAGGTAACTAGTTCATCCCAATCCTATGAGGAAAGAGGTCTTGATGATAGTATTCTCCAAGAGTAGGGCTTGAATCCACAAGGGGATCTTCTCCAAAGGAGGTCTTGAACTCCAATGGAGTGGTCTCTCTTTCTCTCTCTCTCTCTCTCAAGAGGAGGAGTGGTACAAGGAGCAAAGCTCACATATGTGTATCAACTACTTTGCTTCCCCTAACAAATGACCTAAGGACAAAATATATAGGTATGTGGAGGAAGGGGACGAAGTGGAGGCCCAACAGGTGGCTCTCGGCCGTCCATCCGGATGAGCCCGTGCGCACGGGGTATCTAGGAACTCTCTGGATAGGCCGTGCGCACGGGGTCCAAAGGCCGTGCGCACGGGGTCTTCTGAACTGTGCTGCTTCTTCCTCCTTCCCGCCTCCGTCTTCCCTAGGGTCTTCCCGTCTTTCTCCTTGGACTTGGCGAGCTTCCTTCTTTTGTGTGTTCTCCTTATGGATGGTGTAGTTGTACTCTTCCTCTTGGGCTTCTCCTCGAAGAATGTGTAGCTCCGCTCACACCTATGTATGCACACGAGAGAGGGGTCAAGTAGTATACCATCCTCGAAGGGGGCAAGTGGACACATGTAAAGGAGGTGATTCACCTTTGTATGCATGAAGTAGAAGTCACACGCGTCACTTGGTGAAGTTGCTCTTGACATTGTGATGTCCATAGGATGCTCCGCATCAAATATTCTAAGTGATGGACAAGAAATCACAGTAAAGCAGTGGTGATCTATTTTCTTGCTGAGATAAATAACTTGAGCAGATACGAAAGAGTACCGCCTGATGAGGACATCAATACCATTGTTACACCCACAACCCCTGCTGCTATACATACTGGACCAATTACTAGAGCTCGTGCACACCAATTAAATTATCAGGTACTTTCATTTCTTGGTAATGATTCTAATGTTCATGAGAATATGATGCTGCCTAAATTGGATACATTTGTTTTGCTTACAAATGAAGGGCCTAGCTTGGAGAAGGATGAAAACATTGTTGGGGAACGTTGCAGAAAACAAAAAAATTCCTACGGTTTCACCAAGATCCATCTAGGAGTTCATCTAGCAATGAGTGATTAGATGCATCTACGTACCTTGTAGATCGCGAGCGGAAGCGTTCAAAGAACGGGGATGAGGGAGTCGTACTCGACGTGATTCGAATCACCGAAGATCCTAGCACCGAACGGACGGCACCTCCGCGTTCAACACACGTACGGAACAGCCACGTCTCCTCCTTCTTGATATAGCAAGGGGGGAGGAGAGGTTGAGGGAGATGGCTCCAGCATCAGCATGACGGCGTGGTGATGATGGAGCTGCAGTACTCCGGCAGGGCTTCGCTAAGCACTATGGAGGAGGATGTGTTGGAGAGGGAGAGGGAGGCACCAAAGGCAAAAGGTAAGAAGTCCTCCATATCCCCCACTATATATAGGAGGGCCAAGCGGGAGGGGGGGGGGGCGCCGGCCCTAGGAGATCTAATCTCCTAGTGGGGTGCGGCCAAGGGGAGGAATCCCTCCTCCCCAAGGCACCTAGGAGGTGCCTTCCCCTCCTAGGACTCTTCCCTCCTTGAAACCCTAGGCGCATGGGCCTCTTGGGGATGGTGCCCTTGGCCCATGTAGGCCAAGGCGCACCCCCTACAGCCCATGTGCCCCCCCGGGACAGGTGGCCCCACACGGTGGACCCCCGGGACCCTTCCGGTGGTCCCGGTGCAATACCGGTGACCCCGAAACTTGTCCCGATGCCCGAAATAGCACTTCCTATATATAATTCTTTACCTCCGGACCATTCCGGAACTCCTCGTGACGTCCGGGATCTCATCCGAGACTCCGAACAACATTCGGGTTACTGCATATACATATCCCTACAACCCTAGCGTCACCAAACCTTAAGTGTGTAGACCCTACGGGTTCGGGAGACATGTAGACATGACCGAGATGACTCTCCGGCCAATAACCAACAGCAGGATCTGGATACCCATGTTGGCTCCCACATGCTCCTCGATGATCTCATCGGATGAACCACGATGTCGAGGATTCAAGCAACCCCGCATACAATTCCCTTTGTCAATCGGTATGTTACTTGCCCGAGATCCGATCGTCGGTATCCCAATACCTCGTTCAATCTCGTTACCGGCAAGTCACTTTACTCGTACCGTAATGAATGATCCCGTGACCAGACACTTGGTCACTTTGAGCTCATTATGATGATGCATTACCGAGTGGGCCCAGTGATACCTCTCCGTCATATGGAGTGACAAATCCCAGTCTTGATCCGTGTCAACCCAACAGTCACTTTCGGAGATACCCGTAGTATACCTTTATAGTCACCCAGTTACGTTGTGACGTTTGGTACACCCAAAGCACTCCTACGGTATCCGGGAGTTACACGATCTCATGGTCTAAGTAAAAGATACTTGACATTGGAAAACTCTAGCAAACGAACTATACGATCTTGTGCTATGTTTAGGATTGGGTCTTGTCCATCACATCATTCTCCTAATGATGTGATCCCGTTATCAATGACATCCAATGTCCATAGTCAGGAAACCATGACTATCTGTTGATCAACGAGCTAGTCAACTAGAGGCTTACTAGGGACATGTTGGTGTCTATTATTCACACATGTATTACGATTTCCGGATAACACAATTATAGCATGAATAAAGACAATTATCATGAACAAGGAAATATAATAATAATGCTTTTATTATTGCCTCTAGGGCATATTTCCAACAGTCTCCCACTTGCACTAGAGTCAATAATCTAGTTAGATTGTGATGAATCGAACACCCATGGAATTCTGGTGTTGATCATGTTTTGCTCTAGGGAGAGGTTTAGTCAACGGATCTGCTACATTCAGGTCCGTGTGCACTTTACAAATATCTATGTCTCCATCTTGAACATTTTCACGAATGGAGTTGAAGCGACACTTGATGTGCCTTGTCTTCTTGTGAAACCTGGGCTCCTTGGCAAGTGCAATAGCTCCAGTGTTGTCACAGAAGAGCTTGATCGGCCCCGACGCATTGGGTATGACTCCTAGGTCGGTGATGAACTCCTTCACCCAAATTGCTTCATGCGCTGCCTCCGAGGCTGCCATGTACTCCGCTTCACATGTAGATCCCGCCACGACGCTCTGCTTGCAACTGCACCAGCTTACTGCCCCACCATTCAAAATATACACGTATCCGGTTTGTGACTTAGAGTCATCCAGATCTGTGTCGAAGCTAGCGTCGACGTAACCCTTTACGACGAGCTCTTCGTCACCTCCATAAACGAGAAACATTTCCTTAGTCCTTTTCAGGTACTTCAGGATATTCTTGACCGCTGTCCAATGTTCCTTGCCGGGATTACTTTGGTACCTTCCTACCAAACTTACGGCAAGGTTTACATCAGGTCTGGTACACAGCATGGCATACATAATAGAACCTATGGCTGAGGCATAGGGGATGACACTCATCTCTTCTATATCTTCTGTCGTGGTCGAACATTGAGCCGAGCTCAATTTCACACCTTGTAACACAGGCAAGAACCCCTTCTTAGAATGATCCATATTGAATTTCTTCAATATCTTATCAAGGTATGTGCTTTGTGAAAGACCTATGAGGCATCTTGATCTATCTTTGTAGATCTTGATGCCTAATATATAAGCAGCTTCTCCAAGGTCCTTCATTGAAAAACTTTTATTCAAGTAGGCCTTAATGCTGTCCAACAGTTCTATATCATTTCCCATCAAAAGTATGTCATCTACATATAATATGAGAAATTCTACAGAGCTCCCACTCACTTTCTTGTAAACACAGGCTTCTCCATAAGTCTGTGTAAACCCAAACGCTTTGATCATTTCATCAAAGCGAATGTTCCAACTCCAAGATGCTTGAACCAGCCCATAAATCAAGCGTTGGAGCTTGCACACCATGTCAGCATTCTTAGGATCGACAAAACCTTCCGGCTGCATCATATACAATTCTTCCTTAAGGAAACCATTAAGGAATGCCGTTTTGACGTCCATTTGCCATATTTCATAATCATAGAATGCTGCAATCGCTAACATGATTCGGATGGACTTCAGCTTCGCTACCGGTGAGAAAGTCTCATCGTAGTCAACCCCTTGAACTTCTCGATAACCCTTAGCGACAAGCCGAGCTTTATAGATGGTCACATTACCATCCGCGTCTGTCTTCTTCTTAAAGATGCATTTATTTTCTATGGCTCGCCGCTCAACGGGCAAGTCAGTCAAAGTCCATACTTTGTTTTCATACATGGATCCTATCTCGGATTTCATGGCTTCTAGCCATTTGTCAGAATCCGGGCCCGCCATCGCTTCCTCATAGTTCGAAGGTTCACCATTGTCTAACAACATGATTTCCAAGATAGGGTTGCCGTACCACTCTGGTGCGGAACGTGTCCTTGTGGACCTTCGAATTTCAGTAGGAGCTTGATCAGAAGTATCTTGATCATCATCATTAACTTCCTCTCTAGTCGGTGCAGGCACCTCAGGAACATTTTCTTGAGTTGCGCCATTTTCCGGTTCAAGAGGTAATACTTCATCAAGTTCTACTTTCCTCCCACTTACTTCTTTCGAGAGAAACTCTTTCTCTAGAAAGGACCCATTCTTGGCAACAAAGATCTTGCCTTCGGATCTGAGGTAGAAGGTATACCCAATAGTTTCTTTAGGGTATCCTATGAAGACGCATTTTTCTGATTTGGGTTCGAGCTTTTCAGGTTGAAGTTTCTTGACATAAGCATCGCATCCCCAAACTTTTAGAAACGACAGCTTAGGTTTCTTCCCAAACCATAATTCAAACGGTGTCGTCTCAACGGATTTCGACGGAGCCCTATTTAAAGTGAATGCGGCAGTCTCTAAAGCATACCCCCAAAAAGATAACGGTAAATCGGCAAGAGACATCATAGATCGCACCATATCTAATAGAGTGCGATTACGACGTTCGGACACACCATTACGCTGAGGTGTTCCAGGCGGCGTGAGCTGTGAAACTATTCCACATTTTCTTAAGTGTGTGCAAAACTCGTGACTCAAGTATTCTCCTCCACGATCTGATCGTAGGAACTTGATTTTCCTGTCACGTTGATTCTCAACCTCACTCTGAAATTCCTTGAACTTTTCAAAGGTCTCAGACTTGTGTTTCATTAAGTAGACATACCCATATCTACTCATGTCATCAGTGAGGGTGAGAACATAACGATAGCCTCCGCGAGCCTCAACACTCATTGGACCGCATACATCAGTATGTATGATTTCCAATAAGTTGGTTGCTCGCTCCATTGTTCCTGAGAACAGAGTCTTGGTCATTTTACCCATGAGGCATGGTTCGCACGTGTCAAATGATTCGTAATCAAGAGACTCTAAAAGTCCATCAGCATGGAGCTTCTTCATGCGTTTGACACCTATGTGACCAAGGCGGCGGTGCCACAAGTATGTGGGACTATTATTATCAATCTTACATCTTTTGGTACTCACACTATGAATATGTGTAGCATTACACTCGAGATTCATTAAGAATAAACCATTCATCATCGGAGCATGACCATAAAACATATCTCTCATATAAATAGAACAACCATTATTCTCGGATTTAAATGAGTAGCCATCTCGTATTAAACGAGATCCTGATACAATGTTCATGCTCAAACTTGGCACTAAATAACAATTATTGAGGTTCAAAACTAATCCCGTAGGTAAATGTAGAGGTAGCGTGCCGACGGCGATCACATCGACCTTGGAACCATTCCCGACGCGCATCGTCACCTCGTCCTTCGCCAGTCTCCGCTTATTCCGCAGCTCCTGCTTTGAGTTACAAATGTGAGCAACTGCACCGGTATCAAATACCCAGGAGCCACTACTAGTACTGGTAAGGTACACATCAATTACATGTATATCACATATACCTTTCGTTTTGCCGGCCTTCTTGTCCGCTAAGTACTTGGGGCAGTTCCGCTTCCAGTGACCACTTTCCTTGCAATAAAAGCACTCAGTCTCGGGCTTGGGTCCATTCTTTGGCTTCTTCCCGGCAGCTTGCTTGCCGGGCGCGGCAACTCCCTTGCCGTCCTTCTTGAAGTTCTTCTTACCCTTGCCCTTTTTGAACTTAGTGGTTTTATTCACCATCAACACTTGATGTTCCTTTTTGACTTCCACCTCTGCTGATTTCAGCATTGCAAATACTTCAGGAATGGTCTTTTCCATCCCCTGCATATTGAAGTTCATCACAAAGCTCTTGTAGCTCAGTGGAAGCGACTGAAGGATTCTGTCAATGACCGCGTCATCCGGGAGATTAACTCCCAGCTGAGTCAAGCGGTTATGTAACCCAGACATAGTGAGTATGTGCTCACTAACAGAACTATTTTCCCTCCATCTTAAAGCTGAAGAATTTGTCGGAGACTTCATATCTCTCGACCCGGGCATGAGCTTGGAAAACCATTTTCAGCTCTTCGAACATCTCATATGCTCCGTGTCTCTCAAAACGCTTTTGGAGCCCCGGCTCTAAGCTGTAAAGCATGCCGCACTGAACGAGGGAGTAGTCATCGGTACGTGCCTGCCAAGCGTTCATAACGTCTTGTTCTGCAGGGAGAACAGGTGCGTCACCTAGCGGTGCTTGTAGGACATAATCTTTCTTGGCAGCTATGAGGATGATCCTCAGGTTCCGGACCCAGTCCGTGTAGTTGCTGCCATCATCTTTCAGCTTGGTTTTCTCTAGGAACGCGTTGAAGTTGAGGACTACGTTGGCCATTTGATCTACAAGACATATTGTAAATATTTTTAGACTAAGTTCATGATAATTAAGTTCATCTAATCAAATTATTCAATGAACTCCTACTTAGATAGACATCCCTCCTGTCATCTAAGTATAACATGATCCGAGTTAACTAGGCCGTGTCCGATCATCATGTGGGACGGACTAGTCAACGTCGGTGAACATCTTCATGTTGATCGTATCTTCTATACAACTCATGCTCGACCTTTCGGTCTTCTGTGTTCCGAGGCCATGTCTGTACACATGCTAGGCTCGTCAAGTCAACCTAAGTGTTTGCATGTGTAAATCTGTCTTACACCCGTTGTATGTGAACGTTAGAATCTATCACACCCGATCATCACGTGGTGCTTCGAAACAACGAACTGTCGCAACGGTGCACAGTTAGGGGGAACACTTTCTTGAAATTACTATGAGGGATCATCTTATTTACTACCGTCGTTCTAAGTAAACAAGATGCAAAACATGATAAACATCACATGCAATCAAATAATAATAGTGACATGATATGGCCAATATCACATAGCTCCTTTGATCTCCATCTTGGGGCTCCATGATCATCTTGTCACCGGCATGACACCATGATCTCCATCATCATGATTTCCATCATCATGTCTCCATGAAGTTGCTCGCCAACTATTACTTCTACTACTATGGCTAACGTGTTTAGAAATAAACTAAAGTAATTTACATGGCGTTTCTCAATGACACGCAGGTCATACAAAAAATAAAGACAACTCCTATGGCTCCTGCCGGTTGTCATACTCATCGACATGCAAGTCATGATTCCTATTACAATAGCATGAACATCTCATACATCACATATATATCATTCATCATTCATCACAACTTTGGCCATATCATATCACCAAGCACTTGCTGCAAAAACAAGTTAGACGTCCTCTAATTGTTGTTGCAAGTTTTACGTGGCTGAAGTAGGGTTCTAGCAAGAACGTTTTCTTACCTACGTGAAAGCCACAACGTGATTTGTCAACTTCTATTTACCCTTCATAAGGACCCTTTTCATCGAATCCACTCCAACTAAAGTAGGAGAGACAGACACCCGCTAGCCACCTTATGCAACTTGTGCATGTTAGTCGGTGGAACCGGTCTCACATAAGCGTACGTGTAAGGTTGGTCCGGGCCGCTTCATCCCACAATACCGCTGAAGCAAGATAAGACTATTAGCGGCAAGAAAGTTGACAACATCTACGCCCACAACAAATTGTGTTCTACTCGCGCAAGAAGAACTACGCATAGACCTAGCTCATGATGCCACTATTGGGGAACGTTGCAGAAAACAAAAATTTTCCTACGGTTTCACCAAGATCCATCTAGGAGTTCATCTAGCAACGAGTGATTAGATGCATCTACGTACCTTGTAGATCGCGAGCGGAAGCGTTCAAAGAACGGGGATGAGGGAGTCGTACTCGACGTGATTCGAATCACCGAAGATCCTAGCACCGAACGGACGGCACCTCCGCGTTCAACACACGTACGGAACAGCCACGTCTCCTCCTTCTTGATCCAGCAAGGGGGGAGGAGAGGTTGAGGGAGATGGCTCCAGTAGCAGCACGACGGCGTGGTGATGATGGAGCTGCAGTACTCCGGCAGGGCTTCGCTAAGCACTATGGAGGAGGATGTGTTGGAGAGGGAGAGGGAGGCACCAAAGGCAAAAGGTAAGAAGTCCTCCAT
>NC_041380.1:202048139-202063158 GCF_002162155.2 Triticum dicoccoides
CCCTAGGAGATCTAATCTCCTAGGGGGGTGCGGCCAAGGGGAGGAATCCCTCCTCCCCAAGGCACCTAGGAGGTGCCTTCCCCTCCTAGGACTCTTCCCTCCTTGAAACCCTAGGCGCATGGGCCTCTTGGGGCTGGTGCCCTTGGCCCATGTAGGCCAAGGCGCACCCCCTACAGCCCATGTGGCCCCCCGGGACAGGTGGCCCCACCCGGTGGACCCCCGGGACCCTTCCGGTGGTCCCGGTGCAATACCGGTGACCCCGAAACTTGTCCCGATGCCCGGAATAGCACTTCCTATATATAATTCTTTACCTCCGGACCATTCCGGAACTCCTCGTGACGTCCGGGATCTCATCCGGGACTCCGAACAACATTTGGGTTACTGCATATACATATCCCTACAACCCTAGCGTCACCGAACCTTAAGTGTGTAGACCCTACGGGTTCGGGGGACATGTAGAGATGACCGAGATGACTCTCTGGCCAATAACCAATAGCGGGATCTGGATACCCATGTTGGCTCCCACATGCTCCTCGATGATCTCATCGGATGAACCACGATGTCGAGGATTCAAGCAACCCCGCATACAATTCCCTTTGTCAATCGGTATGTTACTTGCCCGAGATCCGATCGTCGGTATCCCAATACCTCGTTCAATCTCGTTACCGTCAGTCACTTTACTCGTACCATAATGCATGATCCCGTGACTAGACACTTGGTCACTTTGAGCTTATTATGATGATGCATTACCGAGTGGGCCCAGTGATACCTCTCCGTCATATGGAGTGACAAATCCCAGTCTTGATCCGTGTCAACCCAACAGTCACTTTCGGAGATACCCGTAGTATACCTTTATAGTCACCCAGTTACATTGTGATGTTTGGTACACCCAAAGCACTCCTACGGTATCCGGGAGTTACACGATCTCATGGTCTAAGGAAAAGATACTTGACATTGGAAAACTCTAGCAAACGAACTATACGATCTTGTGCTATGTTTATGATTGGGTCTTGTCCATCACATCATTCTCCTAATGATGTGATCCCGTTATCAATGACATCCAATGTCCATAGTCAGGAAACCATGACTATCTGTTGATCAACGAGCTAGTCAACTAGAGGCTTACTAGGGACATGTTGGTGTCTATTATTCACACATGTATTACGATTTCCGGATAACACAATTATAGCATGAATAAAGACAATTATCATGAACAAGGAAATATAATAATAATGCTTTTATTATTGCCTCTAGGGCATATTTCCAACAAACATTGGAGCAAGAACAAACATGGAGATGATGGCATGCGCAAGGGAAACAAGAATGGAGTTTCAAGTGATGATTTCAGGACTTTAAAGTCACCATAATGAGTGCACGAAGCCTTGGACGAAATATACAAGATGCCACTTCATAATTTTCGTCCAGAGGCTATTCTAGGTGTTGCGTCACCTTATTATTGGGCCAGGCCCATGTATTTTCTAAATACTTAAGTATTGGCAGTTTTTACAGTCCGTATGTGTGGGGAAACAAGAGTTAGGGTTGGTTTCGGACCCCTTCTCCAAGGGCCCTGAAATTCCCCCCTCTCTCCTCCATATATACAGCCCTTAGGGTATCATTTAGACGTTGGGTTTTGTTTAGATCAAAAGTTTGCCATAGCTGCAACTTCGCGTACTTTGTATGTGTTCAACGACCAGACCAAGACGTCACAGAACCCCACCTTGATCAATAAAGCTTTCCTCTTATATTCGCAATAACCAGATTGCAATCTTAGTTTCTTGCTTGTTCTTCGTTTGCCTGCAGGAAAACAGACCTTCGTGGTCAGGTTGATCGTGCTCTGGCGTGGTCAATAACCTCTCGGAGTTCGTTTAGCGATTGCTAAGGCGCGACATCCTCGCACGATCGTAGTAGGTTCGTCAAAGTCGGCTTCCTCCAAAACGATAGCCACCATCTCATCGAAAGACAGGACACCTTTGCCTCTATCAAGTTGTATCAGATTTTCAGGTTTCTCAGTGAGACTTTACATTTTTTCTAGTTTAGATCGAGTATGTTCCTCATACCTACTGTCCACGAAAAAGCCAACAAAAAATTTGGGTTAGTTCATCATATACGAACCAATCTGAGCCTTTGCATAATCTTTTTAGGGTTTTGCATTGTTGAATTTGCGGTTGCATCGTCGTGTCTAGTTGCTGGTCTTAGTGTCCAGTCCTTTAGAGTTTTGAGTTCTGTTCACAATTTGTCACGCCGCGGCCATATACCACCATCATCGTCACCGCTGCCATATACCACCATTGTCATCACCGCTGCCATATACCACATATCCTCCGCCATCACGATAATCCGAGTCCACCTCCATCACCAACTCGCCGCCATTCTGAGTTCCACCGCCCTACTTATATCCGCCACCAGTCCGAGTTTCCACCAGATTCATTTTCGTCACCAGTCCTAGTCCGTGTCTAGTATTTGTTGCTTTGTTTTCGATTTCCAGATCACGCCATACTCCGAGTCGTGACAGAGTAGGACTCCCGAGATTCCGAGTACCCGCAGTAGAATAAATAGTTCTAGTTTTAAAAAAACTAAGTCTGGAAAATTCTGGCTAGGCAGTTTTTAGATCATTTGTAGATTTTTTCGAAAAAAATTGTTGTGGAGGAAAAAAAGAGGAAAATAAGTGAAAAAAAAGTAAAAAAAGAAAAAAATTCAGAGCGTGCTCCTCCCTTGTTTACATGCAGCGTCATGATTTTGTTAGTGTTCTAGGCTCGCGTCTCTAGCACGGTCTAGCCTTGGACCATCACAGTATCGTCATTGAGCGTTTATTCAACTTTGCATCTCTGAATTGATTATTGCTGACGCTTTTTGCTACCACATTATAAGCCTTCCCAGCTCCACATACATCTACGTTGTGCGTTTAACTCTCCCTGGTAATCTTTCTATCCAAGCTTTGAGTGTTTTGACTACGACGGTTGCCGATCACCGCTTGCTGTTGGGTAAGAACTGGTAAGAATTTGAGATTTGCTTGACGGATTTGTGACACCCACCACCACCTCTTGTTATTAGTCTGTAGGATCATATTCTTGTGTGTTTCTATTGCAGCTAACCATGGCAGGATCACAAGCCGACGAGATTGACTAGGAGAACATGACGATTGCATGATAAATTTCAGCAAATGATGAGTGGACAGGTGCAAGATGTGCTAAACATATTTGAAGAGGCCATGGAGAAGATAGATGGCTTGGAGAAGACGTTCGAAACAAAGCTCAATAACAAGTTTAATGAATTGCACGTGCGTCTTCCACCACCACCACCGGACGCACCTAACACACCTCTACAACAACAACAACAACAACAACAACAACAACAACAACAACAACAACAACAACAACAACAACAACAACGACTACCTCCACGTCACGAAACAGCCCTCCGCCGAGCGAGCCGTCTCCCTCTTGCGCCTGGCCAAACTGTTGGTGCTGTTGTTGATACTTCTGTGGCTCCTACTGCTGATGCAGAGGAGGATGATTTTGCAGGAGATTACGAGGATGAGGTTGATTAAAATCAAAACTACATGCAACCACCAGCACCACAACCACCAGGTCGTCCACATGCAAATAATGGCAATGGTAGGCCCCCCCCTCAGGTACGAGATCATGACCATCTCCCTAAACTGAAATTGAATATTCCACCATTTGAGGGTAGATATGTTCCTGATATATATCTTACTTGGGAGTTAGAAACTGAACAATGATTTACATGTTTACAATATCCTGAGGAGAGACGTGTTCTTGCTGCTGTTTGTGCTTTCACTAGCTTTGCATGTGTTTGGTGGTCTGAACATTGTAGATTATATCCTATTCCAGCTACTTGGGCTGCTTTGAAAACTGCTATGCGTACTCGTTGGGTTCCACCATATTATCAACGTGAATTAATTCAAAAATTGCAGCATTTAAGACAAGGAAAACATTCTGTAGAAGAATATCATCAGGAATTACAAACTGGCATGATTAGATGTGGTATTGTTGAGGGGAATGAAGCTATGCTTGCATGTTTTATGGGTGGATTAAATAGAGAGATTCAGACCATTCTAGAGTATAAGGAGCATAATAGTATCACTCGTTTATTCTATCTTGCTTGTAAAGGTGAACGTGAAGTGCAGGATCGATAGGCATTGGCGCGAACTAACTTTTCTGCAGGTAGATCTTCATCATCGACACCATGTGCATCTTCTACTTCCACTACACCAGCACCTCCATCAGGTGCCACCTCCAGCCGTGATACAAGAAAGCAGGCACAACCAGCACTATCTGCCAAGAGCACACCTGCCGGGCCTGCGCAGAGCTCTTGTTCTTCCATGGCATCAATAGGGCACGCAAGTGATATTATTTGTCATTGTTGTAAGGGAAGAGGACATTTTGCGAGAGAATGCAAATCTCATTGTGTGATGATTGCTACTGAGGATGGTGGGTATGAGTTCGCTAGTGACTATGATGAGGAGACTTTGGCTCTTATTACACATGAAGAACACGGTGGAGATGATTCTGATCATGAGACGCAATACATGGCTGCTGAAGATGTTGACATGTATGAATGTTTAGTTGCTCAACGTGTTTTGAGTGTGCAGATTACACAAGCTGAGCAAAATCAGAGGCATAATTTGTTCCATACAAAGGGAGTTGTGAAGGAATGTTCTGTTCACGTCATCATAGATGGAGGGAGCTGCAACAACTTGGCTAGCATGGAGATGGTGGAGAAGCTATCTCTCACCACAAGACCACATCCACATCCTTACTACATCCAATGGTTTAACAACATCGGCAAGGTTAAGGTAACACGTACTGTTCATGTGCATTTTAGTATCTCTACATATGCTAATTATGTTGATTGTGATGTGGTACCTATGCAAGCATGTTCCTTATTACTTGGTAGACCATGGCAATTTGATAAAAATTCTGTACACCATGGTAGAAACAATTAGTATACTCTTGTTCATAAGGATAAATATATTACTTTGCTTCCTATGACTCCTAATTCCATTTTGAAAGATGATATTAATAGAGCTAATAAAGCAAAACAGGAGAAAAACAAGAGTGAAAATCAGATTGTGGCAAAAGAATTTGAGCAACACATGAAGCCTAATGATAAACCATCTAATGTTGCTTCTGAAATTAAATTGAAAACTGCATGTTTACTTGCCACCAAATCTGATATTGATGATCTAGATTTTAGCAAATCTGTTTGCTATGCTTTTGTGTGCAAAGAGGCATTATTTTCATTCGAGGACGTGGCTTCCTCTTTCCTCCTGTTGTTACTAACATTTTGCAGGAGTTCGCTGACGTCTTTCCACAAGACGTGGCACCGGGATTACCACCTATTCGTGGGATTGAGCATCAGATTGACTTAATTCCCGGTGCTTCGCTACCCAACCGTGCACCATACCGTACCAATCCAGAGGAGACGAAGGAGATTATGCGTCAAGTCCAGGAGCTGGTCGACAAAGGTTATATTCGCGAATCCCTTAGTCTTTGTGTTGTTCCTATTATTCTAGTGCCGAAAAAGGATGGTACATCGCGTATGTGTGTTGATTGTAGAGGCATTAATAATATTACTATTCATTATTGTCATCCTATTCCTAGGCTAGATGATATGGTTGATGAATTGAGTGGCTCTACAATATTCTCCAAAGTTGATTTGCGTAGTGGATACCATCAAATTCGTAGGAAATTGGGAGATGAATGGAAAACTACATTTAAAACTAAGTTTGGTTTATATGAGTGGTTAGTCATGCCTTTTGGGTTAACTAATGCACCTAGTACTTTCATGAGGTTAATGAACGAAGTTTTACGTGCTTTCATTGGACGATTTGTGGTAGACTATTTTGATGATATACTGATTTATAGAAAATCTTTGGAAGAACATTTGAAACATTTATGTGCTGTTTTTATTGCTCTACGGGATGCACGTTTGTTTGGTAACCTTGGGAAGTGCACCTTTTGCACTGACCGAGTATCTTTTCTTGGCTATGTTGTTACTCCACAAGGAATTGAAGTTTATAAAGCCAAGATTGAAGCTATTGAGAGTTGGCCGCAGCCGAAAACAGTCACACAAGTGAGGAGTTTCCTTGGCCTCGCTAGTTTATTTAGGTGTTTTGTGAGAGATTTCAGCACCATTGTTGCACCTCTCAACGAGCTTACAAAGAAGGATGTGCCTTTTGTTTGGGGTACCGCATAGGAAGAAGCCTTCACAGTATTGAAAGATAAGTTGACACATGCTCCTTTACTCCAACTTCCTGATTTTAATAAGACTTTTGAGCTTGTATGTGATGCTAGTGGAATTGGATTAGGAGGTGTGTTATTACAAGATGGCAAAGTTGTTGCCTACTTTTCTGAAAAATTGAATGGGCCTAGTCTGAACTATTCTACTTATGATAATGAATTATATGCTCTTGTTCGGACCTTAGAAACATGGTAACATTATTTAGGGCCCAAGGAATTCGTTATACATTCTGATCACGAATCTTTGAAACACATTAAAAGTCAAGAAAAACTGAACCATAGACATGCTAAATGGGTTGAATTCATTGAGACTTTCCCTTATGTCATTAAACACAAGAAGGGTAAAGAAATATTATTGTTGATGCATTGTCTCGTCGTTATACTATGCTTTCACAACTTGACTTTAAAATATTTAGTTTGGAGACCATCAAAGATCAATATGTGCATGTTGCTGATTTTAAAGATGTATTGCAGAATTGTAAGGAAGGGAGAACTTGGAACAAGTTCATTCTTAACGATGGATTTGTGTTTCGTGCTAACAAGCTATGCATTCCAGCTAGCTCTGTTAGTCTTTTGTTGTTGCAGGAGGCACATGGAGGAGGATTAATGGGATACTTTTGTGTCAAGAAGAAGGAGGATATACTTGCTACACATTTCTTTTGGCCAAAGATGAGACGGGATGTTGAGCGTTTTGTTGCTCGCTGCACTACAAGTCAAAAAGCTAAGTCACGACTCAATCCTCATGGTTTATATATGCCTTTGCCTGTACCTAGTGTTCCTTGGGAGGACATATCTATGGACTTTGTTTTAGGTTTACCTTGAACAATAAAGGGGAGGGATATCATATTTGTTGTCATGGATAGATTTTCAAAAATGGCACACTTTATACCATGTTATAAAAGCGATGATGCTGTTAATGTTGCTGATTTGTTCTTTCATGAAATTATTCGCTTGCATGGTGTGCCAAATACTATTGTTTTAGATCATGATACTAAATTTCTTAGCCACTTTTGGAGATGTTTATGGGCTAAGTTGGGGACTAAACTTCTTTTTAGTACTACTTGTCACCCCCAAACTGATGGACAAACTGAAGTAGTCAATAGAACATTGTCTACTATGCTTAGGGATGTTTTGAAGAATAATAAGAAAATGTGTTAAGAATGCTTGCCTCATATTGAATTTGCTTATAATCGTTCATTGCATTCTACTACAAAGATGTGCCCTTTTGAAATTGTGTATGGTTTCCTACCACGTGCACCTATTGATTTGTTGCCTCTTCCATCTTCGGAGAAGGTTAATTTTGATGCTAAAGAACGTGCTGAATTGATTTTAAAAATGCATGAGTTAACTAAGGAAAACATTGAGCGTATGAATGCTAAATATATACTTGCTGGACATAAGGGTAGAAAACTTGTTGTGTTTACACCTGGAGATCTTGTTTGGTTACATTTGCATAAGGATAGATTTCCTAATTTGCGCAAATCAAAGCTTATGCCATGTGATGATGGTCCTTTTAAGGTGTTAGAGAAAATAAATGATAATGCATATAAACTTGAGCTGCCTGCATATTTTGGGGTTAGTCCCACTTTTAATATTGCAGATTTGAAGCCTTATTTGGGTGAGGAAGATGAGCTTCTGTCGAGGACGACTTCATTTCAAGAAGGGGAGGATGATGAGGACATGAATACCATTGTTACACCCACAACCCCTGCTGCTATACATATTGGACCAATTACTAGAGCTCGTGCACGCCAATTAAATTATTAGGTACTTTCGTTTCTTGGTAGTGATTCTAATGTTCATGAGAATATGATGCTGCCTAAATTGGATACATTTGTTTTGCTTACAAATGAAGGGACTAGCATGGAGAAGGATGAATATTGGAGCAAGAACAAGCATGGAGATGATGGCATGTGCAAGGGAAACAAGAATGGAGTTTCAAGTGATGATTTCAGGACTTTAAAGCCACCATAATGAGTGCGTGAAGCCTTGGACGGAATATACAAGATGCCACTTCATAATTTTCGTCCAGAGGCTATTCTAGGTGTTGCGTCACCCTATTATTGGGCCAGGCCCATGTATTTTCGAAATACTTAAGTATAGGCAGGTTTTAGAGTCCGTATGTGTGGGGAAACAAGAGTTAGGGTTGGTTTCGGACCCCTTCTCCAAGGGCCATGAAATTCCCCCGTCTCTCCTCCATATATACAGCCCTTAGGGCATCGTTTAGACTTTGGGTTTTGTTTAGATCAAAAGTTCACCATAGCTGCAACTTCACGTACTTCGTTTGTGTTCAACGACCAGACCAAGACGTCACAGAATCCCACCTTGATCAATAAAGATTTCCTCTTATATTCGCAATATCCAGATTGAAACCTTAGTTTCTTGCTTGTTCTACATTTTCCTGCAGGAAAACATACCTTCGTTGTCAGGTTGATCGTGCTCCAGCATGGTCAATAACCTCTCGGAGTTGGTTTAGCGATTTCTTAGGCGCGACATCCTCGCACGATCGTAGTCAGTTCGTCAAAGTCCACTTCCTCCAAAACGATAGCCACCATCTCATTGAAAGACGGGACACCTTTGCCTCTATCACCGCCTCTGGTGTGGCGCTTTGTAAGCATCTGCTGAGGCATTGAGGGTGATGCGGTTGTGATGGCTGTTGGCGGCGTGGAAGAAGATCTAGGAGGGAAGACGGTGGCGGCGAGCGAAATATCCCACTGTGGTGGATGAGACGGTCGTACGAGTAGCCTCGGCAAGGTGGACGACGGCGCGGATGAAGCGGGAGGACGCGATGCAAGGATCCTGGTCTGAAGCCATGGATGAGAGAGGTCGACCTCTTTTAATGACGAAGGTGTCGGGGTATCAGCTCTGGCATGGTGGACGAGGACGACGGTGGATGGGGTGGCGGATGGAGCAGACTGCGGTGGAGAGGGTATTTTGGCGCCCACGGAGTACGAATGGAGAAATGGAGGCAGAGAGGTAGGGGCACCATGTCTTCAAGGCGCGCTTGTCTCAAATGTGAGGAAATTTACAAACTTAGCCCCCATTTAAAATTTCCTACATCACATCAATATTAGTTAGTTGGGGGTAGCACAGTAATCTCGCATACACCGAATATTTGCCGATGGAGATTTCGGCCCAAGAGAGTTTGTTTTTGCGCCCACCTTGTATGAATAGGGGAGGGAGGTGAGAGGCGATTCCGGCCGAGGAGAAACTATGTTTTGGCGCTCACCGTGTATGAATCTAGGGAGGTGAGAGGCAAATGCGGTTATGTCATGTTTGAGTGAAATTACAAGCTTACCCCTATCGAAACCTATAGAAATCGAGTCGATAGGCTTTGCGTGTCAGGGATAGGCAGTAATTTCCATCTTGCGGATTTTGGTTTCGGGCATTTATTGCGAGTTTCCCAGCTTCATTCAATTTTTTGCAGAGAAAGAGTGCACGTTTAACGTGCCAACTCAATTCGAATCCAGTTTGTATTATTTTTTTCATGCAGGATCCATTTTGTATTCGAATACAAATCTATATACATCATTTTTTATATATACTTTGAAAAGCACAACACCCTTTATACATAAATATGGTTTACAAATGGCATGATCTCAGAATCATAAGGCTGGATCCATCTTAATTTGGATTTTCAAATATTTGAAACCACTTTAGGTTGAAATCCAATGTATGCATTCCTTGCTAACTGTCTTCAATTAATGTGTGTTTCATGCGGTTTTTTTACTTCTCAAACATGTATAATGTGTTTGACACAAGTAACATGTAGTGTAATCCCATTTAGACATTAACTGCATATAAACCATGCATTGTCTCTAATTAAAGAATCTATGGATCACTAATATTGACAAACTATATAACATTACACGTGTCCCCAAATTCAAATGAATATGCATGTTTGATCGACCAATTTTCGTTATGATATTATCGATGTCGTGATCTCTAGTTTAAATATTTGAATGCACTCTAATACAAATATTCGTCTCATATAGCTAGCACTCATGCTTATATCTCTCTCTAGACCTATACGCCTTCATCGTCTCTCGGGTATCTCCCGTGCTACTTGTATGTCGATAATGATCTTTTATCGTCGTAACACACTGATGGTACTCTCTCCCTCGACCTTCACTCTATCTCCCTCTAAGTATATCTCGCTCCCTTCTATGTGTCTCTAAATATGATTCTCCCTATGAAATCTCTTTCTCTCATACAAACACAAACTTGGTCTCCCGGAGTCTCATTTCTCTCTACTATTCCCCTGTGTGCCACTCACACACCCATCTCACATAGACAAGTCTTGCGCTCCTTAGGTATGAGAAGCTACGACTCACCCTTTTAAATATTTCTTTCTCACACACAAACACAAACTCTGTCTCCCAGGGTCTCCTATCTCTCCACAATTCCCTAGTATGTCGCTCACACACACTCTCTCTCCGTAGGGATATCTCGTGTTCCCTGGTATGCCTCTCTAGCTATCACTCTCCTTGTGAAATATCTTTCTCTCTCACAAACACAAAACTCCGTCTGTCAGGATCTCATTTATCTCTGATATTTGTTTGCATGTGACTCACATGCACCCTCTCTCTATCTCTCTCACGCCCACACAGATAACTCAGCCTTCTGGTCCACTCGACTCTTATCTCTAACACACACACACACACACTAGCTATTCGATCTCCCTCTAGCTAGCGTATTTATCTGTTTCTCCATCAACCTTCTTTCTCGCCCTCACTCTTGCTTCCTATCATGCACACTATATATGTTTCTTTCTACATGCAGTCAAGCGCCCACATAACTCACCCCTCTGAACCACTCGACGGTCATCTCTAACACACAAACTAGTCGATGCCCCTCTAGCTAGAATCTCTATCTCTCTATCTATCTGCAGTTTCTCTGTCAACCTTTCTTTCTCGCACACACTCTTGCTTGCTATCACGCACACTATATCTGTCTCTCTATACATGCATCTATAGGTCGATCTCTTTTGCACAATTGTTGTGTCTCGCTCTCTCTGCTCTCCATCCCATGCCACTATCTCTTAAAGACAAAAACACATGCTCAATTATCGGGCCTTCTTCCCTCCACGCTCACATGCATGCATATTGTCATACCAATCTGTCTCTCCCATACCATTGATCTTATGACTTATGTCTTCTTTCTTTTATCTTGATTATGCACGCGCGCACATACACACATCCCACGTATACATGTATACCTCTCGCACATGCACATTCAAGGTCTCCTATGTCTCCATACATAGTTAATTACCCTCACCCTCACCCCACATCGAATCGTTCTCTTCTTGTGTGCACATGACTTCTACCTGGATGGGTCTCTTCTCTAAAACACACACTCACACTTAACAATCTCCTTCTAGCCACCCCCTCTCTCACTCCTCCCCTATATCCTGGAAACTAATAAGACCATCGCTTCGTTTAATTCCCGCCTACATGAACCATCGATATATAGTAGTCTTCCTCAGTCTCTCTCGAACAAACACGTTATCTCGATGTCAACGCCTCTCACGCGCACACACCTTCTCTTCCCTCTTTACGTGCCCATTCTCTCTTGCACCCCCCTCGTTGGTATCCTCTACCATACACATCACGTCTCTACAATGAAGCCACACATACTTAAATTACTTCTGCCACCGAAGACTCCGCTTCACACACACACGCACACACACACACACACACACACACACACACACACACACACACTAAGACCCCATTTCACACACACATGCTCTAGGTGGAGGATTTGTTCCTACCATCATTCATCCAACCTTACCCGTATGATAAATAATCACCTTAATTTACTTATATAACATGGACAAATTCCACTTTATTTTAGTAGTTAGCAAACTTCTCATAATTTTATAACGCAAATCACGAGCAGGAAGTGGCATTTTTTACACAACCACGTTAATATGGCCACATAAATCACATGATAAAGGGCAATACCATTATACTTATATCTCTACTCCTACTAGCAAGATGCCCATGCGTTGCACGGAACATCAAAGATGCATTTGTATGAGTAGTTTATCTTGTGGGAGAAAAGGATGAACGAGGGAAGGCCTTATTTGCAAATGTGGAGAGGGGTGTGGGTATCTTTTTGTAAAATTGCCATAATTTCCTTCCTATCCACCGGATATATATTGGACGACCTATATTGCAGGATGGCAGGCACACCATCATCACCAACTATATTTTTATAAGAGAAGAGATAAAAGACTCAGTTGGTGATGATGGTGTGTCTGCCATCCATCATTTCTGATAATTAGATCTGCATCTTACGACTGTGAGGTAAGTTGTCGCATTTTTGCAACAATAGCCCACTTCTCTGCTCCAATTTGTAGAAAGCCCCTTATTATCTTATAAGCAACCACATCCCTCCCTCACCTCAGCAAAATAGCCTAAGAAATATGTTTTGAGCGAAAAGTAATATATTTTTAGTGGTATATATGTATATCAAAACAAGAGTATTTTCTTTCAAGTTTGTGAACAAGTACTATTCTACTTTGGATCCGTTGTAACGCTCGGGCACATTGCTAGTCCCGATGCAAAAGGTGGAGTTCAAGTCCGAAGAGTAGAGTCACACACACACACTCCCCCTCTCAGAATCTCACACATATACCAGTTACATGACGCCCCCTAAGCAGACCCATATGTTACAATTTGTGCACCCGCGGGTACGTATGATGGTGCGCATTTATTTAAGCTGGACGGGGAACCAAAGCAGTAGCTGCATTCATTCCCCTCCCATTCTTTTATCTTTGATCTGGAGGCGTTGTGAAGCCTGGATTGCAGCACCCTTCCTCCGGAGTCCGAACTAGCCGGAGCCGGACGAGGAGGCGTTGGAGGCGGAGCAGCACACGGAGCCGGAGGAGGAGAACGATGACGCGGAGCCGAAACAGGAGGATAACGACGCGGGCGGAGCGGAGCCAGAGGAGGACGATGATATCTATTATACTCAGACTTAAAGGGCTTTGAGTTTCATGCCACATTTATTTCACGGTGATAAGAGAAAGGAAATTTTAGTGGTCATGCATGCATCTTTTTATGCTAGCACACCTATATAAGGGTTGACCGGTCTCTTCCCGCAGACATGCACGGGCGGTGGAAGAGGAAGGCGAAGGGAAGCGGGTTGTGGAGTATGCCAGTTGCAGCATGAGCTCCAAGGAACGCTCATGCCAAACAATGCATAGTAGTACAATATAGTCCAGCGAAGTATGAATTGGCCTTTAGGTTGCGTGTGGATGACATGGCTGCAACATGTTGGCTGCAGTTCGACATCCTACCGCTTCGCTTCGCATGGTTTGGTCATGCAAGTTTTGCATGCACGCATGTCACGCATGTACTTGTCGAAGGCATGCTCGGAAAAGGGTGACCAGGTTCGCTAGTCTGCGTTGGTCCATGCGCCCGAAAAACAACTAATCCCAGTCGTTGTAAATGTCATGCGGGCTTTAATTCCGGGCTAGTGGATGGACGCAAACGTGCCGTACAATGAACCGCCCGCCAGCTCCCTAATCTCTGTGTCTATCTATATCTATCTCTACTCTTATAAAAAAGAGTTGGTGATGATGGTGTGCCTGCCATCCTACAAAATATGCCGTCCGATTTATATCTGACGGATAGGAAGGAAATTATGGCAATTTTGCAAAAAGATACCCACACCCCTCTCCACATTTGTAGACAAGGCCTTTCCTCGTTCATCTTCGTCTCCCACGAGATAAACAACTCGTATAAATGCATCTTGATGTTTCGTGCAATGCATGTGCCTCTAGCTAGTCTCAAATATAAACTGCACTAGTGTGCGTCCACAGAACATCCTTTTCAAAGGGACAAAGCCGTGTAGTTACCATATCCTCTCGTGTAAACCAGCTCCACAAGGGACAAGGCAGTTGGTCTCCATTGCCATGGATTCGCAAGGCGGTGGCGCTTCTCGTTCTCGTCGAGCTTGGGAGATCTTGGACGATGATCCTTCGGGACAAATCATAAGTCGCTCCGATGTAACACCCCGGATGTAATTTTCCCAATGTGTACTCCAACTCTTGCCGTTTCCGGCGTTAAGTTAATTTATTTTCTCGGGTTCAGGGTTTTGTCTCTGTGTGTTGTTATCGTTGTCATGCATCTCATATCATGTCATCATGTGCATTGCATTTGCATACATGTTCATCTCATGCATTCGAGCATTTTCCCCATTGTCCGTTTTGCATTCCGGCGCTTCGTTCTCCTCCGGTGGTCATTTCTAGCTTTCTTTCATCTGTGGGGATTAAACATTTCCGGATTGGACCGAGACTTGCCAAGCGGCCTTGGTTTACTACCGGTAGACCGCTTGTCAAGTTTCGTACCATTTGGACTTTGTTTGATACTCCAACGGTTAACCGAGGACCGAAAAGGCCTCGTGTGTGTTGCAGCCCAACACCCCTCCAATTTGGCCCAAACCCACCTAAGCCTTCTCCATCATCTAGATCGTTCGATCACGATCACGTGGCCGAAAACCACACCTCATTTGAACTCTCCTAACTCCCTCTATGCCTATTTAAAGACCCCCTCCGTTTTCTTCTTCTTCTCCTCCACGAAACCCTAAATATCGCCTCCGCGCCGGCCGGACATGTCCGTCCGGGCCGGACAAAGTCGCCGCAGCCAGCCACCGACCGCCACGTGGCCGCGGGACCGCATCGCCGCGCCGCCACCCGCGCGGGCCCGCCAGGCCCAGCACCGGCCCCCGAGGGCCCGAGCCGCCGT
>NC_041380.1:202063859-202158423 GCF_002162155.2 Triticum dicoccoides
GCCCCGCCGCCCGGTGACCGCCGCCGTCCGGCGACCTCTCCGTCCGCTCGCTGCCCTCTTCCTCGCCCCGGCCTCTTCCTCCCTCAACTCCGGCGAAGATCCGGCCACCGTCCTCGCCATCTCCGGCGAGCAGCGCCGCCGCCTCGGATTGCGTGCCCTGATCCAGATCTGGAATATTAGGGTTGACCCCGTTTTTTCCCCTAAGTCCCTAATCCATGTGCTAATGTTCATCACATCGTAACTTTGCATCCGTAGCTCTGATTCATGCATATAGCATATCGAAATGTTCATCTCAGAGAGTACATCATTTCATTCCATTGCATCATTTTCATTTGAGTTTATATTGATGCCCGAAATGCTGTTAGAAGAGGGCTACTTGAGATAATTGTCAGATCTGCTACTCCATTTAGCTTTTTGTCATTTTTGCCATGATTATTGTGTGCATGATATGCCCTGATGCTCTACATATGTTTTGTTAAGGGTTTTGTCATCTTTCCAGAGGTGCAACCCATGTATTTTTGTGATGTGTGTGGTGACTAGTGCAAGCTTACAAAGTGGTGCACTTGGTAATTCTGTTTTCAGGGACTTAGCATTTCCACTAAGTCCTTGAGCTGTTTATCTCATGATGCCATATGTTCGTGTTGTTTCCTAGTGATACGTGCCTCTTTTGAGGATGATCAGTAAGGATGTTTTGTTAATCTTGTATTGCTCTATCCATCCATGTCTTTGTTTGCAATTATGGAGCACCCTAGCTTGAGTCAATCGAGCTCTACTTTTTCTACTTTGTGAATCTGGGCAGATTGTCAACTTGTTTGCAATTTTGCCGATGATGTTGTAGTTGATCCGTGCGTGCTATGCTATTGTTCTTGCCATGTCTAGCTTGAATTTTGTGTATTCTTGATGGGTGTATGCTTAGCTTATCATGACTTGCACCGTAGTGAGTGCATCGAGCTCGTAAACATGCCTACTTGAATTATGTTTCAGCATGTGCCAGTTTTCACTAAGTCTGAAAACTGATTATGTTTTTGCTATGTTCACATGCTTGCAATTGTATTTTCTGATCCCTTTTGGCTCAAGGTCACTAAGGGACTTTTGTTAAGCTCTTTGAGTAGCTCCATGCCATGCTTTACTTTGCCATGTTCAGTTCCTGTAGCATGTAGTTTTGTTGCTCCGAAGAGTGCTACCTGATCTGAAATTCCAGACAAGTGTTAATTTCACCAAGTCTGAGATCTGTTTGCCATATGCATTTTTGCCATGCTTGTTTGAACCTGTTAATGGATGAATTGGCTGTAGCTCAATGCTAGACTTTTGTTAAGCATCTTGAATGCATCCCTGCCATGTATTTTGTTGTCATGTTTGGATGCTGTAGCTTGTTCATCTCAGTGCATTTAGATGGCTACTTGCTGTAAATCGCAGAACGTGGTCATATTTGAATCGCTTGCCATTTCCAAACCGTAACTCCGATTCCGGCGTTCTTTATATCGTTTTCAAGCGATTTCATTTCATCTTTCCAGTGGTACACTTGGATTCCCAAGTTGAGGCCAGGTTCTTGCATTTCCGGTCATATCTTGCATTTGCATCCCGCATCGCATCCCGCATAGCATATCATTTTTGCATCGTCTTGTTTGATCCTTGCACGTGGTTGATTGTGTCCTTGTTGCTTGTTTGTCTTGTTTGGGTAGAGCCGGGAGACGAGTTTGCTAACGAGGAGCCCATTGAGTTTGCTTTCGAGGATCCAGTCAACTCTGACAACTGTGCAGGCAAGATGATCATACCCTCGAAATCACTACTATCTTTGCTATGCTAGTTTGCTCACTCTTTTGCTATGCCAATGCTACGATGCCTACCATTTGCTTTCAAGCCTCCTAAATTGCCATGTCAAACCTCTAACCCACCATGTCCTAGAAAACCGTTGATTGGTTATGTTACCGCTTTGCTCAGCCCCTCTTATAGCGTTGCTAGTTGCAGGTGAAGATCGAAGGCCGTTCCTTGTTGGAACATTTATTTACTTGTTGGGATATCATTATATTATCTTTTTATCTTAATGCATCTATATACTTGGTAAAGGGTGGAAGGTTCGGCCTCTCGCCTAGTGTTTTGTTCCACTCTTGCCACCCTAGTTTCCGTCATATCGGTGTTATTTTCCCGGATTTTGCGTTCCTTACGCGGTTGGGTCATAATGGGAACCCCTTGACAGTCCGCCTTGAATAAAACTCCTCCAGCAATGCCCAGCCTTGGTTTTACCATTTGCCACCTAGCCTTTTCCCTTGGGTTTCGCGGACTCAAGGGTCATCTTATTTTAACCCCCCCGGGCCAGTGCTCCTCTGAGTGTTGGTCCAACCTAGAGCACCGTGCGGGGCCGTCCCTTGGCAACTTGGGTTACGTTGGCTCCCGTACGCTTAGCATTTCCGGTGTGCCCTGAGAACGAGATATGTGCAGCTCCTATCGGGATTTGTCGGCATAGCGGGTGGTGTTGCTGGACTTGTTTTACCATTGTCGGAGTTGTCTTGAAGTACCGAGATACCGAGTCTAATCGGAACGTCTTGGGAGGAGGTCTATTCCTTCGTTGACCGTGAGAGCTTGTCATGGGCTAAGTTGGGACTCTCCTACAGGGATTTGAACTTTCGAAAGCCGTGCCCGCGGTTATGGGCAGATGTGAATTTTTTAATGTCCGGTTGTAGATAACTTGAACCTTAACTTAATTAAAATGAATCGACTGAGTGTGTTACCGTGATGGCCTCTTCTCGGCGGAGTCCGGGAAGTGGACACGGTGTTGGAGTGATGTTTGCGCAGGTTGCCCTCTAGTTTCTCGCTCGCGCTTTTGCCTCCTCTTCTCGCTCTCTTTTGCGAATAAGTTAGCCACCATATTTGCTAGTCGCTTGCTCCAGCTCCACTTATATTTACCTTGCCTTACCTATAAGCTTAAATAGTCTTGATCGTGAGGGTGCGAGATTGCTGAGTCCCCATGGCTCACAGATTACTATTACACCAGATGCAGGGCCTGATGATTCCACTCCAGGTGACGCGCTTGAGCTCAAGTGAGAGTTCGACGAAGACTCTCAACATTACTATGTTTCCTTTCCTGATGATCAGTAGTGGTGCCCAGTTGGGGGTGAACGGGACCGTTGTCGCATGTTGGGTTCTCTTTTATTTTGGCGCCGTAGTCGGGCCATGAGTGTTTGAATGATGTAATGTTATTTATGTACTTGATTGACGTGGCGAGTGTAAGCCAACTATGTTATCTCCCCTTTATTATCTTATTACATGGGATGTTGTGAAGATTGCCTAACTTGCGACATATGCCTTCAATGCGATTATGCCTCTAAGTCGTGCCTCGACACATGGGAGATATAGTCGCATCGAGGGTGTTACATCCGACTTCCTCACATCCGCAAGACATGGTGGTACTTGTACCAAATATTTTAAGAGGGTGCATAAATATGGGTGGGAGAAGGCCATGCTAGTTGGTCTGCCATGCGTCCTCGAGGACAAGGATGTTTCCTTGGGGGTCTCTCCAGCGTGGCGTGGCTGTAGTTGCTAGTTGACGCCCCTTGATATGCCGACGTTGAGGGGCACTAGGATTTTGTCCGATGAGCAGGTAAGTGATGCATTTGATCATGTACTAAATGCATTATAAAGACTACTTCCATGTTCATTTCCTAATTCCCTCGCTGCACACTATTTCACAAGTTAGGCTTGGTGCCAGTGGAGATTGGCTTGGATATGTATGGGAGGGTACCAACATCAATTTGCACAACATCTACAACGGTGACACCGTTCCCGTAGAACCTTTGTCCAACATTGGGATCAGCCATGCAATGGGCCATCGCCTGAATTGGTACGATGGAACCACGGTGAGATTGAAGAAGATAGCAATCCCGAAAGCCCCGATAAGGTCATCCACCAACCAAAATTACACTCTCATCGCGGTGTTCGACATCGCAACTGCTTTCACGAACCCCGCACATGGCGGTCAAAGGTGGGCCATGCTGTCTGCGGCCAATTTGTTGCGGTACTAGTACGAAGAAGTTGTGCTTTCTAATCGCATCTTCGCGGTGACAAACCAGGGCAGTTGTTTCGTATGGGACACATCCTATGGTATACTCCCTCTCTTCCAGTTTATTTGTTTTGAATTTTTTTTGTTTTACAAGTTTCAAATTCAAATTTAGAGCTCCCCATCACATGATGAGATCACAATGTGCATTAAAATATTGTCTGCATGTAGTAGTTTTTAATTGGTCATTTTTATTGGTCACAAATGCATGCATTGCAAGTAACGTTTTTTACCACAATGTTTTAGGAAACTAAGTGCAATAATTTAGTAGTTTTGCAAACTACCAGTACTAACCTGAAATGGTACAAAATCAATACCACCAAAACGCCCGCATCTGACCGCCCTGGCCAACCGAAACACCCTCCCTTGCCAGTGCGCGCTTCCTGCCTGAAACGATCATCGCCGCCCCAGAGCGTTAGTGCCGCATTAATGCCCAACCAGAGTGGAGGCAACCTCTCACTAGCGCCGGCTTTGAAGCAACACGACGGCCGAGAGAGCGCCGCTGCCCGGTGCACGCGACTGCTTCATGTCAAGGTTGGCCATAGTGGTAGTAACTTATCTAGTACATACACTCGGCAATAGCAGACATGGTGATGTGGCAGAGAATTAAAGAAAAGATAGGGGTCAAGCATCACAATAAATATGATCATCTATGCTACTACTCTATGATACTAGTATGCACTACAAAAGTAGAATATCATACACTAGTGTCATACACTAGTATATTATATATGATACTCCCCACTATGAGTAGCCTCAAACGAAACCACGGCCAGCCGTCGTCCATGCACCGCCCACATTATAGTTGCAACTTGTTTAGAGTAGGTTTTACTCCGTTTTGTATGAAAACTATAATGTAGCTCATCCAGTTTATATGAAAAGTTTTTGAAATGTAATGATTTTCATCCGGTTTCTATGAATTTTGCCTTCTTTGCACGATTATGCAGCGCAAAGTCATCCCCCGATCAAAATCAGATTGCCAATCATGGACGTGCACGGGACATTTTGTCTAACTTGGAACCTTGTAGCTTACGACACCCAGTTGGGACGTACTATCTTAGTAGTCGTTACCCATGGTACCATTGAAGGGCGACATGGTGCCACGATCTATCACGATCAGACTCTTATCATGTACCCAGGTAAGCCCTTCTCTCTAATCCAAGAGTAGTAGAGCCAAGAACTATCATATATCTTATTGCCATGTCATCTTATAACATTTCAGTACATGTCTCTTTGTACTCCAGGAGCAGGAGTAGTTCTTTCCTTCTTTTTTTATTGATTGCGATAGTCATGTATGTAACTTTATAATGCCAATGGTATAAACTATAAAGGACTTAACAATTTCAATTTCGTGTAGTACTAGATAGGTAGCCATAATCCCATCAAACAAAACTACTCCTACTTTAATTAATGTATATGGCCTAGGTAACACTCTCAAATTGTTTGTCTTCACCCGTGTTGCAGCTGGTCTATATGTACATTGCTTCCATTCCCTCTCATAGAAATAAGAAATATAAAGTATTTTATTTTAATCCGTATCCTCTGCTTACATCACCATATTATACTGCATGGACCATAACCATGCACGTCAGCATGTATCCAGGTTTGAGATGCCAGGTGTACCAGATGGACGGCGGGGTGTTCGACCCTCGTGATGCTACCTGGGTGCGGATGAACACACTTGAAGTGTACTCAATTTTCATCGGGGAAAACTACCCCATAGTGCAAACGATGCCACCTTCCGTGCACGACACCGACGGCCTGCCGTTCATGAAGAATGGGTGCATTTTCATTGCGCACCGAGGGATTCATATCTTGAATGCCCCTATCCCTGATCTATGCCGCTTCAGTTTGGATGAGTCTCCATCATGGGGAGCCACACTAAGAATCTGCGATGATATGGCGTTATGGATCGTTCCATCTATGAAGAACACATGGGACTGGAACTATGAGATGGACATGTACCCAGGGATGTACGGACCTGAGTAATGTAGCGATGTAAGTGAAGTAGAAAGGCACACATAGTATGAACATGCGTGGCATATAGGCATTTGTCTTACTACCACTAAATGTTGTATGTGCAATGCATGGTGATATTATGATGTACGTGCCTAAGTACTCTACTACTATATTGTTGGATTTCGGGTTCCGCAGACCCTTGAGAGGTTCCAACTCTGGGGTGCGTGCGAAGAACTCATCCTCCCCAGTGAGCCAACTCAATAATCTCACGGCCTAGCTCGACAAACCGAATGGAATGGAGACACGGCAGTTTACCCAGGTTCGGGCCACCTTGCGGTGTAAAACCCTACTCCCGTTTGTGGTGGATTGGCCACGATGGGCTGAGGATGAACTAGTAAAGTGGAGAACAACCTCAGGAGGAAGGGTGTTCTTGGGCTCGAGTGAGATGGTGAGGTAATCAGGGTCGAATCGATCCCCCCTCTATGGTGGTGGCTAGGTCCTATTTATAGTGGCCTTGGTCCACTTCCCAAATGAAGGCGGGAAGCGATCCCACAATGGTCAAATTTGAAGGGAGACAACTAGTAAATGCCATCCTGACAAAAGTGGTCTTCGCCTACAAAAGCCTCTAGCCATGATGCCGTGGTGGATCAACGATGACCTCCGTCCTACCGTCTTGGCGGTCTTGGTCTTGTTGCACCAGAATGGAAACATTTGGCTGATTCCTCGGGACTCCGCGCCTGCGCCTGCATCCTTAGCACCAAAGAGGAAACTGGTACACTTCGCCCGTTGGCGCCCGCATGGCCTTGGTCATCATGGCTCATGTCATACAAACCTAGCAAGGTGAGGCTTGCATAGGAATCTATGCTCCTTGGGAGCCAGCCTGGGAAGGCTGCTCCTCATGGAGGTCTTGGTGTCATCCGCCTCGCGAGGCTTGGCCCCCCTCGAGGGTCTCGATTTGTTTGCTGCTAAAGCTAGGCCGTACCAGGCCATCGACGGGGCCACACCGTGGGCCGCAGGTAGGCAAGTCTGGGTACCCCCGTTCCTAGAACGCCAGCAGTAGCCCCCGGGCCCAAGGCGCGCTCGAACTTGGCTTCGAGGCGATGTGTAAGGGGAAGTGCGGAGTGTTGCGGGCCCTAACCGCATGCGGCCTTGGTCGACACGTGGTGCTTGATGGGACATGGGTGCCACCACTTCCCCATGCAGCCTTGATATTCGCTGGGCTCGGTGGCTGCCCGTTGCCAAGGCAGCTCCGCCTTCATCGCTTGCCGTGTTCACCCTTGGATCCTTCACCTTCCCGAGAAATAGCGGTTCCTTTCCCAGATTTGGCACCGGCACCGGTCCTTCCTCGCTGCCGTGGCACTGCAGTCGAAGAAGAAGGGGAAAACCTACACTCCGATTGAATCCCAGCTAGTGTTTGAGCCTGCCCTTGAGCAATCCACGGTGGTCAACCAAGAGGGGCTGGCCAAGATCCGTCCGACCCTCGCCACCGATTCCAATGAGTGGAGGGCAACGGTGGTTTGGCCCGCTTCTTGGGCCATGGTTGATATGGAAGGCACTGAGATCCCCATCCATCTTCACGCCCTCTTGGATGGACTGATCCCCCTTTCTCCATTTCTTCAATGCCATACTCTCGCATTACTAGGTCCAGGCGCTGCATCCGTATCCCCAATCCATCATCCTCCTTGCTGTCTTCACCTTCCTCTGCAAGGCAATTGTGGGCATCACCCCTTCTGTGGCCCTGTTTCGCCTTTCCTCTTGCTTCACCTGGTCGACGCTCGCTAGTGCTCGGGTGTGTGTGGCCTTCCAGGCCGTAGCAGCGATAGCCGGCTCGAGCATTGACTTTGAGCTCTCGCAAGATGTAAGTGGATTCCGGAAGCGGTGGGTGTTGGTGGACGCCGGCGTGCTCAACACCTTGCTGCTGCTTCTGCAAACGCCGGCCATTCCTAGCTCTGGCTGGGGGCATGTGAAGCTCGTCGACCATCGGCTTGCCCATGTTTGATGCCGGCTGACTAGGTTGAAGAAGCTTGGGGTGACGGCACCGATGGTGGTGAAGGAGTTCAGTCGGTGGCGCATCGCCCCGCTTCGGCGCCATTCTCGCCAAATGTGGGCCTTCACTGGCAGCGAGGATCGCATGAGGCTCCAGGTTCTTACACTTCCTTCCAAGCCTCCTATACCAATGCTCGAACAAGGAGGACTTCGTGAAGCAGATGGCCCTTTTTGATGAATGGGGGCTGCACCCGGTAGGCCTCATAGGGCCTCGCGAGAACCCCATCTTGGTGGCTCCCTTGCCCGTCGACCCTGCGACGCGTGCCCCAGACGTGGATGCAGGGGGGTGAACGCCGCGAGGTACCGATCGGCAATTGCTAGGGAGCTGGCATCGAAAGGTGCTCCTGAAGAAGTTGCTCCTGAGGTTTCGGCAAGTGCTCCTGAGGTGGCCGCTGGAGAGCTGGTGCAGCCCAACACTCCTGGGGTGACAGACCCTGAAGCCCTGGCGAGCGGTCCTGAGGTGGAGGGTGGAGAGCTAGTGTGGCCTCGCGCTCCTGAGACGGTAGCCCCGGAGGCTTCGCCAAGTGCCCCAGCTGCCGACAGCCACGACCAGGACCACGTCCGGCTTCGCCCGAATCTTGAAGCACTCCGCAAGAGGATAGGGCCTCCAAGTGGCAGTGGTGACGCCTACTAGCCATTGAAGCAGAGGAGATATGTGGCCATAGACGAGTAAGTACCTTATCCTTGTGACTTCCCGTGTGTTGCGTCCTTCCCAGACAATGGCTCCTCAGGGTTCCTTCGGCCGAGGTGGCAAGGACTCCTGAGAAGCGACCCCCACAAGTCCTTGGCTCGCTCCTGACGTCAAGCCCCCCGCATCAGATTCCCGTCCAAGGCACGGGGCCGGTCCAAGAGGCGGATGTGCCAATGAGGGGCCGTGAGCCTGTGTTTCCAGCATCCTTGCTTCACGGCCTGGCCTAGGGTGTATAAGGCTGGCCAAGGGCTCTTCCATTGGTCGCCGTCGGTGGCTGGGTGACCCCAGCGTTAGCTTCGACCTCGAGCAGCTAGGCTGTGCTGCCCAGCACCTTCACCGAGGCCTGGAGGGTGACAGGGAAGGTGCCAGCCTCCAGCCCCCTGCCAGGAGCAGGCGAGCCACTCCGAGCCCATCCGGCAGCCCCCGGCATGACAGAAGGGCTCGGCCACGTGCTGGAGCTCGCACGCGGGTGCAGCGCTGTCTGCCATGAGATTTTCTAGGAGGCGATGGGAGCTCTAAGCCGGATTGGAGAAGAGCTTGCCAATGTCGACGCCCGCCTTGAAACGGAGGACCTTCGCCTGGCGCATAAGTGGCGCCAGTTGAAGGTCGCCATCAACCTCGGGCATCTTCAGCATGAGCGCGCTAGTGCAAGCACCATGGTGTCCCTTGCAACTTCTCATGAGGCTTGTGCCCGCGCCCTAGAGGAAGCCAGGGCCGCCGACCATTATCGTGAGGAAGCCGAGGAGCAAGAGTGGGAACTCCAAGCCTCGAACACCGCCCTTGAGCAGTAGACCCAAGTGCGTAGGACCGCCATGGCCGCATCGCTACACGAGGGACCTTCTGAGGAAGAAGAGATCCAGAAACGCGAGGAGATGTTGGCGTTGGAAGACTTGGAGTGCAGCCTGGAGCTTGAGTGACTGGAGGTGAGGGAGTGCCAGGTGGCCACGGCTGAGGACACTGTTGCCGCATGGGAGGCACATATCTAGGAGGAGGTCGACCGGAGGGTGGCAAAGGCTCATGTGGCCTTCGCCGATGAGTACCGCCTGAAGTTGGAGCTCATGGAAGCTGAGGTTGAGGGCAGGACCGCCGCCCTCAGGAAAAAGCTGGACGAGGCGGAGCAACGCGAGAGGGCCGCCAAGGAAGCCCAGACTTCTGCCCAAGCTGACTTGGCCTCCACTCGCGCCGACCTGGTCTCACTCCAGCAGCAGATCGACGGTGCCGCATATCTCGCGAAAAAGAATGCAAACGAAGCGTGACGTCGTAGGACGCTGTAGCGCGAGCATGCTTCGATGCTCCAGGTCCTTAGGGAGAGGGCCAACCGAGCCTCACTCACACGAGGGTGACAACACCAGCCACCTTTGCATCTTCACCGAGATCGTGACCCGCCTGGAAGACCGGTCTGAGAGGACTCGCGAGCTCGTTGAAGAGAGAAGCCGGGGCCTTCTCGGGCGTGCGTTCTCACGCGTTTTCAGTCACCTACTGAGCCACGACCACCATTTTGACTTCAATGCCGCCATAGCCCCCGTGCCCCGGATCATCTAGGACAACATGGCGAACTAGGTGGACGACCTGGTTGCGGAGTTCGCCCCCGAGGACGATGTGGTCATGATCGCGGCCGATGAAGGTGATGCGGAGGACGATGACGAAGACAACGCGAGAGATAACGCAGATGGCGTTGACGAGGATGACGAGGACACCGCCGGAAGCAGCACATCCAGATAGTCCTGCATCCCTCTTTGCCTTGATCTGCATGTAAAAACCTTCGAGCACTGCCCCGCGGGGCGTGAAAGCATTTTTGAGGAAAAACGGGGGCGGGGGCCCTTGTAATGCATGAAATGATGATCTTTCTTCCAAAATAGGATTTGAGATGTGACGCACCGAGCTTGTGAGCTCCCGAGCGGGGTTGTTGTTGTGACTTATCTTGGTTTAGTAGGTCTTGAGCGGGTCCTGAAGTCTCGGACGTGCCTTCCTCCTAAGGCGAGCCCTCTGGGCTCGCAAGGTTTTAGGTCTCCTGAGGGGCCTGCTGGCCCGCCCGAGAGGGCCTCGCGAGGATCCGATTGTTGAATCATGGCAAGGTGTGCGTGTAGTGATCCCGCGGTGGTTGCGCTCCAGCCCCCGTGGCCCTGGCATTTCTGGGGCCAGCCAAGCGTGCTCTGGCGTGCGCATACCAAGCCCAGCCCCCGCTCGCGGGGCGCTCGTGGGGAGGGGTAGCAGGCGCGAGCCTTGCTCTCAAAACACAAAACCAGAAAGCAAGCAACCGCAATGAGACAAGAAAAGCTCCCCCATTTTTTCTCAAACGCAAAGAACTCTAAATCTTAGTCCAAAAGGTGGCGAATCAGGTTACAGAAAAAGCGGTAAAAGCAAACAGCCCCGTCCGGCACCTAGCTGGTCTTCTTGTCTTCTCACCAGCGCGAAGCTAAATGCTTTCACTGGGCATGAGGATAGTCATTGGGGGACAGTGTCAACAGCCAGCACAGAGCATGGTGCTTCCACTTGGACATGGGTGGGAGCCCCCATGAGGCCCGAGGGCGGCACTCAGAAGACTTGGGGTGTGTATAAGGTTTTCCCTAGTGGTGCATTATTACATGAGAGTGTCACGAGCAGAGACCTTCACAGGCACGGGGCCTTGCTTCTTGTTGCCTGACGACGACCCCTCCCTGCGCCACCCCCGACCAAGGGGCAAGGGGGCGCTAGCGGCACCCTCGACGACCGAAGGCCCTCCGCCGGGGGAAGGGCTGATACGTCTCCAACGTATCTACTTTTCCAAACACTTTTGCCCTTGTTTTGGACTCTAACTTGCATGATTTGAATGGAACTAACCCAGACAGACGCTGTTTTCAGCAGAATTGCCAAGGTGTTATTTTTGTGTAGAAATAAAAGTTCTTGGAATGACCTGAAAATCAACAGAGAATATTTTTGGAATATATAAAAAATACTGGCGAAAGAATCAAGGCCAGGGGGCCCACACCCTGTCCACGAGGGTGGGGGGCGCGCCTACCCCCTGGGCGCGCCCCCTGCCTCGTGGGCCCCCTGGTGCTCCACCGACCTCAACTCCAACTCCATATATTCACATTCGGGGAGAGAAAAATCAGAGAGAAGGATTCATTGTGTTTTACGATACGGAGCCGCCGCCAAGCCCTAATCTCTCTCGGGAGGGCTGATCTGGAGTCCGTTCGGGGCTCTGGAGAGGGGAATCCGTCACCACCATCATCATCGACGTTCCTCCATCACCAATTTCACGATTCTCACCACCGTGCGTGAGTAATTGCATCGTAGGCTTGCTGGACGGTGATGGGTTGGATGAGATGTATATAGGCATCACGTTTGAGACAAGTAGACCGACTCCTGCCTGCATCTACTACTATTACTCCACTCATCGACCGCTACCCAACATGTATCTAGAGTATTAAGTTAAAAGCAGAGTAACGCCTTAAGCAAAATGACATGATGTAGATGGATAGACTCATGCAATATGAAGAAAACACCATCTTGTTATCCTCGATGGCAACAATACAATACGTGCCTTGCTGCCCTTACTGTCACCGGGAAAGGACATCGCAAGATTGAACCCAAAGCTAAGCACTTCTCCCATTGCAAGAAAGATCAATCTAGTAGGCCAAACCAAACTGATAATTCGAAGAGACTTACAAAGATAACCAATCATACATAAAAGAATTCAGAGAAGATTCAAATATTATTCATAGATAGACTTGATCATAAACCCACAATTCATCGGTCTCAACAAACACAACGCAAAAAAAGATTACATCGAATAGATCTCCACAAGAGAGAGGGGAGAACATTGTATTGAGATCCAAAAAGAGAGAAGAAGCCATCTAGCTACTAACTATGGACCCGTAGGTCTGAACTAAACTACTCACACTTCATTGGAGAGGCTATGGTGTTGATGTAGAAGCCCTCCATGATCGATGCCCCCTCCGGCGGAGCTCCAAAATAGGCCCCAAGATGGGATCTCGTGGATACAGAAAGTAACGGCGGTGGAATTAGGGTTTTGGCTCCGTCTCTGATCGTTTGGGGGTACGTGGGTATATATAGGAGGGAGAAGTACGTCGGTGGAGCAACAGGGGCTCCACGGGGGTGGAGGTCGCGCCTGGGGGGGGGGGGCAGGCGCGCCCCCTACCTCGTGGCCTCTTGTTGATTGGCTTGACGTAGGGTCCAAGTCTCCTGAGTTGTATTCGGTGAGAAAATCATGTTCCCGATCCGTTTGGATTCCGTTTGATATTCCTTTTCTTCGAAACCCTAAAATAGGAAAAAAAACAGCAATTCTGGGCTGGGCCTCCGGTTAATAGGTTAGTCCCAAAAATAATATAAAAGTGGATAATAAAGCCCAATAATGTCCAAAACAGTAGAAAATATAGCATGGAGCAATCAAAAATTATAGATACGTTGGAGACGTATCAAGCATCCCCAAGCTTAATTCCTGCTCGTCCTTGAGTAGGTAAATGATAAAAACAAATTTTTTGATGCAGAGTGCTACTTGGCATAATTTTAATGTAATTCTTCTTAATTGTGGTATGAATATTCAGATCCGAAAGATTCAAGACAAAAGTTCATATTGACATGGAAAATAATAATACTTCAAGCATACTAACAAAGCAATTATGTCTTCTCAAAATAACATGGCTAAAGAAAGTTATCCCTACAAAATCATATAGTATGGCTATGCTCTATCTTCACCACACAAAATATTTAAATCATGCACAACCCCAATGACAAGCCAAGCAATTGTTTCATACTTTTGACATTCTCAAAACTTTTTCAATCTTCACGCAATACATGAGCGTGAGCCATGGATATAGAACTATAGGTGGAATAGAGTGGTGGTTGTGGAGAAGATAAAAAGGGGAAGATAGTCTCACATCAACTAGGCATATCAACGGGCTATGGAGATGCCCATCGATAGATATTAATGTGAGTGAGTAGGGATTGCCATGCAACGGATGCACTAGAGCTATAAGTATATGAAAGCTCAAAAAGAAACTAAGTGGGTGTGCATCCAACTTGCTTGCTCATGAAGACCTAGGGCAATTTTGAGGAAGCCCATGATTGGAATATACAAGCCAAGTTCTATAATGAAAAATTCCCACTAGTATATGAAAGTGATAACATGAGAGACTCTCTACTATGAAGATCATGGTGCTACTTTGAAGCACAAGTGTGGTAAAAGGATAGTAACATTGTCCCTTCTCTCTTTTTCTCTCATTTTTTTGATTTGGGCCTTTTCTCTTTTTTTATGGCCTCTTTTCTTTCTCTTTTTTTATTTTTCGTCCGGAGTCTCATCCCGACTTGTGGGGGAATCATAGTCTCCATCATCCTTTCCCCACTTGGGACAATGCTCTAATAATGATGATCATCACACTTTTATTTTTCTTACAACTCAATAATTAAAACTCGATACTTAGAACAAGATATGACTCTATATGAATGCCTCCGGCGGTGTACCGGGATACACAATGATGCATGAGTGACAAGTATGAAATAATTATGAACGGTGGCTTTGCCACAAATACTATTTCAACTACATGATCATGCTAAGCAATATGACAATGATGGAGTGTGTCATAAACAGAACGGTGGAAAATTGCATGGCAATATATCTCGGAATGGCTATGGAAATGCCATAATAGGTAGGTATGGTGGCTGTTTTGAGGAAGGTATATGGTAGGTGTATGATACCGGCGAAAGGTGCGCGGTATTAGAGAGGCTAGCAAAGGTGGAAGGGTGAGAGTGCGTATAATCCATGGACTCAACATTAGTCATAAATAACTCATATACTTATTGCAAAAATCTACAAGTTATCAAAGCAAAGTATTACGCGCATGCTCCTAGGGGGATAGATTGGTAGGAAAAGACCATCGCTCGTCCCCGACCGCCACTCATAAGGAAGACAATCAATAAATAAATCATGTTCCGACTTCATCACATAATGGTTCACCATACGTGCATGCTACGGGAATCACAAGCTTCAACACAAGTATTTCTCAAATTCACAACTACTCAACTAGCATGACTTTAATACCACCATCTCCATGTCTGAAAACAATTATCAAGTATCAAACTTATCATAGTATTCAACACACTCATAAGAGAATTTTTATTATAATCTTGTATACCAAGCATATTAGGATTTTAAGAAAATTACCATGCTATTTAAGACTCTCAAAATAATCTAAGTGAAGCATGAGAGATCAATAGTTTCTATAAAACAAATCCACCACCGTGCTCTAAAAGATATAAGTGAAGCACTAGAATAATTATATAACTCAAAAGATATAAGCGAAGCACATAGAGTATTCTAACAAATTCCAAATCATATATGGCTCTCTAAAAAGGTGTGTAAAGCAAGGATGATTGTGGTAAACTAATAAGCAAAGACTCAAATCATACAAGACGCTCCAAGCAAAACACATATCATGTGGTAAATAAAAATATAGCTCCAAGTAAAGTTACCGATAGAAGTAGATGAAAGAGGGGATGCCTTCCGGGGAATCCCCAAGCTTTGGCTTTTAGGTGTGCTTAGATTATCTTGGGGGTGCCATGGGTATCCCCAAGCTTAGGCTCTTGCCACTCCTTGTTCCATAATCCATCAAATCTTTACCCAAAATTTGAAAACTTCACAACACAAAACTTAAAGTAGAAAATCTCGTGAGCTCCGTTAGCGAAAGAAAACAAAAGACCACTTCAAGGTACTGTAATAAACTCATTATTTATTTATATGGGTGTTATACCTACTGTATTCAAACTTCTCTATGGTTTATAAACCAATTTACTAGCCATAGATTCATCAAAATAAGCAAACAACACACGAAAAACAGAATCTGTCCAAAACAGAACAGTCTGTAGTAATCTGTAGCTAGCGCAAGATCTGGAACCCCAAAAATTCTGAAATAAATTTATGGACGTGAGGAATTTATCTATTAATCACCTGAAAAAATAATTAACTAAATAGCACTTTCCAAATAAACATGACAGCAGTTCTCGTGAGCGCTAAAGTTTCTGTTTCTTACAACAAGTTCAACAAGACTTTCCCCAAGTCTTCCCAACGGTTCTACTTGGCACAAACACTAATTAAACACAAAAAACACAACCAAAACAGAAGCTAAATAATTTATTTATTACTAAGCAGGAGAAAAAAGCAAGGAATAAAAATAAAATTGGGCTGCCTCCCAACAAACGCTATTGTTTAACTCCCCTAGCTAGGCATAACAAGCAAGAATAGATCTAGGTATTGCCATCTTTGGTAGGCAATCCATAAGTGGCTCTCATAATAGATTCATAAGGTAATTTAATTTTCTTTCTAGGAAAGTGTTCCATGCCTTTCCTTAACAGAAATTGGAATCTAATATTTCCTTCCTTCACATCAATAATTGCACCAATCGTTCTAAGGAAAGGTCTACCAAGAATAATAGGACATGAAGGATTGCAATCTATCTCAAGAAAAATAAAATCTACGGGCACATAATTCCTATTTGCAACAATAAGAACATCATTAATTCTTCCCATAGATTTCTTAATATTGGAATCCGCAAGGTGCAAGTTTAGAGAGCAATCATCAAAATCACGGGAACCTAACAAATCACACAAAGTCTTTGGAATTGTGGAAACACTAGCACCCAAATCACATAAAGCATACCATTCATGATCTTTAATTTTAATTTTAATAGTTGGTTCCCACTCATCATAAAGTTTTCTAGGGATAGAAACTTCCAATTCAAGTTTTTCTTCATAAGATTGCATCAAGGCATCAACGATATGTTTAGTAAACGCTTTATTTTGACTATAAGAATGAGGAGAATTTAGCACGGGTTGCAACAAGGAAATACAATCAATCAAAGAGCAGTTTTCATAGTTAAATTCCTTGAAATCCATAATGGTGGGTTTAGCAACATCTAGGGTTTTAATTTCTTCAATCCCACTTTTATCGAATTTAGCATCAAGATCAAAAGATTCAAAATTCTTGGGACGCCTTCTAGGTAAAGGTGGATCATATTCAGTCCCATCATTATCAAGATTCATATTGCAAAACAAAGATTTAATAGGGGACACATCAATAACTTTTAGATCTTCATCATTATTTTCATAGCAACTTGGTTTAGCGGCCATCTTATTAACTAAGGTAGCCTGCTTATCCGAAATTTCAGCAGTTAATTTCTCAAGATTAGCAAGTTGGGATCTTAAACCATCAAATTCTTTAGACATATCATCAAGCTCTTTATTCATAAAACCCATAAAACTTTTTTGTTCTTTAAGCTCGTTTCTGAAGAAACTATTATGTTCAAATTGCAAAACCATGAAACTCCTAACATTGCTTTCGATCTCTACTAATCTTTTAAGGTGAAGATCACCAAATTTAGTATTATCCTGAGCCATCATGACAAACAAGCAAACTAACACACAAGCAAACAAAAAGCAAGCGGACAAAAAGGGCAAATAGAGAGGGAGGATAGAGAGAGAGGGCGAATAAAACGGCAATGGTGAATTGGGGGGAGAGGAAAACAAGAGGCAAATGGCAAATAATGTAATGCGGGAGATAAGGGTATGTGATGGGTACTTGGTATGTTGACTTTTGCGTAGACCTCCCCGGCAACGGCGCCAGAAATCCTTCTTGCTACCTCTTTTAGCACTGCGTTGGTTTTCCCCGAAGAGGAAGGGATGATGCAGCAAAGTACCGTAAGTATTTCCCTCAGTTTTTGAGAACCAAGGTATTAATCCTGTAGGAGGCTACACGCAAGTCCCTCGTACCTGCACAAACAAATAAATCCTCGCAACCAACAAAAATAGGGGTTGTCAATCCCTACAGGGCCACTTACGAGAGTGAGATCTGATAGATATGATAAAGATAATATTTTTGGTATTTTATGATAAAGATGCAAAGTAAAATAAAGGCAAAGTAAATAACAAAGTAGTAGGAGATTGATATGATAAAGATAGACCCGGGGGCCATAGGTTTCACTAGTGGCTTCTCCCGAGAACATAAGTATTCTACGGTGGGTGAACAAATTACTATTGAGCAATTGATAGAATTGAGCATAGTTATGAGAATATCTAGGTATGATCATGTATATAGGCATCACGTCTGAGACAAGTAGACCGACTCCTGCCTGCATCTACTACTCTTACTCCACTCATCGACCGCTATCCAGCATGCATCTAGAGTATTAAGTTAAAAACAGAGTAACGCCTTAAGCAAAATGACATGATGTAGAGGGATAGACTCATGCAATATGAAGAAAACCCCATCTTGTTATCCTCGGTGGCAATAATACAATACGTGCCTTGCTGCCCTTACTGTCACCGGGAAAGGACACCGCAAGATTGAACCCAAAGCTAAGCCCTTCTCCCATTGCAAGAAAGATCAATCTAGTAGGCCAAACCAAACTGATAATTCGAAGAGACTTGCAAAGATAACCAATCATACATAAAAGAATTCAGAGAAGATTCAAATATTATTCATAGATAGACTTGATCATAAACCCACAATTCATCGATCTCAACAAACACACCGCAAAAAGAAGATTACATCATATAGATCTCCAGAAGAGAGGGGGAGAACATTGTATTGAGATCCAAAAAGAGAGAAGCCATCTAGCTACTAACTATGGACCCGTAGGTCTGAAGTAAACTACTCACACTTCATCAGAGAGGCTATGGTGTTGATGTAGAAGCCCTCCATGATCGATGCCCCCTCCGGCGGAGCTCTGGAACAGGCCCCAATATGGGATCTCGTGGATACAGAAAGTTACGACGGTGGAATTAGGGTTTTGGCTCCGTCTCTGATCGTTTTGGAGTACGTGGGTATATATAGGAGGGAGAAGTACGTCGGTGGAGCAACAGGGGGCCCACGAGGGTGGAGGGCATGCCTGGGGGGCAGGCGCGCCCCCTACCTCGTGGCCTCCTGTTGATTGGCTTGACGTAGGGTCCAAGTCTCCTGAGTTGTATTCGGTGAGAAAATCACGTTCCCGAAGGTTTCATTCCGTTTGGACTCCGTTTGATATTCCTTTTCTTTGAAACCCTAAAACAGGGAAAAAAACAGCAATTCTGGGCTGGGCCTCCGGTTAATAGGTTAGTCCCAAAAATAATATAAAAGTGGATAATAAAGCCCAATAATGTCCAAAACAGTAGATAATATAGCATGGAGCAATCAAAAATTATAGATGCATTGGAGACGTATCACTCTTCACATAGAAAACCGTTTTTTGAAGAATGTTCTTTTGCTTCACTTATATTTATTAGAGCAAGGTCTTTTGTAGAAAGAATTAAACTCTCTTGCTTCACTTATATCTATTTAGAGAGTCAACAGGAATTGATCAATTGCATGGTTAGTCATAAAATCCTACAAAAAACTTATGGATCACTGAATGTGATATGTTTGATTCCTTGCAATAGTTTTGCGATATAGAGATGATAATATGTGGGAGGTACTAGTAAACAGTTGTGGTTAGTAAGAATATTGGTGTTAACTTTTGTGATTCCCAAAGCATGCATGTATAGTCTCACATTATGCTACGATGTTGGAGCATGATTTATTATTGATTGTCTTCCTTATGAGTGGCGGTCGGGGACGAGCGATGGTAATTTCCTACCAATCTATCCCAGTAGGGGCATGCATAGTAGTACTTTGCTTCGAGGGCTAATAAACTTTTTCAATAAGTATATGAGTTCTTTATGACTAATGTGAGTCCATGGATTATTCGCACTCTTACCTTCCCTCAATTTGCTAGCCTCTACGGTACCGTGCATTGCCCTTTCTCACACCGAGACGTGGTGCAAACTTCGCAGGTGCTGAAAGTGCGTTATATCGACTAAAGGGGGGGTGAATAGGCGATTTTTATGAAAGTCTTCAAAACGTGGAAGTTATGAAGACAAACGATAGAAATAAACCTATTACCCTGCAGCGGAAGGTAGACTACACTAGGCAAGCCATAGTCAAGTATTCAATATAGTGAAAGCGCAATGACTAATAGCAGCAATGTAGTAAGGATCAAGTAGGAAGATATTGTGAAGCCACACAGAACACGCAGTCACTCAGTGAAGACAAAAGATAGTTCGAACTTACAATGACTTCACAAGGAGTAACAGTAAGTAAAGGGAAGGGAAGATGAAACCAGTGACTCGCTGAAGACAATGATTTGTTGGACCAGTTCCAGTTGTTGTGACAACTGTACGTCTGGTTAGGGCGGCTAGGTATTTAAACCTTAGGACACACAGTCCCGAACACCCAGTCCTGAACATGCAGCTCAGGACACCCAGTCCTCACCGTATTCCCCTTGAGCTAAGGTCACACAGACCTCGCCCAATCACTCTGGTAAGTCTTCAAAGTAGACTCCCAAACCTTCACAGACTTCGTTCACCGGCATCCACAATGTCTCTTGGATGCTCAGAACGCGACGCCTAACCGGCTGGAGGATGCACAGTCCTCAAGTGTAATAAGTCTTCAGATCACACAGACAAGAAGACTTAAGTGATGCCTAATTCTCTTTGGCTTTGGGTGGTTAGGGCTTTATCCTCGCAAGGAATTCTCTCTCAAAGGCTTCGAGGTGGGTTGCTCTCAAACGAGAAAAGCCGTACTCTGAATCTGAGCAGCTAACCATTTATGGTTGTAGGGGGTGGGCTATTTACAGCCACTTGGCAACCCGACCTGATTTTTCCGAAATGACCCTGGGTCACTAAGGAACTGACATGTGTTCCAACAGTCAGATTTCAAACTCACACGTCAACTTTACTTGGGCTACAAGCAAAGCTGACTTGTCCGACTCTGGACAAGATTCGCTCTCATAGTCTTCACTCGAAGACATAGGTTTTGTTTAAGCATCACTTCAGTCATTCTGACTGGTTCTCTTGGACCCCACTTAACAGTACGGTGGTTCCTATGACTCCACACAGAAGAAAAAGAACTACGAAAGATCTAAGTCTTCGAGCTCCATAGGCTTCATGTGGTGTGTTCTCTTGTCATAGTCTTCAATGTGAATATCTTCATATACCACCTTTGACTTCAATGTCTTCATACATTTTTAGGGGTCATCTCTAGTAGGAAAACCGAATCAATGAGGGACTTCTACCTGTGTTATCCTGCAATTCTCACAAACACATTAGTCCCTCAACTAGGTTTGTCATCAATACTCCAAAGACAACTAGGGGTGGCACTAGATGCACTTACAATCTCCCCCTTTTTGGTGATTGATGACAAACTAGTTGAAGTTTTCAACGGGGAATATAAACTGTGAAATTGTAAAGGATAAGGAATTGTCTTCATAAGTTGCAAGGGCTCCCCCTGAAGATGTGCATATAAGTAATTTGCTTTTGGAATGCAAATGCACATGGCAGGTTGTACTTGTGGAGATCCACTTCAACTTATGATGACAATCCACTATGCATGTGAAAGTATATGAAGATAATGACATGCATAATGGAAAATGGACGTCTGCAGAATGATCTAAGTGCAGAATTTATCGTCGCACATGCGGAATTTATCATCGCAACACAAGGTGGCAGATAAGTAGTAGACGACCATCGAGTTTAAGTGTTACAACTCAAAGAACCAAATGTAGCAAAACGAGAGTTGTAAGAATGAAGCAAAATATAAAGCACCCGCCCATATGGACCCGCTTGAAGACTATCAACCTCATATGCTTCTCCCACTTTTGTTAGTAAGGACCAAAAAGGTTTGAAGACATAGAGCATCTACTCGTTCCCATGAGGAGTAGGTGAAGCAGCAGGGTCGTTGGTGGTGTTTGGCGGTGCTGAAGAGCTTGGAGCAGAGTCGAAGCGTGCTGAAGGAGGTGGCGGTGAAGTAGCATCGTCTTCATCCTCGATCACTCTAGCAGTCACAGTTGCAGCAGAGGAAAAGAACTCAGAGTCTTCAAGGGATGGAGTTCGTCGCAGCACTGCCCTTCGAGGAGGTGTGGAGTCAAACTTAATCGCTCAGTGAAGCCATCCTCTTGAAGATCATCTTCAGAACACATCAGCATTAGCCCTTTCCATGTGCGGCGAGAGGTTTCATGGCAACAAAAGCATTCTTGGTGGCAAGATTGCGAATGCGATTAACATCCACCAAGAGGCTTTGCATCTGACGCTTCAGCCAGTCATGATGCCTATCCTGTTTATGATGAAGAGCCACAAGAAGCTCTCGGTCATTGAGAACACGAGTGCGCTTCTTGGGTCGTGGAGCAGTTGTACTGTCAGTGGCTTAAGTGAGAGCAGGATGCGGTGCACGTGTAGTGCCAGCCAAAGGATACACACGAGCGACTGCTTCAACTCCTTCAATGTTGTGAGAAAAACTCTAATGCTCTGCATTCTGAAGACTTAGGGGTTCCTTGGCAGGCTCAGGATAGATGGCTTCAATCGACATATCCACATCAGGCAGAAAAATCTGATGATTGCGAGCAGATGGCTGATATGAGATAGTGGAGTGAAGTTTGATCAGCCGCATGACCCATGGGGCATAGAACTTCAAGCCAAACAGATCAGAGCCTGATGCAGCAAGTTGGCGAATGAAGAAGTCCTGTGCATTGAAGCATTTTCCATGAAGAATATAGAAGACCAAAGTCTTCATTGCACCTTCAAGCTTGGCATGTGGAGAGTGTCCTTTGATTGGCCAGAGAGTTCGCCTTATGATGTGATAAATGGTCTTGGCAGATACTCAAGGTCTTCAACGAAGAACTCCGTGGGATAAGCAGCATCTTGGGGCAATGGCTTCATCATACTGAGCATCTGACTCATATTAGGTTCAGTCTTCTGAAAGATGCTCTCAATAGCTTCACTATGAAGCTGACAGCCATGCTCGTAGAGATCGCCAGGAGTGGGCAAACCATGAGCTCAATGATGTCAAAGGCTTTGGCATCGTGATGAACGTTTCCTATCATCCACTCCAGGACCCAAGTCTTCGGATCTCTGCTATACCCGCGGATGTGAAGTGTGGCATAGAATTGGAGTAGCAACTCTTCATTCCAATGCTCTTGGTCAGTGACGAATGGCAGCAATCCAACTTCTTTGAAGCAATCCAGAGCTTCTTCTAGACCGGGCAGACCAGCTATAGCTTCAATGTCAAGGCGCTTGTGGGGGAAGATGCGACCTTGATTGTATAGAATGCAGGAGTAATAGCTTCGCTGCGGATAGCTCCAGAACCGATCAGATGATATCCTTTCCCTTGAGTAGGGGTTCCTGGAGCTATTGAAGAATGTGTTGTCTGCTCTGAAGCCATTGATATTGAAGGAGCCAGGTGCTGATGCAGGACCTGGGAACCTTGGCAATCTTGGGATTGGCTTCTATACCTGAGGCCTGTGCTCAACATGATAGTCGAACTGGGGACCGACAACAGACTCAGGAACAGAAGTGGCGGGATCAGTGGCTTCGCTGACTTCTGGTGCTTTTGTTGGTGAGGGCTCCACATTAGCTTCAGCCATGACAGCGTCAGTGGCTTCACTGGTGTTGGTGGTGGCAGCCGGATTGTCTTCAACAGAGACTTGAGGCCTTGGACCTTTGCGAAGCCTGCGCAACGCGGGTGACGCCTGTGGAGTTGCTATTGGCTGGGCCTCAAAGTCTTCTTCCTCTTGTGGGCAATCTGCCCATGAAGCATCCTGTGCAATTGGCGTCAGTGGACGACCAATGCTAATGAGTTCGCTGTTCTCGAGCTGAGGAAGGACTGCACCATCTTCTACATGGTCACATTGACCAATGTCTTCAGCAGCGATGGGATCAGCTGCTGGAAAGTCTTCGGCTTCATGAGCCTCTGTGAAAGCAGGCTCATGGATTGTCAGTTGGCGTTCAGCGTCAGGACGAACCATGGAAATGGGTTCAACTATCAAAGGCTCTGTGGGAGCAGCCCGATCTTTCTTGGTCTTCCTCTTCTTCTTGGAGGGGGCAATAGGAGAGGCTTCAGGATGTTTCCTCTTCCTGGCTTCAGCCTCAGCAGTCCTCGTCTTCTTGAGCTCTGAAGCGGTTGACCGGCTTTTTGGCTTCGAGCCAGTCATTCTAGTTGGGAAGACAATGGGATCTGCTTCCTGCCTAGGTGCGTCAGGTTCAGCCGTAGTGGGCTTCTTCATCTTCTTTGCGGCCATCCTGGGATTGATGCTAGGATGCCCAAGGGCCTTGCGCTTCTCAGCCTCATTGTAGGCTTGCACACATCTGTCAGCCAGAACCTTCATGCGCTCACGCGAACCCTGAGCTTCTGCACGTTTCTTGAGAAAGGCTTCCTTGAGCTCGTGCAGCATAATCTTGAAGTTCTTCACTTCTTGCACGCTGAGCTTGGCCATATGCTTCTTGAACTGTGCCTTTTCAAAGTCAATCTTCTGCTTCAGTTCAACAATGCGCTGGGCGATAGCTAGTTCTAAAGCAATGGCGCCATGGAAGGCGACACTGAGGCCAATGGGTAGCTGTAGATCTTCGAAGCTGATGTTTGGCGTGTCAAACCATTCATCAATGAAGTTGTGGATGATTGTCACATCAAAGAGAGGCAGATCATTGAAGATTTCTGCTTCTTCTTTGCTCTTGATGAGTTGCTCAAGAGCGTCACCCGCAAGATCTTCATCACTTGACAGATCAATGACATCATTGCGTAGAATGGCAGCAGCTGTTAGCTCTTGGCCGGTGTGTGGCAGAGGCATCTTGACCTTCTGGGGCTTGGAGATGCGCGATAAATCTTCGGACTGCACACTGTCTTCAGGAGGTGCAGTTGCCAGTGGCTTTGCCCGTGAGATTTTTGGTGAAGGGCAGGCTTTGAAGCTTTAGGCTTCTTCAACTTCTTTGGCTTCGGCGCTGTAGACGCTTCATCTGATTCAGCGTCAGCTGCAGGCTCATTCACTGCAGTCCCTTGAACCAAGATATGGGTGATGAGGCCTTCAAGGTTGTAGAAAGGACCGATGACATTGGGTTCTGCATCTCGTGTGCCATCAGCCCTTGGAGCTGAGGGACCAGGGTTGAAGTCTAGTCCCAATGTCTTCTTGTTTTGCTTCGCTGAGTTCTGGGCAAACTGGAAGTTGCTCTTGAACAGAATGTCGTCACGACACCATAGTAGTGACGATGGGTGTGCATCAATAGGCTGTGGCCCACGGACCATGCAGGGATAGAAGCCTTGTTCAATGGCTTCATCTCTGGACCTGGGTTGAAGATTCTTGTATAGGATGTCTCCCCACGGTCTCTTGATGGCATTTTTCTCAGCATATTCCTGGGTTACAAATCGGTATTTGAACCATTGTTCTGCCAAATATCTTCGAATCCATTGGATTCGGGTCTTGCGCTGATTGTAATCCTCTTCAGGATCTGTCTTGTACAGTTCTGAGAGGTCATCTGGCAGATCTCTAGATGTTTCTCCATGACGCTTTCTGCCACCCTTCCTTGCCGATTTCTCTGAAGCCATGAACTTTAAACTGAAAGGCTTCAACACGTTCAAAGGCTTCAAAGGTTTTCGCTTGCTGGACAAACAGGAACTGGCTTCGGGAGAATTTATGTGATGCTGTAAGAATTCTGCAAATGAATGCAGACTATGAGAACCAAAGGATTCTCCCACGGACATGTACCTGTGACAGCATTAAGGTGCGAGGGAAGGGGAAGAGGTCATATGCATTCTCAGAAGATTTTGAAGATAAATCAGTTTAGAAGACATTGACCTCATCGTGCAAAGACATTCACTCATAGATAAGGAGTTGGTTCCAGATTTGTACGAATCCAGAGATCAGTACAAGTGAGGAATCTAACTACTTTGTGAAGCATAAGTGAATATACTAGGCATGTTATGAGATGCAGTATGAGAGAGATCTAACTTGTGTGAATAGAAACTGCTTGTGGTAGAAAGTGACAAAGCCATAGGATCAACAATGCTGTAAAAAGGAAGTTTTATTTACCACACTAGGAACTGCTAGACGGAGTGGAAGATGAGGCCGAGCAGTTCGATCTTCCGTGCCCTAACTTGGCGACGGAGGACACCTACGGCGATGGCGGAGAGGACGATGTCCGCGGTCGGCGTGAAGACGGCGTCAGAGAGGTTGCGGCAGCGAAGCGCTTCGTCGCCGGCGTCGTCGAGGGCTAGCGGTGGCGCTAGGGTTCGTGCGAGAGTGGAAGAAGAGATAATGACTGCCGTGAAGCGTGTATTTATAGGTACAGGGGTGGCACTGCATTATTACACAGGTGCCCCTGGCGATTCGCATCTGAGGAACACGTGGCCATTATGCGAAATTTTGGGGTTTGTTCCACGTCCCACGCACGCCTGGATTGTCTGGTGGTCGTTCCTACTTCTTCGGGTTTCATGTGGAGGAATGAACATTGAAAACAGACTTAATGGTTGTCTCTGTATCTTCTGATGACAAGGAAGCAGAGAAGACATTCGACAGTTTCAATAGAATGCATATGATTTGGAGAGATAGAATTTGAGATAGAAAGCATAGAGAGGTTAGGGTCCGATCACATTCACTTAGTTCAAAAGATTCAACAAGAAGACATAGCTATAAGTGAATGCTGTAGAGGACATAACACTAGTATATATATATATAATCAACATAGTGAAGATAATCATGAAGACATGTTGAGATTGAAGCCAAACCAAATGGGAAGACATAGCAAGGTAACGCCATGAGTGAAACACTTCAAATAGAACATTTGGTGGTGGCGTTACCCACCGTGTAGGAAGTATTAGACCCAGACACGGTGCACAATTATCGTGGCGCTCCGAAGTCAAATTCCACATTAATGTATTCACACTTAGAATGTATGTCTTCATTGATTGAAGATATACTTACTTCGTGTGTTGCACATCTAAGTCATCAATATGCATAAGGGTTAGGATGTGTGCCTGATCACAGGACATTTGAGGATTCCAGGATATTTAGCTCACACCGTAACTTGCAAAATCTCTTCTCATCCAAAGACTTGGTGAATATATCTGCCAATTGCTCTTCAGTGTTGACGTGTATGATATCAATATCTTCCTTCACAACATGATCTCTGAGAAAGTGATGACGAATTTCAATGTGCTTTGTCTTCGAGTGCTGAACTGGGTTGTTGGCAATCTTGATGGCGCTTTCGTTGTTGCAGTAGAGTGGCACTTGCTTCAGATGAATGCCATAGTCTTTGAGCGTTTGCTTCATCCACAGAAGCTGAGCGCAGCAAGATCCAACAGCAATGTATTCAGATTCAGCAGTGGAGAGAGATACACAGTTCTGCTTCTTTGAAGACCAACATACAAGTGATCATCCCAGAAAGTGACATGTGCCTGATGTAGACTTGCGATCAACTTTGTCACCAGCATAATCAGCATCCGAGAATCCAACCAGATCAAACTCTGAGCCCTTTGGATACCATAATCCTAGAGTAGGGGTGTGAGCCAAATATCGAAGAATTCGCTTCACAGCTAAGTGATGTGACTCCTTTGGTGCCGCTTGAAATCGAGCACACATGCAAACACTAAGCATAATATCTGGCCTAGATGCACATAGATAAAGTAAAGAACCAATCATGGAGCGGTATACCTTTTGATTGAACTCTTTACCATTGTCGTCAGGACCCAGATGATGATTGGCTGGCATTGGTGTCGTGAAGCCTTTGCAGTCTTGCATACCGAACTTCTTCAGGCAATCTTTGAGATACTTCTCTTGAGATATGAAGATGCCGTTGCGTTGCTGTCGTATTTGAAGACCGAGAAAGAACTTCAGCTCTCCCATCATAGATATTTGATATTGCTCTTGCATCATATATCCAAACTCTTCACTGTACTTCTGATTGGTGCAGCCGAAGATAATGTCATCCACATATATTTGGCACACAAACAGTTCACCATCATATGTCTTCGTGAAGAGAGTGGGGTCGAGAGAACCAGGTATGAAGCCTTTGCTCTTCAGGAAGTATTTGAGTGTGTCATACCAGGCCTGAGGGGCTTGTTTGAGGCCACACAGTGCCTTGTTGAGCTTGTATACCATGTCAGGATGTTTTGGATCTTCAAAGCCAGGAGGTTGTGCAACATACACTTCTTCTTCAATCTTGCCATTGAGGAAGGCACTCTTCACATCCATTTGATAAAGAAGTATGTTGTAATGATTTGCATAGGCCAGCAGTATGCGTATGGCTTCAAGTCTAGCCACAGGAGCAAATGTTTCATCGAAGTCAATGCCTTCCACTTGAGTATATCCTTGAGCAACGAGACAAGCTTTGTTTATGACAACTTGACCATGCTCATCTTGCTTGTTGCGGTATATCCATTTGGTGCCTATTATGTTGTGCTTTCGAGGATCGGGACGCTTGACCAGTTCCCATACATTATTCAACTCAAACTGTTGCAGCTCGTCTTGCATAGCTTGAATCCATTCAGGTTCCATGAAGGCTTCTTCAACTTTCTTGGGTTCTGTTATTGAGACGAATGCGAAGTGCCCACAGAAATTTGCTAGCTGAGTTGCCCTTGAACAAGTGAGTGGACCGGGTGCATTGATGCTATCAATTATTCTTTCAATCTGCACTTCATTGGCAACGCGAGGATGTACAGGGCGAAGATTTTGCTCTTGCTGATCATTGTCGTTGTTAGAAGGAATGTCTTCAGGCTGAGCATTGTCTTCATGTTGATCAGGTGCTGAGATGATAAGTTCTTCTTCAGGATGAGCTTCAGAAGGTATAATTTCTCCAGTTCCCATTAGCTTGATTGATTCACTGGATGGAACTTCATCTAGCACATTTGGCAGTTGCACTCTTTGTGAACCGTTGGTCTCATCGAACCGCACATCCACTGTTTCAACCACTTTGTAATGAAAGAGATTGAAGACTCTGTAGGAGTGTGAATCCTTTCCATATCCAAGCATAAAACCCTCATGTGCTTTTGGTGCAAACTTTGAGGTGTGATGTGGGTCCTTGATCCAGCACCTGGCGCCAAATACTCTGAAGTAACTGACATTTGGCTTCTTTCCAGTAAGGAGCTCATAAGATGTCTTGTTTAGAAGCTTGTGAAGATAAACACGATTGATTGTATGGCATGTAGTATCAATGGCTTCAGGCCAGAATTTTCTTGGAGTCTTGTATTCATCTAGCATCGTTCTGGCCATCTCAATGAGTGTTATGTTCTTGCGTTCGATGACCCCATTCTGCTGTGGCATGTACGGGGCTGAGAATTCATGTGTGATGCCCAAGGTATCAAGATATGTATCAAGGCTAGTGTTCTTGAATTCAGTGGCATTGTCACTTCTGATATGCTTTATCTTGGCGCCATAGTTGTTCATTGCTCGATTGGCGAAGCGTCTGAAGACATCCTGCACTTTAGTCTTGTAAAGGATTATGTGCACCCAAGTATATCTAGAATAATCATCAACAATGACAAAGCCATAGAGATAGGCAGTAGTAGTAAGAGTTGAGTAATGAGTGGGACCGAAAAGATCCATGTGAAGCAGTTCGAAGGGTCGAGTAGTGGTCATGATTGTCTTCGAGGGATGTTTGGCCCTCGTCATCTTTCCTGCCTCATAGGCACCGCATAAGTGATCTTTCTTGAACTTGACACCCTCGATGCCTATGACATGCTTCTTCTTTGCCAGGGTGTGGAGGTTCCTCATGCCAGCATGTCCAAGCCTCCGATGCCAGAGCCAGCATTCTGAAGCTTTTGCTAGAAGACATACGGCAAGCTGTGGTCCTGCTGAGAAATCTACCACGTACAAATCATCTTTTCGATACACTTCAAATACTAGAGACTTGTCAGATTCCATTAGAACAAGGCAACGATATTTTCCAAATATTACGATCATGTTTAAATCGCAAAGCATTGAGACAGACATTAATTTGAAGCCAAGGGATTCAACAAGCATGACTTTATCCATGTGTTGATCCCTTGAGATTGCAACTCTACCTAGACCCAATACCTTACTTTTACCAGTGTCAGCAAATGTGATGTGGCTCTTGTCAGATGGACATAAGGTTGAGTCCATAAGAAGGCTTCTTTTGCCAGTCATGTGATTTGTACACCCACTATCAATAATCCATTCTGAAGACGCTGGTGTCGTACCCTACAGTGCAGTTAGGGGGATAGGCTTCACGAAGAGCATTGTGAAGCAAAAACATTTGACGAACCAGTGGGTTATGAAAGCTTAGATCCAGATTAGGACTAATAGGGAGAGTGGCAAGCGATTCAGGAACGAAGTACATAGTAAGACCATTCGGGCATTTGATCTTGCACTCTACAAGATGTTTAAGGTCCCCAGCAATAGCGTCAGACGATTTTGGTTTTCTGCTGGAGATCTTTCACTGCAAAAGAGAGTTAAGCTTTCTTAGCCACCCACATCTTCAAGGGTGGCTTAGAAGCAATAAGTCTAAGTGCAGCATCTGAGAACTTTGGCTTTGGAGCCCTAGCAAACAGTCTTGCAGGCGGACAATAGTACTCATAAGAATAAGCAGAATAGTTCTTGGTCTTATGAACATGGCGGTTTGATGAACCGATCTCATATTCGTATGCCTGAGTATGGTTTCCCTGCAAAACATTTGTGTTAGTGCGACTCAGGTGAGTCCTCTGTCTGTATGAATCCTTTGGACCGTATGAAGCCTTTGGTCTGAGGTTTGTCTTCTTCACGTGAGGTGTCATGATGACATTCACAGGAAGATTCTCCGGACACCTTTTCAGAACCCAGATCTTCTTCATAGGTGGTCCATTCCTGCAGTTAGTACCAATGTACCTGGCAAACACTTCACCATTCTGATTCTTAAACAGTTTATAGTTTGCATCAAGGGATTCATCAATGATAATGGGGTTAGCACAAGTGAAGCTAGATAGATTGGATGGATCTGCTGAAGGTTCCTTTGCAGCCACCCACGTGGTTTTGGGGTACTGCTCAGGTTTCCAGTAAGAGCCATCAGCATTCATTTTCCTTACGAACCCAACACCCTCTTTCCTCGGGTTTCGATTCGGAATCTGCTTTTTGAGGACATCACATAGTGTCTGATGCCCTTTAGGACTTTTGTACATCCCTGTTTCAAGCAATGTCTTCAACCTAGCATTCTCATCAGCAATAGCAGTGGTATCCTCAGCAGAGGGGTTAGTTACCACATCAACAGTTGAAGATATTGCAACAGTAGTAGCAGTAGAACATTCAGCAACAGAAGTAGCATTATCACGCTTAATGCATTTAAGACATGGTGGTTCAAATCCTTCCTGAGCGGAACTAATCTGTTTGGTGCGAAGTGACTCATTTTCCTTTTGAAGATCTTCATGAGCCGCTCTCAATTTCTCAAGATCTTGCTTCCTTTGAAGATAATCATAGGAAAGCTTTTCATGAGTTGTTGAGAGAGTTTCATGACGACTTTCAAGTTCCACATACTTAACGTGAAGATTTTTTATGTCTTCAATTAAGGATTCAGATCGAGTCATTTCAGCACCTAACAGATCATCGCTTCTGTCTAACAGTTTTTGAATATGTTCCATAGCTTTCTGTTGTTCAGTTGCAATTTTAGCAAGTGTTTTGTAGCTGGGTTTTGAACCACAATCAGAGTCATCGTCACTAGATGTTTGATAGTGAGTAGTGCATGTGTTTACCTTGGCACCGCGTGCCATGAAGCAGTAGGTAGAAGCGGAGTAGTCCTTGTCATTTGCATCGGTGTCGGTGATGAAGTCATTGCCTTCAGTGTTGAAGATGGACTTGGCAATGTATGCTATAGCCAGACTTGTGACGCCTGAATCAGACTCCTCCTCAGACTCCACCTCCGCCTCCTCAGAAGCGAACTCCTCCTATGAATCCATTTCCTTGCCAACAAACGCACGTGCCTTGCCAGATGAGCTCTTCTTGTGTGATGAAGACTTTGAGGAAGACTTGTAAGAAGACTTTGAGTATTTCTTCTTCTTCTTGTCATCAGAGTCATATTCCTTGCTCTTCTTCTTCTTGTTGTTCTCATTGTCCCACTGTGGACACTCAGAGATGAAGTGGCCAGGTTTCTTGCACTTGTGACATGTTTTATTCTTGTAGTCATGAGCAGAAGCTTCATCATTCCTTGAGCTTGATCGGGAAGACTTTCTGAAGCCTTTCTTCTTGGTGAATTTTTGGAACTTCTTGACAAGCATAGCAAGTTACCTTCCAATGTCTTCAGGATCATCAGAACTGCTGTCAGATTCTTCTTCAGATGAGGAGACAGCTTTTGCCTTCAAGGCACGAGTTCGCCCATAGTTTGGACCGTAGATATCTCTTTTCTCAGAAAGCTGAAACTCATGTGTGTTGAGCCTCTCAAGTATGTCAGACGGCTCGAGTGTCTTGAAATCAGGACGTTCTTGAATCATCAGTGCTAGGGTGGCAAATGAACTGTCAAGTGATCTCAGTAGTGTCTTGACGACTTCATGTTTGGTGATCTCAGTAGCGCCGAGGGCTTGAAGCTCATTTGTGATGTCAGTGAGTTGGTCAAATGTGAGCTGGACATTCTCATTATCATTTCGCTTGAAGCGGTTGAAGAGGTTGCGAAGGACACTGATTCTCTGATATCTCTGGGTTGAGACGCCTTCATTGACCTTGGAGAGCCAGTCCTAGACCAGCTTAGATGTTTCCAAAGCACTCACACGGCCATACTGTCCTTTGGTCAGATGACCACAGATGATATTCTTGGCAGTAGAGTCCAGTTGAACGAACTTCTTGACATCAGCAGCAGTGACACCTTCTCCATCCTTGGGAATGCCGTTCATGACGACATACCATAGGTCGACGCCAATGGCTTCAAGATGCATGCGCATCTTATTCTTCCAGTAGGGATATTCAGTTCCATCAAAGACGGGGCACGCATCGGAGACTTTAATTATCCCTGCAGTTGACATAGCTAAAACTCCAGGTGGTTAAACTGAATCACACAGAACAAGGGAGCACCTTGCTCTGATACCAATTGAAAGTGCGTTATATCGACTAGAGGGGGGTGAATAGGCGATTTTTATGAAAGTCTTCAAAACGTGGAAGTTATGAAGACAAACGATAGAAATAAACCTATTACCCTGCAGCGGAAGGTAGACTACACTAGGCAAGCCATAGTCAAGTATTCAATATAGTGAAAGCACAATGACTAATAGCAGCAATGTAGTAAGGATCAAGTAGGAAGATATTGTGAAGCCACACAAAACACGCAGTCACTCAGTGAAGACAAAAGATAGTTCGAACATACAATGACTTCACAAGGAGTAACAGTAAGTAAAGGGAAGGGAAGATGAAACCAGTGACTCGCTGAAGACAATGATTTGTTGGACCAGTTCCAGTTGCTGTGACAACTGTACGTCTGGTTAGGGCGGCTAGGTATTTAAACCTTAGGACACACAGTCCCGGACACCCAGTCCTGAACACGCAGCTCAGGACACCCAGTACTCACCGTATTCCCCTTGAGCTAAGGTCACACAGACCTCGCCCAATCACTCTGGTAAGTCTTCAAGGTAGACTCCCAAACCTTCACAGACTTCGTTCACCGACAATCCACAATGTCTCTTGGATGCTCAGAACGCGACGCCTAACCGGCTGGAGGATGCACAGTCCTCAAGTGTAATAAGTCTTCAGATCACACAGACAAGAAGACTTAAGTGATGCCTAATTCTCTTTGGCTCTGGGTGGTTAGGGCTTTATCCTCGCAAGGAATTCTCTCTCAAAGGCTTCGAGGTGGGTTGCTCTCAAACGAGAAAAGCCGTACTCTGAATCTGAGCAGCCAACCATTTATGGTTGTAGGGGGTGGGCTATTTATAGCGACTTGGCAACCCGACCTCATTTTTCCGAAATGACCCTGAGTCACTAAGGAACTGATACGTGTTCCAACGGTCAGATTTCAAACTCACACGGCAACTTTACTTGGGCTACAAGCAAAGCTGACTTGTCCGATTCTGGACAAGATTCGCTCTCATAGTCTTCACTCGAAGACATAGGTTTTGTTTAAGCATCACTTCAGTCATTCTGATTGGTTCTCTTGGACCCCACTTAACAGTACGGTGGTTCCTATGACTCAACACAGAAGAAAAAGAACTACGAAAGATCTAAGTCTTCGAGCTCCATAGGCTTCATGTGGTGTCTTCTCTTGTCACAGTCTTCAATGTGAATATCTTCATATACCACCTTTGACTTCAATGTCTTCATACATTTTAGGGGTCATCTCTGGTAGGAAAACCGAATCAATGAGGGACTTCTACCTGTGTTATCCTGCAATTCTCACAAACACATTAGGCCCTCAACTAGGTTTGTCGTCAATACTCCAAAACCAACTAGGGGTGGCACTAGATGCACTTACAGGTGCATCCAAACCCCGTGATATGATACACTCTATCACACATAAGCCTTATTATATCTTCCTCAAAACAGCCACCATACCTACCTATTATGGCCCTTCCATAGCCATTCGAGATATATTGCCATGCAACTTCCATCACTTCCGTTTGATGACTTGAGCATTCATTGTCATATTGCTTTGCACAATCATATATCTGACATAGTAGTTGTGGCTCAGCTACCATTCATCATTTTCCATACATGTTACTTTAGATCATTGCACATCCTGGGTACATGCTAGAGACATTCATATAGAGTCATATTTTGTCATAGGTATCGAGTTGTAATTTTTATTTCTTTTGAGTTATAAGTAAATAGAAGTATGATGATCATCATTAATCATTTTTAGAGCAATGCCCCAGTGAGGAAAGGATGATGGAGACTATGATTCCCCCACAAGTCAGGATGAGACTCTGGACAATGAGAGAAAAATAAAAATAAAAAGAAAAGAAAGAAAAGAAAGAAAAAGAAAGAAAAAATAAACAAAGAGAAAAGGGGCATTGTTTGTATTCTTTACCACACTTGTGCTTCAAAGTAGCACCATGTTTTTCATATGGAGAGTATCCTATGTTGTGACTTTCATATACTAGTGGGAATTTTTCATTATAGGATTAGATGCACAGCCACTTAGTTTTCATATTGAGCTTTCATACACTTTATAGCTCTTAGTGCATCCATTGCATGGCAATACCTACTCCTCGCATTGATATCGATTGATGGGCACCTCCATAGCCCGTTGGTTAGCCGCATCAGTGTGAGACTTTCTTACTTTTTGTCTTCTTTATATTTACCCCTATCATCATACTCTATTCCACCTGTAGTGCTATATCCATGGCTTGCGCTCATGTATTGTGTGAGAGTTGAAAAATTTGAAGCACGTTAAAAAGTATGAACCAATTGCTCGGCTTGTCATCGGGGTTGTGCATGATAAATACTTTGTGTTAAGAAGATAGAGCATGACAAGACTATATGATTTTGTAGGGATAGCTTTCCTTAGCGTTCATATTTTGAAAGGCATGATTGTTTGTTGGGATGCCTGAGTATTGATGTCTTTATGTCAAATTATAGACTATTGCTTTGAATCACTTATGTCTTAATATTCATGCCATGATTAGATATATGATCAAGTTTATGCCAGGTAGCATTCCACATCAAAAATTATCTTTTTTATCATTTACCTGCTGCTTGGGGATGCTGATACGTCTCCATCATATCTATAATTTTTGATTGTTTCATGCCAATATTATACAAGTTTTACATACTTTTGGCAACTTTATATGATTTATTGGACTAACCTATTGATCCAGTGCCAAGTGCCAGTTCCTGTTTTCTGCATGTTTTTTGTATCGTAGAGTATCCATATCAAACGAAGTCCAAATGCAATAAAATTTCATGGAGTATTATTTTAGAATGTATGTGATTTTTGGGAGTTGGAATCACCGCAAACGGAGGCCTACATAGGGCACAAGACACTAGGGCGTGCCATAGGCCCCTGCCGCACAGTGGTAGGTTATGCCCACCTCGTACGTCAGTTGGACCTCTACTTCGGGTGCAAGGAAGCTTATATCCGGAAAAAATCTTGTTAAAATCTCAGCGCAATCGGAGTTACGGATCTTCGGGAATATAAGAAATGGTTTTTGGCAAGATCTAGGGAGCACGAAACAGAAGAGAACAAAGAGGGAGATCCAATATTGGAGGGGCTCCCTCCTCTCCATGGCCATGGAGACCAAGGACCAGAGGGGAAACCCTCCTCCCTTCTAGGGGGAGGCCAAGGAAGAAGAAGGAGGGGGGATCTCTCCCCTTCGCTTCCGGTGGTGCCGGAGTGCCGCCGGGGCAACGATCTAAATCAAAAATCTTGCAACTGTCAAAACCAACTCTCTCCCCCTCTATGCAGCGGTGTAACACCTGTTCTCCCTGCTGTAATCTCTACTTAAACATGGTGCTCAACTCCATATATTATTTCCCAATGATCTATGGTTATCCTATGATGTTTGAGTAGATCCGTTTTGTCCTTTGGGTTAATTGTGATCTTGGTTGGTATGATTGTATATTTTATTTATGGTGTTGTCCTACCGTGCCCTCCGTTCTCGCGTAAACGTGAGGGGCCCCCACTATAGGGTTTTGCAATAAGTTCATGGTTCGCTTACGGTGGGTTGGGAGAGCGACAGAAACTTAAACCCGAGTAGGTGGGGTGTGACGTATGGGAATAAAGAGGACTTGATACTTAATGCTATGGTTGGGTTTCACGACCTTAATGATCTTTAGTAGTTGTGGATGCTTGCTAGAGTTCCAATCATAAGTGCATATGATCCAAGTAGAGAAAGTATGTTAGCTCATGCTTCTCCCTCATATAAAGTTGCAAGAATGAATACCAGTACTTGTTATCGATTGCCTAGGGACAAGTGACTTTCTTATTACAAAAGCTTTCCATTGTTATTACCTTGCAATTTATCCGTAGTTTTATTCTCACAAAGTACGCGTAGTTTTATCCCTGCAAAATAGTTTCATACATGTTTCCTGTAAAGCAAACGTCAAGCGTGCTTAGAGTTGTATCGATGGTCGATAGAACTTGAGGGAATAGTTGTTCTACCTTTAGCTCCATGTTGGGTTCGACACTCTTATTTATCAAAACAGGCTACAAACGATCCCCTATACCTGTGGGATAACCGGCCCACGCTGCCCGCTTCTGACGGTGTTGGGCGGCGTGTGGGCCACCAGGTGCGGAGTGCAGATCTTCTTGGGAATACGGTACTGCCTAGGCAGGCCAGCAGCCCAGTGCACGATTTTAGCCCTCGGATTGTCAGCCATGGGGACGACGGGACAGTGGCGGACCGACTGTAAGAGGTGAGTCTCTAACGCACCCCTACCTACCGCACCAAATGTCGGATTTCGGGTTTCACAGACCCTTGAGAGGTTCGAACTCTGTGGTGCGTGCGAAGAACTTGTCCTCCCCAGTCAGACAAATCGCTAATCTCACGGCCTAGCTCGACGAACCGAATGGAAAGGAGACACGACAGTTTACCCAGGTTCAGGCCAACTTGCTATGTAAAACCCTACTCCTGCTTTGTGGTGGATTGGCCACGATAGGCTGAGGATGAACTAGTACAGTGGAGAACAACGTCAGGAGGAGGGGTGTTCTTGGGTGAGCCAATCAAGGTCGAATCGATCCCCCCTCTATGGCGGTGGCTAGGTCCTATTTATAGTGGCCTTGGTCCTCTTCCCAAATGAAGGCGGGAAGAGATCCCACAATACCCAAATTCAAAGGGAGACAACTAGTACATGTCATCCTGACAAAAGTGGTCTTCGCCTGCAAAAGCCTGTGGTCATGACACCGTGGTGGGCTTGATGATGACCTCCGTTCTGCCGTCCTGGCAGTCTTGTTCTTGTTCCACCGGAATGGAAACCTTTGGCTGATTCCTCACGACTCCGCGCATGTGCCTGCCTCCTTAGCACTAAAGAGGAAACTAGTACACTGCGCCGGCTGGCGGCCGCCTGGCCTTGGTCGTCATGGCTCTCGTTATCTGAACCTCACGAGGTGAGGCTTGCATAGGAATCTCCGCTCCTTGGGAGCCAGCCCGGGGAGGCTACTCCTCATGGAGGTCTTGGTGTCGTCCACCTCGTGAGGCTTGGCCCCCGTGAGGGTCTTGATTTGATTGCTGCTGAAGCTGGGCCGTACCAGGCCATCGACGGGGCCACACCGTAGGCCACAGGCAGGCAAGTCTGGATACCCCCGTTCCTGGAACCCCAGCATATATTAATTGGAGGCACATATTAGGTTTTATATTTGTTTACGTGTATGGCCCACGACCTTCCAACTATACGCGTCTTTCCCTCCGGTCGCACTTTGTACTGTTACATACTACTAGTATTACGTGTGGTCTCCGACCTAGAAGTGGAAGAAGTGGAGACGCTTTACCATGTTGTTCATGTCCCACTCCTTTCGCTGATGTGCAAGGCATCCAGCACGTGTCGTGTTTGACACTCCTTCGTCGTAAGGGTTGAAACGCTAGCTTTCATCAAAACTAAAAAATAAATATAAATTAGGAGTGATACTATACCATGCGGTTTCGTTGCTCCTCGATATCGGGAAGAATACTTTCGTTCGCCGACATGTGGGACGTCGAGCATCCTTGTCCACTTGCCATGCACATAGAACTCCAAGGGAGAGTCAGCCCGGTCATCTCGCCGCAGTAATAATGACTAATGAGCCGTCAAATCACAGGCCCAACCTTTCCCACTTTAAAGTTGCTCGGACAAAGGAACCACCATGACTTCGTTGAATTCCACTTCCTGAAGAAAACTACTGTACCAGCAATACTACTAGCAATAGTAATATTGTACTCCAGTGGAGGGCTCCTTTGGTTCATAGGATAGGAATTTTATAGGAATATGAAAATCATAGGAAGTGAGATGACATGCATCTCAATTCCTATAGAGAAAGAGATGCCATTTGATGCATATGATAGGAATTTTCCCATTGAGTCTAGGCTAATGTACTGGTAATTTTCTCTAAAAACTAAAGTAGTAACTAGTGCGGGTACATGCTCATAATTAATTAAACAAACGTACGGGCAACACAGACACATACACACTAACTACTAGTACTACTACTTCTCACATGTTGGCCAGACACCGCCGTTCTCCTTCTCGGCTTTGTCGGCGACACCCCACAATGCTTGGATCTCCGTCGAGCTCTCCTCAGCAGCGCGTGCGTCTTCTTCTTTCTTGCGGTGGCAGGACTCTTTTTTCTTGTGTGCTTTCTGCTTTTTCCGCTCCCTCTGTGCGGCTTTGGCCGCCTCTTTCTCTACCGCCCATTCGACCTTGGCAGCTTCAAAGTCCGCCCACGTAGGTGTGAGGTCGTGAGCGGCGATGAATTCGGCACAGCGGGATGCCATCGCTTCCCTACCATTTTGTGTGCGGTCATGGGCAGCGAGGAACTTTGCGAAACAGGATGCCATCGCTTCCTTACTAGTTAGTGTGTGGCGCAGTGGCATGAACGACGCTTGGTGGGAGCTCCGGGGCAGAGTGGCCGGACAACCGTATAGTGCATTGCTTTGTCAAGAGCTCAAGGGCAGACGACGAAGGAAATTTGGATTCCCCTTCAATCCTAGTCTTTTAGTACCGCACACGGTTACTTTTCGTTACCTGTGGAAACTATGTGCATTGAACCTATTGTGGGTTGTTTTCTGATTAGCCGCCACCCCAGCCACACGGATCACGTGCGTGCACCGTGATCGAATGGCATTCCACGTCCCTATCATCCCACCCGTGTAGCTGTAGCTGGGATTTGATGTTTCTGCACCTCCATCCTAGTTGATGCATGTAACTATAAATAATATCACTAGAAACTATGTTTACTAGTAAGGTACACATGCATTGCATGCATGAGATTTGGCAACCAAATTATGAATAAATACCACACTATAGCATGTAAGCTTTGAATCATATATGCATGATGTAGACGTTTGTTTAATTCTTATAGTTCATCTCACTCAAAATCAATAGTTCTTGCAAAAAAGTTAATCTATTTTAATATTCATGGAATTTTGTCGTGTAAAACATAAAGTAAAAACAAATAATGGCAATTCATCTACAAAATGAACATAATGGCCTAAATATGGTAAACGAACCCAGAGAAGTGCCAAATTTGAATGCAGTGCTTTGTAGGGTGTATGTTGATCATAGAAATAAAAAGTGAACTGCCACATTAATTGAGTACTTTTGCAAACTACAAAAACAATATACCACCACGTCAGCGTCTGACTACCCTGGCCCACTAAAACCCCTTCCATCGCTAGCATGTGGTTCCTGCCTGAAACGGTCACCATCACTCCAGAATGTCAATGCCGGATTCCCACACGACGCGACCTCTCACTGGCACCGGCATTGCAGCAACGTGATGGCCAACAAAGCGCCACCAGCGCGGCATCCCGGTGCAAGCGACTGCTCCGCGTTAATGACACCACGGCCATCCGTCCGTCCGCCACCCACATTAATGACACGCGGCTGCCGACGAACGTATTTTGGTGCCAACCATCCGCTCGTCTGCCGCGGCTCATTGCCATTCGCCTGCTATATTAACTTCAGCCCCAGCCACAAAGACCCACATTCATTCTCCTTCGGTCCCTTCCTTCTGTCGGCACCACTCCAACCTTGGCCCCCTCGCATTCCAAAGCTCTCTTGGATGTACTGTCGTAGGAGCAGATGAAGGAAATCGCCGGCTCCGCTCCGGGCGCGCTCCATAGCTCTCTTGGCGTACTATCGCAGGAGCTGATGAAGGACATCGTCGGCTCCCGTCTGCCGCCACGACCACAAAGCCGGCAGCGAGGAAGAGTAGTACATGGTAGGTCATCGCCACTCTGGTCCCAGGAAGGCCACTGCTCCTCCACTCAGTCGATGCCAAGCTTGGTGGGGTAAACATCGGCGGACGATTAGCCGCTTGACAGTGACATGGAGGCAGAAATCTTCAGAACCTTGTGCTCCGGAGGAGGAGGTATCGAGGCAGAGCTAGACAAAGCCGAGGCGGATGAGGAGGAGGCCAAGGAAATAGCCAAAGCGTCAGTTCTCGGGGCTCATGGATGGAAATGGTGGTCGGGCTCCGGCGATTGTTTAGATTAGGTTTACAGTAGGTTTTAGTATGGTTTGTGCGAAATATGTAATGAATTTCGTCTAGTTTATAGGAAAAGTTTTCAAAATGTAATGAATTTCATCCGGTTAATTTGAAATTTGCTTAGTTTGCATGAATTTCATCCAGTTAGTTCATATAGTTCTCGAAAGGTATGCGGGCAACATTGGATGGCATCCTCTGGCATCGCTTGGACAGATGCCGGTGTAAATTTGTGGGTCAGTGCTGGAGATGACCTAACTATCATGCTATAATAACTAAAAGTGCTCCATTATTTCGCAGGGGACCGTTATCCCTTGATCAAAATAAGATCCGCCTTGTTTCGCACTCCTCCCACGAAAGACTAGAGACACTTTCTTACATAAAAATGGAGCAAGTGGACGGCACTGTATCACGTCATATCACTCAAACCCACTAGGCCAAACTAGCCCGAATAACGCACGGAAAAGCCCCGCCCTCGTCATTTTGTTCTCGATTTCTATTGATCGATCGCACGAAATTGTTACACTTTGCAAATTCAAAAGGAAAAGGCGGGACACTTAAAGCACATCTTTCGCGTTCGCGTCACACCCCTAACAGTCCGTCTCGCACACGCTCACCAAAGGGGACACACGTTGTCTTGCATTTTAACTGACATGTGGGACTGCAATTGAATAAACCGTCGATAGTTGAAATCTAATCGCTCGGCAGGCGTCGACTGAGAAGAGAGAGACGGGGAGGGAGAAGAGATCGCTCCCCTCCACCCACAGACTCCAAGAAATATGGTGATAACATGAGGTGGGCCATGTGGGAGTCCGGACCACTTCCCTGGCCCACCAGAAAACCCCTCCCGTGCGCGCTCTCCCCAGGCGCCAGCTGCCCGCATTCATAGCAAGTACAATACTAGGCTATAAGCCCACTTATGTGGAGGAGAGAGACATTGAAAAGTGAAGGAGTGGGCTCTGCAAGAGCCCGTCTCTACACCTGCTCCTAGGTATAAAAAACAATTGTGTCTAAAAAGAAGGTAAAAAACATTTGGGAGGAAATAGAAAGAGAGGAAGTGATAAAAAGTTGTAACCTTATGGCCAACCTTATAGTCAACACTATGGTACATGAGGAAGGAGTGAGTTGTGCACATGTCAAGTTCACTGGGCTGGCGTGTTTCACACTCCTCCGTCGTAACAGCGGAGACAATAGCTTTCATAAAAAAATGAACAATGAATACTCCTTGCTCGTCCTCGATATCAGAAAGAATACTTTCATTCGCCGACACGTGGGAGGTCGACCATCCTGGTCCACTTGCCATGCACAAAATTATATTGTAGTGCACCAGACAGTACTATAGGGGAGAGTCACCCCAATCGTAGAGCAGGCCCAACCTTTCCCACTATAAGTTGGTCGGACAAAGGAACCATCATGGCTTCATTGAATTAGCTTCTTTAAGAAAACTTACTGTACCCGCAATACTGCTACCACACACGAAGAATGGATGGCACTGTAGCACGTGATATCACTGAAACCCACTAGGCCAAACTAGCCCGCCTAGGATATGTATGTCTCTGTATTGCTATGATATTGCGTTCTCAAAAAATATCCTTTGTCAATCTAACGATAGAAAGAAATGGAGGGTCTTTCTCTCTCTAGATCTCTCTCCATCCCACAACCCCTCTAGCACATGTACACACTCTTTGTAGCCACTTTGAGAGTACGACTTCACTACACATTCACGCTTGCAAAAAAATACACATTCATGCATGTTACAAGTACGTGCCAATTTTGCTGGCTATAAATGTGAATGTATCCGTGAACAAACTCTTTGAGTTTGATGTGGATTAATGTACAATTGTGGACTATTGTCCGATTGATCACTAAGCCTATAATTTAAGGAGCTTGGGCTATTGGCCGCTCGACCACATATCAGACCTATAAGCGTATCACGAGCTCATCAGCCCCAATGATTCTCTTCGGTGAGTGTTTGCATGTACTATAGCTCGCACAGTAGCTAGCATACTAACACCAAGAATCATCAAACAAGCCCTGCTGATGTGATAAACATTTCAAACTTACATCTAAGCATGCCATATATTACATCAAAAGATGGTGAGGATACATCTGTTTCCATAACTAGGAGAGGGTTCGCATGATTCACTGTCAAACAAAAGTAGCAAGTACCGCCCACACAAGACAGTGCACTAGCCCTAAGATGGTTTGATAACATGCATCGTTCTGGTAATTAAAGACAATGCAAACTACCTTGAAGGATTAGGGAGACCAACTATCTTTTGTCATCGGTCTCTCGGGCAATGTCCATAGAACAGACAACTACATGGGAATCGATCTCTGGGGCGATGTCCACAGGATAGACCGTGACATCGGAATCGATCTCTAGGGCGATGTCCACAGGATGGACAGCGGGATGGGAATCAATCTCCAGGGTGATGTCCACAGGAGGGATCGCGACATCGAAAATGATCTTTGTGGCGATGTCCACAGGACGGACCGCGACATCAGAATTATCAAGGACATCGAACGGTACCTACACAACCCTAACATATTAGCAATCACATTGCAAATAATCAAAAACCACAACTATGGTAAGCCATTTTTTTACCTTGTGCAGCGCACGGGGGGATCCCATCACTCCAGGGGCTATCTCCTCGATGGGGGCCATCGGCTTGCCAGGGAAATACTGCTTCTCAACGGAGACTATCTCCTCAAACTCGACCTTGAGCCTTTCATAGGTAGCTATTAGAGTTTCTGGGTAGGCATGGTGGGGCCCTTGCTATTCTTCTAGCTTTCTTTGAGGAGTTCATCCACCAACATTATCAACTCTTTGGCTAGTGCTTGTTTCTTGGAGTTCTTCGTCTCCATGGGTTGGCCCGCCAACATGTCCAACTCGATGGTCAGTACTCGTTTCCTGGAGATTTCTGTCCTGAGTGGGTGTCCGCTGGCAACTCTTTGCCAAGTGCTCCAGGATCCATCAATAAACTGCCAAACAAAAAGCAATCGAAAGGAAACCTCAATTGCAATGAAAATGGGAAAGAATTGGCAGTGACAATCGGTCGGTGCTTCACAAAAAGAAGATTCTTGGATGAAAATATAGTTGCATCACTGTTTAGCCCACCTTTCCTTCGTTGGTACAGAAGAAAAAGGGCAGAAGTGAATAGCCTGGAGTGAGGTTTTCTTCAAGATAGGGGAGAAAGGGCTTCAATGACCGTTCTAGTGAAATGATGGTTGCTTTGTCCAGTCCAACTTCAAGGCCACTTTGCCACTACTGGTAAAGGTGTGGGTCTTGTGATATGACGGGTCATGATGGCCACACCGGGGTGACTAGTGAGTCTCGACTGCAACACCTTGTTGTGATTTGGTGGATGGCACACGGGCCCCGATGCTTGATGTCCCGCATGTAATAGAGTGGCTAGTCATATAGTAGTTTGGACAATAGACGAGGAGCTCCGTCCTAGTTTTTTTGTCCCTATGATAATCTGTGCCAAATTTGGACTATAAATTTAACTAACCAAATGTTAATGCATGTCACAAAAAATTACATCATTGAAAACTATGTTCAAATACGAATCCAAGAATATAATTTTTGTTAACATGCACTAACATTTTGTCAGTTAAATCTTTGGTCAAAATTTAGCACAAATTACAAAGGGGCCTAGTAAAGATTGTACTCTCAAATTTTGTTTTGAGGATACTCCCACATAGAAATATAAATAATAATGCATGTTGATGCAGCCCACATTTTCGATAATTTTAGCCATGGGCTTGTTCACATTTTTTACGAGGCAGTGGTTGTTCACTTAATGGAGGGTCTTGTACCACACTTGAATGGTACAAAGTGCGACCTGGCACAACGTTAGGGCTAGAACAAAAGCTAATAGTTTGCGAGCAATGAACCCTCGATAGTTCAGCTTGTTATCCTCGTGGGTCGGTTATTCATGAAAAAAGGCAATCATCAATTTATTAAGGATCTTAACGAACCAGCTAACAAGTTTCACACTAAGTTCGTTAGTAACAACACAACACATGTCTCATCTTACGTGGATTTTATTTTAACGAGCTTCGAACGAACCGAGCCGAGCAACTCGTTAATCCACCCATGTACATCACTTGGAATAAGCGGGTAGCTATCTCAAAGAACAATCAACAACTCAAAAAAATGGCGACCTAGCACATACAAAGTTTTAAACGATTGTTTTGATGGGGTGAAAAAAAGAAAACTACCCAACTATACGTATATATATATAGGCATGAGCCTCCGCGCTTGCTTTCTAGGGTTGCTCTATTCACACACTCTCATCCTCTCCAAATCTAAACAAGATAGCGGTGGTAACACTATCTTTCTATCCTCGCTGCTGGTTATAGATCTGGACGTATCCCCCTCCACCGGTGAAGGGGAGGAGGGGCAGCATTTAGGCCGTCGTTGATAACGAGGGAGAAAACTCACTACGGGCTGCACCGTTATCTTTGGTCGAGCGCCGGCGCAGGAGGTCCTCCGATCCTTTCGTCGCTGCCCTAGTGTGGGCGGATCCGGTCTCCCGCTGCCCACCTATCCACACCCCGATGACCTTCAGGTATATCTTCCTTTGATACCGGCCTAGCTCTACTACCCCAGCTCGCTACAATGCTGCAAGTGCATCATTTTCTACCTCTCAGCCCCCCTCGTAGCTAGGATCGATCGGATGGTCCAACGTCACCTAATTTTTTTTTCTATTGTTAGAGGTAAAGCTACTCCATGGAGTCAAATCTTATACTTGGTTCAAATAAGAAATAAAGGGGGGATTTAGTATGTACATCGGACTTGGTACAAATAGGAAAGAAAGGGGGTGAAAGTAGTATAGACTAGTCATCCAAACAATCTTTTGGTCGGAAAGGGAAATATAGGGGAAACACTGTACACAGTGGTACGATCAGGACTAGATTTTTTATCCACACATATGAATAGGTGCTAGAGTGAACAAAAAAGGGACCAACCCAGATATGTTTCTTGGACGTTTGTTTCTCGGGGCAACAAACTCTGAATCATCACTTTATGCCCCAATTTAGGTACAAGGTGCTGGACTGTTGGTGCACCCACTGCCCCATGCCCTTATAGCAAATATTTAGTTGTTCTTAATTTAATGCCCCTGGTAAAATGAAGCCATGCCACTGTTATAAGCCATGACAAGTTTAACCAGTTGTTTTTGCCATTAATTATTTCCTTTGTAGATTTTTGTGCAAACATGGATATCCATGTAACGACCCCACCCAAAATCGGTCAAGTCTCTGTGTAGCTATACCATCCCAAGATCATGCTGGCACACACAGTACATTGATGAAAACATTGAAAGTTCAATCACACCCGAATTTATTACACGGTTCTCATATCGAGTCTTTATTACATCATAATAAATTCGGCCGAAGGGCAACTCATGAGAAATAAACTAAATAAGCTACGAAAGCGTAGACGAATAGCGAGTCCATCTGACTCCATAGGGCAATCGCCAAGCGTAGATCGTAGCCTCACTCCTGGTCGGAAAACTCCTCTGCAACATGAGACGTTGCAGCCGTGTAGGTCAGCATTTAGAATATGCCGGCAAGTCATAGAGAGAACAACAATAATAAAGCTAACACTATATGCAATTTGGCTGTGGGGCTCTAAGTTTTATGTTTTTGCGAAAAAGCCAGTTTTTCCCTACAACAAAGGACTTGCTTACAATTACTACAAAATGTTGGTAGTTATTGAGATGGTTCCGCCAACCAATGTCTCATTCCCAATTATTAATTAACCCCTCAATTAATTTATTTGTTTGGTGTTGAGATTTCCGAAATACTCTAGTTTCCAGAGGCTCATTTGTCCGTAACCGGGGACACGGCTAATCGATTAGGTTGTTACTCTGCAGAGGCTTGTGCACTTTACCCGCAAGAATCGTTTCCTCCTTTATGTCCTCGCACTGCCTGGTGTTTGAAGACGGGATGAATGAAACAGGGTCTTTCGTAGAGTTTCTCTAAGCACTACCGGCACCCATGCATGTCCACGTTCTTCTACATCTGCTGGCACCGTCCGTCCAGTGTCACGCCTAAGGTCAACCCAGCCAGAGCCCATAATGGCTTGCGGCTGCACATGAAAGATTCCGGTCAAGGGGTATCCATCCGTCTCTTCATGGCTGGGTGAAGCTTTCCGCAAGATGTCATGGCGCTTCTCCATGCATCCCGCCCATCCGCTGGTTTCTCCAGGGTGCCCATCAACCGTCCTCCACCTAGTAGTGAATTAGAAGTCCATCTTGATCTTGAAGTCATGGGGTTGTCATCATCTTGACTCTCACATCTCCCTTATGAATCTCTCAACCAACCCCATCTACGAGCATAGGAAGGTAAACTACATCGTCCCGGGCAATAGTAGAAAGGGGAATTGGGTTCATCCTACCTCATGATACTACTCAAGACATAACTTCAAATTCTCCTACTGCATGCATGGTGGGGAGGGATAATTCTAATGCAACAAAAATCATAGGTATTGTAAAACATGATCAAATGACTTGCCTGGCTGACGGTCTTCAAACGCTAGTGACTCGAGATAGCAAGCTTCACACTCCGGAAATTCTATTGAGTCAAACAATAGCACAAATAAGTATTTCACTAATAACATATCAACAAGCTAAAGGAAAACACACAAGCACTCAAACCAAAATCAAAGAAAACTCGAGGAAAACAAAATCAAGGTTTTCATCACATCAAGCAACAACAAAGAAATAGTTTTAACCTACTAACACTTTTCTTAATAGATCCAAAACAATGGTTTTGCTAACTAACATAAAGGAAAACAGCATCCAAACTATGTGCAAAAAGAATCAAATCAATATCTAATATAGAACTCCTGTTATACCTAAAACAAAACTAATAAGAAAATAAAATAAAACTTTTTATTTTGCTGTAAATAAACGTTCACCCTCTGTAACTACAGAAACTAATCTAAAATAAAATATAGCAGGGGTAAATTAAAATTCTATAATAACTAGAACAACAGGAAGTGGCAGCAAGCTAAATAAAACTAGAAAGCTTGATTTGACTAAAACTAATTTCTAATATAGCCTACAAATACCCAACAAGTTCCTACTGCTAGGCTAGGTCAAAACTAAGCAGTGGCAAAAAGAATCACCTAAAAATAATAATCCTGGCTCAATTTATAGCAGAATTACTAATCTGACTAAAACTAATGTAAAACTATTTTTATAAACTTAAACATGGCCGAATCTAATTTCTACAAAGGCTACAAGAAATTTTTAAACTAATAAAAAAAGAATCAACTAAAAATAATAAATAACCTAAAAGATACAGATTTTACAAGAACAGAACTATTCTATTTTAAAAACAGAAACAAAGAATAAAACTAAAACAACTAGGGCGCTAACGGGCCGAAACAGTGAGCGCTCTAAAATTATCTAACGCGCGGGCGATCAATAGGTCACTGTGTCCATGGGCTAACAAAAAAACCCGATCGGTTTGGTCTAACTAAACCTAGTAACTAAACCAAAAACAAACCATGAAATAAAACCGGTCTAATAAAAAAACCTACCCATTCGCTAACTCTAATCTACACCGTAGGTTGCCGATCGAACGGTGGGTTGGGGTCCGGCGGCTTACGGCGGCGGTCGACAGCGAGGAGGGCTCGGGCATTGGTGGCGGTGGAGTTCCGGTGGTCCGGTGCGGCGGTGGCGAGGTCGGGGTGATGCGGCGGAGCAAGGCGGAGGCGGTGGTGGAGTGGTTGGAGCTCAGGGACGGCGCGGACATTGAGGCGTGGCGAAAACAGAGCCCAGTGGTCTACAGCTCCGGCGACGGGCGGTGATGCTCAAGGCGGCGGCTGCGGCGATCCCTGGACGGAGAGAGGATGTCAGGGAGGTGCGCCCGGTTGAGGGGTTTCGGCTGAGAAGATTTGAGGGCAGGGGGATCCTCACCGGAGTCGGAACAGACGGCGGACTGCGGCGGTCGACGACGAGATCCAAAGGAGGAGGGCGTGAGCTACGGTGGGTTTTGGGCTAGGGTTTTAGGGCGATTCGAAAGAGGAGGGGTAGGGCTATTTATAAGGCATCAACTTGGAGCAGGGGGTGACTCAGGATCGTGATCCCGAGGAATCCGGACGCGGCGGCGGCGTCGAACACGCTCTGGCGCGGCATAGCGTGGCGAGGGGGAAAGAGATGAGGTGGGGCTAGCGCGTCGGTGAGAGAGAGGGGGAAGGGTTCGGTCGGGCGCTGAGGTAGGCCGACTCGGGTGTGGGCTGGGCCGGTTGGCCTGGCTCGCGCCTGGGTCTTTCCCTTTTTTTGAATAAAGGCAGAGAGAAAAAGTTAAACTAAGAGAAAACTCTAATATTTTTATATAGGACATATATATATACATCAAAATTCTCAGGGGAATTAATCCTACAACATGGACATTTTTCCAGAGGCAAAACACAAACTAAAAAAAACATTTTCTGCAACTCCAAATAAAAATTCAAATTTGAATTCAAACCTTTTGGCAATATTTTCTTCTGACATTTTTCTTCGGAGTGTCATGTTTACTCCTCTCATAATTCTACTCAAGTATTTGTCAGGGATAACTTTCAATTGCCAAGGTGAATCCAAATCAAACAACAACTCAATGCCTCTGGAAAAATATATATCCAAATGCCACACAATTGAAACAAAATGCATAGATGCTTAACTAATATTTGTAAAACATTCCAAATTGAAAATTTGGGATGTTACAAACCTACCCACCTTAAGATGAATCTCGCCCTCGAGATTGGGGTTGGGTAGCAAATAGGTGTGGGTGGTCCCAGCGGAGATCTTCTTCTCGTTCCCAGGTGGCTTCCTCCTCAGAATGGTGGCTCCACAGAACCTTGCAAAACTTGATGATCTTGCTACAAGTAACTCTATTCGCAGTCTCGAGAATTTTGACGGGTTTCTCCTCATAAGTCAGATCACTATCCAGCCGTATGGCCTCTAGGGGCACTGTGTCTCTCAAAGTAATATCGGCCATCTCGGCATGGCATTTCTTCAGCTGGGATACGTGAAAGACATCATGAACTCCTGACAATCCTTATGGCAATTCTAGCTTATATGCAACTTCTCCTCTATGTTCGAGGATTTTGTAGGGGCCAATGAACCTGGGTGCTAATTTTCCTTTAACCCCAAATCTCTTGATTCCACGAAGTGGGGACACACAGAGATATGCTTAGTCTCCAACTTCATACGTTATCTCCTTGCGTTTACTGTCGGCATAACTCTTCTGTCTCGACTGGGCTATCTTGAGTCTATCTTGAATCAGCTTGACTTTCTCTTTGGAGTCTCTGATAAGATCGGGACCAAAAAGTTTTCGGTCTCCAACACCATCCCACAGCAATGGTGTTCTGCACCTCCTCCCGTATAGAGCTTCGAAAGGGGCCATCTTTAGACTGGTCTGATAGCTGCTGTTGTACGAGAACTCTACGTATGGCAAATTGTCATCCCAGCTAGACCCATAGTCTAGCGCACAAGCTCTCAACATGTCCTCCAGAATCTGGTTAACTCTCTCGGTCTGTCCATCTGTCTGTGGATGACAAGCGGTACTGAACTCCAACATCGTACCCAAAGTTTCATGTAACTGATTCCAAAACTTTGAGGTAAATTGTGTTCCTCTATCTGACATGATACTCCTCGGAACTCCATGCAGACATATGATCCTGGTCATGTATATCTTGGCTAACTTAGCGCTGGTATATGTAGTCTTCACGGGAATGAAATGAGCTACCTTGGTCAAGCGATCAACTACTACCCAGATAGAATCATAACCTGAACGGGTCCTGGGTAATCATGTGATAAAATCCATTCCAAGTTTTTCCCATTACCACTCGGGAATCGGCAGTGGTTGAAGTAACCCTGCCGGCTTCTGATGTTCCGCCTTTACTCGCTGACAAACATCGCATACTGCTACGTACTCGGCAATATCCTTCTTCATACCTGTCCACCAGAAACTTTCCTTCAAGTCCAGATACATCTTGGTGTTGCCTGGGTGAATCGAGTACGGTGAGTCATGGGCCTCCTAAAGAATTAACTTCCTAACCTCTGGGTCATTAGGCACATAGATACGATCCTCAAACCATAAAGTTCCGTGTTCATCCTCATGAAAACCTTTAGCCTTTCCGTTACTCATCTTTTCCTTTATCTCTGCAATTTCCTTGTCCATCTTCTGCGCTTCACGGATCTTTTCGGTCAGGGTGGACTGAATATCCAAGGTGGCGACAAATCCTCTTGGTACTATTTCCAATCGGAGATCTCTGAGATCGTCGGCTAAATTCCGAGGTAATCCTCCAGCTATGAGGGTGTTCACATGGCTTTTACGACTCAAGGCATTTGCTACAACATTTGCTTTCCCTGGGTGATAATGCAATCTCATATCATAGTCCTTGATCAATTCAAGCCATCTCCTTTGTCTGAGGTTCAACTCCTTCTGCGTGAAAATTTACTTCAAGCTCTTATGATCCGTGTAAACATCACAACTATTTCCGACAAGGAAATGTCTCCACGTCTTGAGTGCGTGCACTACGGCTGCTAACTCCAAATCGTGTGTGTCCTAATTCATCTCGTGAGGTCGTAGCTATCTGGAGGTATAAGCTACAACTTTTCCTTCCTGCATGAGCACTCCTCCGAGCCCTTGACGAGAAGCGTCACAGTACACCTGGTAACCCTTGTGTATGTCCGGCAAAATGAGTACTGGGGCTGTAACCAGACGTTTCTTCAACTCCTGAAAACTGGCTTCACACTCCTCGGTCCAAATGTACTTTGTTTCCTTCTTCAACAGCTCGGTCATGGGTTTAGCAATCTTGGAGAAATTCTCAATAAATCTCCGATAATATCCTGCAAGCCCGAGAAAACTACGGATCTCCTTGACTGAGGTGGGGGATTGCCAGTTGGTGACCGATTCAACCTTGGTGGGGTCGACTGCTATTCCTTCTCCTGAAATAACATATCCGAGGAATCCGACTTCCTTCAACCAAAATTCACATTTGCTGAACTTGGCATATAACTGATGTTCTCGGAGTTTCTCCAGGACTAGACGCAGATGTTCCTTGTGCTCTTCCTCGCTCTTGGAGAAAACCAATATGTCATCAATGAACACCACGACAAACTTGTCCAGATATTCCATAAATACCTTGTTCATCATGCTCATGAAATACGCAGGGGCATTAGTCAATCCGAATGACATGACAGTATACTCATATAAACCATACCTGGTGGTGAAAGCTATTTTGGGTATATCCTGTTCACGAATCTTCCGCTGGTGATACCCTGATCGAAGATCGATCTTGGAAAATACTTTGGCTCCAACTAGCTGATCAAATAAATCATTAATCATCGGTAGAGGGTACTTATTCTTGATGGTCACGTCATTCAATGAACGATAATCTACAACCATTCTCAGGGTTCCATCCTTCTTCTCTACCAAAAGAACTGGGCCCCCCCAAGGTGACGAACTTGGGCGAATATATCCTTTCTCCAATAATTCCTTGATCTGTTGCTTGATCTCTTCCAAATCATTCGGGGGCATCCGATAAGGTCTCTTGGATATTGGGGCTGTGCCCGGTAATAACTCGATCAAAAATTCTATTTCTCTATCCAGTGGCATTCTGGTAATTCCTCCGGAAATACATCCGGAAAATCTTGTACTACAGGCACTTCCTCCTGAACCACTCCCGTGAGGGAATTCACCTGCTTCTTTATCGGTGTGCATCTGGATACATACTTGATCCTCTTCTGCTCCGGGGTGGTGAGCAAAATCGTCTTGCGGGCATAGTCGATGTTCCCTTCAAACTTCGTCAACCAGTCCATGCCTAGAATCACGTCCAAACCCTGGGATTCTAAGACTATGAGGTCTACGGGAAAATCATGATTTCCGATGCTGAGGGTTGAATGACAGCCTAAACCTGCCATCATCTCTCCTCCTGGAGAAGTGACTTGGATCGGGGTTCTAAGGGTTCTAGTGGGCAACCCATACTTTTCCACAACTACCCTTGATATGAATGAATGCGTTGCACCGGAATCAAAGAGTACCAATACTGGACGTGAATTTAATAAAAACTTACCAACCACAGTTTCTGGCTGATCATAGACATCCTCCACGTCAATGTGATTCACCTGAGCACGAGGAAAAGGGTTGGGCTTCTTTGCTGAGCTTCCATTGCCGTTGCCATTTCCATTCCTCTGCTTGGCCTCCGGGCAGTCGGGGGCATAGTGTCCTGTCTTCTGGCACTTGAAACAGGTGATGTGACTCAGATCCTTCTGAGTCGGAGCAGGACGGTGCTGGTTGCCATTGCCTCCATTGCCTGACTTGGGGTTGTTGTCGTGGTTGCGATTGTTCCCATTCCCTCCATGGTTATGTCCTCCATGATTGTGTCCTCCATGGTTGTGATGGGTATGTCCTCCCGAGTATGGGGCATAGCGGGGCTTTTGCTGAGCTCCGGAGTTGTACTTTCCCTTGCCATATTTCAGCTTGCGGCTTTCAATCTGCTGCTTCTTGCCTTCAAGTATAGTGGCCTTGTCTACCAGCTCCTAGTAGTTGTTGAAGGTAGCCACCATTAGCTGCATTCCCAGCTCATGATTGAGTCCCTCAAGAAATTTCTCCTATTTTGCGGCATCTGTGGCCACATCATCTGGGGCATATCGAGATAATTTGCTGAACTCATCCACATACTGCCCCACAGTACGGTTCCCCTGGTGTAAGTTGCAAAACTCACGCTTCTTCAGACTCATGGTTCCAGCTGAGACATGCGCGGTGCGGAAAGCCCGCTGGAACTGATCCCATGTCATCGTGGCGACCGGATAAGTGACTGTGTAGTTTTCCACCAAGAGGCTGCAGGTCCATTCAGTTGATGTGCGGCAAAACGCACCTTCTCAGCATCTGTGCATCCAGCAGTTGTTAGATCCCTTCCGATCTTGCGGAGCCAATCATCAGCTACAATCAGCTCGGTGCTACTAGAGAACACCGGCGGATTCAGCCTTAGGAACCGGGTCAGGTTATCGACAGGGGGTGGTGGCGGTGGATTGTTTTTGTTGTTGCCTTGGTTTTGGATGAGCATTTGCATTAAGGCATTCTGCTGTTGAATCAGCTGGGTGAGCTCCGGCGGGAAAGTGAAACCGGGGTCACGTCTCGGAGGCATCTGGTGTTATGGAGTGGATGAGAAATTAGAATAGAACAAGGGTCTAATGAGAAAATAGCACTACCCAAATGAATGCACAAACACAATCACACCAATCATTTATTCATTCATCTCAAACAAGGTTCAAACTCGGATTACAAGATCTCACGACTAATCGAAAATAATGGCCTAACTGATCGACGAAAATAAAATAACATGGCAGTCGACTAAATGTCTTCATCAATTATCCCTGCGTCCTCTGGTGCGTCGTCCTCTGGTGCGGCGCCTCCTCTTGCGGCTTCCTTCGGTGGAGCTCTCTTCATAATCCTGGTCATTGCCCACGAGAGGTCCATCATCTCCACTCGGGAAAAGGTCTTCTCCCTGGTCCATCTTCTCCTCCAGTGTGGCAATATATTTCTTCCGGTCCTCGAGTCTTTCCATAAAATCCTTGACTTCATCCTCATGCTCATAGTGGGCTTCACGTGCTGCATCCTCCAGTTCAATTTCACGAAGATGCAACTTTTGGACCGTCTTCAAGCTCTTACGCATCTGCATCTCTAGAGCCCTGATGTGAGCCTCCAAGTCTTGGACATATGAGTGAACGGAGTCGTCATCTATGGTGCGGATAATCTCTCCATCTGCAGTCCTGCGAGAAATCATGGTGTGGTCTGATCCAACAAGCTCGGTCCTGTATTCCTCCTGGATGCGTCCAAGTGCACTATGAACTGCTATGTCTCTCCCGAGTATCCAAGTGGGAGTAGTGAACTTGAAGTCAACGGGCGCTGAGAGACTTCCGAAAGTCCTCCCTGGTATATGCACCTTAATCCTATAACGACGGTCTTCTGGAAATGCCATGATAGGGGTCCCGGTGATAGACGGTAGAGCAATCTTCAATTCCTTGGTGATCTGGACCAGCCTCCAGCCGAAAAGCATTGTCTCATCTGGCTGGCAAAGCTCTGGGAGCAGAACTGGGATGAACTTGACGGCCATCTAGAATGTTGAAATCGGAGAGAAGTCAGAAATGAACAGGGGAGTATTATGGAATGATAAGGACATAAAAAATAGTTTCTTCCTATGGCTTTCCGATCGTAGGGATTACGTCCTACGGTCAGCGTGTGCTCTGAATACCATCTCTGTAACGACCCGACCCAATATCAGTCAAGTCTCTGTGTAGCTGTACCATCCCAAGATCATGCTGGCACACACAGTACATTGATGAAAAGATTCAAAGTTCAATCACACCTGAATTTATTACACGGTTCTCATATCGAGTCTTTATTACATCATAATAAATTCGGCCGAAGGCCAACTCATGAGAAATAAACTAAATAAGCTGCGGAAGGCTAGACGAATAGCGAGTCCATCCGACTCCATAGGGCAATCGTCAAGCGTAGATCGTAGCCTCACTCCTGGTCAGAAAACTTCTCTGCAGCATGAGACATTGCAGCCGTGTAGGTCAGCATTTAGAATATGCCGGCAAGTCATAGAGAGAACAACAATAATAAAGCTAACACTATATGCAATTTGGCTGTGGGGCTCTAAGTTTTATGTTTTTGCGAAAAAGCCAGTTTTTTCCCTACAACAAAGGACTTGCTTACAATTACTACAAAATGTTGGTAGTTATTGAGATGGTTCCGCCAACCAATGTCTCATTCCCAATTATTAATTAACCCCTCAATTAATTTATTTGTTCGGTGTTGAGATTTCCAAAATACTCCAGTTTCCAGAGGCTCATTTGTTCGTAACCGGGGACACGGCTAATCAATTAGGTTGTTACTCTGCAGAGTCTTGTGCACTTTACCTGCAAGAATCGTTCCTTCCTTTATGTCCTCGCACTACCTGGTGTTTGAAGACGGGATGAACGAAACAGGGTGTTCCATAGAGTTTCTCTGACCACTACCGGTACCCATCCGTGTCCTACCGTTCTTCTACATCTGCTGGCACCGTCTGTCCAGAGTCACGCCTAAGGTCAACCCAGCCAGAGCCAATAATGGCTTGCGGCTGCACAAGTAAGCTTCCGGTCAAGGGGTATCCATCTGTCTCTTCGTGGCTGGGTGAAGCTTTCCGCAAGATGTCATGGCGCTTCTCCATGCATCCCGGCCATCTGCTGGTTTCTCCAGGGTGCCCGTCAACCGTCCTCCACCTAGTAGTGAATTAGAAGTCCATCTTGATCTTGAAGTCATGGGGTTGTCATCATGTTGACTCTCACATCTCCCTTATGAATCTCTCAACCAACCCCGTCTACGAGCATAGCAAGGTAAACTACATCGTCACGGGCAATAGTAGCAAGGGGAATTGGGTTCATCCTACCTCATGATACTACTCAAGACATGACTTCAAATTCTCCTATTGCATGCATGGTGGGGAGGGATAATTCTAATGCAACAAAAATCATAGGTATTGTAAAACATGATCAAATGACTTGCCTGGCTGACGGTCTTCAAACGGTAGTGACTCGAGATAGCAAGCTTCGCACTCCAGAAATTCTATCGAGTCAAACAATAGCACAAATAAGTATTTCAGTAATAACATATCAGCAAGCTAAAGGAAAACACACAAGAACTCAAACCAAAATCAAAGAAAACTCGAGGAAAACAAAATCAAGGTTTTCATCACATCAAGCAACAACAAAGAAATAGTTTTAACCTACTAACACTTTTCTTAACAGATCCAAAACAATGGTTTTGCTAACTAACATAAAGGAAAAGAACATCCAAACTAGGTGCAAAAAGAATCAAATCAATATCTATTATAGAACTCCTGTTATACCTAAAACAAAACTAAGAAGAAAATAAAATAAAACTTTTTATTTTGCTATAAATAAATGTTCACCCTCTGTAACTACAGAAACTAATCTGAAATAAAATATAGCAGGGGTAAATTAAAATTCTATAATAACTAGAACAACAGGAAGTGGCAGCAAGCTAAATAAAACTAGAAAGCTTGATTTGACTAAAACTAATTTCTAATATAATCTACAAATACCCAACAAGTTCCTACTGCTAGGCTAGGTCAAAACTAAGCAGTGGCAAAAAGAATCACCTAAAAATAATAATCCTAGCTCAATTTATAGCAGAATTACTAATCTGACTAAAACTAATATAAAACTATTTTTATAAACTTAAACATGGCCGAATCTAATTTCTACAAAGGCTACAAGAAATTTGTAAACTAACAAAATAAGAATCAACTAAAAATAATAAATAACCTAAAAGATACAAATTTTACAAGAACAAAACTATTCTGTTTTAAAAACAGAAACAAAGAATAAAACTAAAACAACTTGGGCGCTAACGGGCCGAAACAGTGAGCGCTCTGAAATTATCTAACGCGCGGGCGATCAATAGGTCACTGTGTCCATGGGCTAACAGAAAAAAAAACTGATCGGTTTGGTCTAACTAAACCTAGTAACTAAACCGGAAACAAACCGTGAAATAAAACCGGTCTAATAGAAAAAACCTACCCATTCGCTAACTCTAATCTACACCGTAGGTTGCCGATCGAACGGTGGGTTGGGGTCCGGCGGCTTACCGTGGCGGTCGACGGCGAGGAGGGCTCGGGCGTTGGTGGCGGTGGTGTTCCGGTGGTCCGGGGCGGCGGTGGCGAGGTCAGGGTGATGCGGCGGAGCGAGGCGGAGGTGGTGGTGGAGTGGTTGGAGCTTGGGGACGGCGCGGACGTCGAGGCATGGCGAAAACAGAGCCCGGTGCTCTGCAGCTCCGGCGACGGGCGGTGATGCTCAAGGCGGCGGCTCCGACGATCCCTGGATGGAGAGAGGATGTCAGGGAGGTGCGCGCAGTTGAGGGTTTCAGCTGACAAGATTTGAGGGCAGGGGGATCCTCACCGGAGTCGGAACAGACGGCGGACTGCGGCGAGATCCAAAGGAGGAGGGCGTGAGCTGCGGTGGGTTTTGGGCTAGGGTTTTAGGGGGATTCGGAAGAGGAGGGGTAGGGCTATTTATAGGGCATCAACTTCGAGCAGGGGGCGACTCGGGATCGTGATCCCGAGGAATCCGGACGCGTCGGCGGCGTCGAACGCGCTCTGGCGCGGCATAGCGTGGCGAGGGGGAAAGAGATGAGGTGGGGCCGATGCGTCGGTGAGAGAGAGGGGGAAGGGTTCGGTCGGGCGCTGAGGTAGGCCGGCTCTGGTGTGGGCTGGGCCGGTTGGCCAGGCTCGCGCCTGGGTCTTTCCCTTTTTTAATAAAGGCAGAGAGAAAAAGTTAAACTAAGAGAAAACTCTAATATTTTTATATAGGACATATATATATATATATATATATATATATATATATATATATATATATCAAAATTCTCAGGGGAATTAATCCTACAACATGGACATTTTTCCAGAGGCAAAACACAAACTGAAAAAACATTTTCTGCAACTCCAAATAAAAATTCAAATTTGAATTCAAACCTTTTGGCAATATTTTCTTCTGACATTTTTCTTTGGAGTGTCATGTTTACTCCTCTCATACTTTTGCTCAAGTATTTGTCAGGGATAAATTTCAATTGCCAAGGTGAATCCAACTCAAACAACAACTCAATGCCTTCGGAAAAAAATCCAAATGCCACACAATTCAAACAAAATGCATAGATGCTTAACTAATATTTGTAAAACATTCCAAATGGAAAATTTGGGATGTTACAATCCATTTCACCTCGTTGCTATTGCGGCCTTTTGGTGCACTGCACAAAACACTTCTCAAAAGAAGTGACATTTGTGTTGTTTAACTAGAATGTCAGAATGGAACCGTTGGTTCATTTCGGTGGAACATCACAAAGGGAGATATGTGTTCCAATGTTCATCCTCCATAGTGGCACCATAACCTTCCTTTAGGTAAGAATGGTATTTAATACATGTGTTCACCTCTATTTTGCATCTGCCATGAGAATATAATGCTACTATTTACTAGTACACTTGTACTCCCTCACTGACAAAACCAAATCTAAAATAGAAGGCTAATCATGTACTTCGTTTCACCAATTGGTGAGGAGAAAGCGAAACAGAGCCAGAAAAGGAAGACTAAGAAGAAGAAGAAGGAGGAAATCAAGAAGATCACACGATGGTACCATCCTATGTTATCCTGACATCTTGCTAGTGGTATTGTATTGTTGTGTTGCTACTAGTTTTAATTTACTTGAAGAAATGCATGAGAGTAGTACTTGGCTTGACGACACATCATACTAATTAACTGGATTCTGGATGCATGTGCGACCCAGCTCTACATGATCAACAGTGCCAAGGTGATCTTCCTAAAGCCGAGGCCTCAATCGAGGCCATTCAAGGGCTCCGGCAACGTCTCCCTTACATGTGAGACAATCTTCCAAGAGGCCTTCCACTCCTGCCGTCTCTCCTGCAAGGTCACTTAATTAATTAGGAGTACTTAACTAGCACTAATTAATTGCTTCCTAATTTTCCTATCGAAGTTAAACAAATCCTTAGTAGCAACCTATGCTGAACCATGTATGTGTGTATGTGTGTCAGTGGAGGTGAACCATGTGTTGGAGCAGGGAGGGAATCTTGGTAGTGTCATGACATAATAATGCTATTGTTTTGCATGTCAATTTATTGCCACTAGTTCAATGAGGCAATGTTTTGCGTATTGTCAATCATGAATTTGATGCTACAGTTAAAGTAATATGCTAATATCTTTCTATCCTTGCTCACCAAGCTAATGAAGGTTTCACGTTGTTCCTACTTGTGCAAACATGGATCATGTTGTGCCAATCATACATTTTAGTGGAACTGCACAAGAGAATACAATGGACTGTATCCCAGCTAGTGCTTTAACTCGGTTGGAAGTTCTTGACAATCTTTCGATATAATCTCACCACTTGTAAAGAAGAGTGATGTCAACCATACATTTGAAGTGCACAAAAATATATACTATTGACTGATTCCAGTGAGTGCTTTATCATCTCTTCTAGGACTACTTGAATAAGCTTGTTGCTCAGGTTGGTACCGGCCAAAGGCCTTCACCCATATTAGTTTCATGTCATCTCTATTTGTATCGTGCTACTGTGTTGCTACTATCATGAGAAACTCCTTTATCATTGCAAGGTAAATTTTGGCTACCTATGCTACATGGCAATGCTTTGAGTGTTGAGCTAATTGGCACTGATTAAATAAACCAACACCTCTCTTTAAGCAAGAGTAATATGTTGCTAACTTTACCCATTAATATAATGAGGATGCTTCTAATTGTTAGTGTATGTTTCATCAACTAGTCCCACCATTACAGTAATCTCACTCTCTCTGTGCCAACATGGATGCTCAATTTTGGTAGAACTACACAAAAACTTTGGGTGCTGCATTACCTTGACTGCATCCTTCCTTTCCTGTCAGTCGCTTATCTCGGCATCTAGTCAAAGGAAATAGTAATTGATATGCTTCCTTACACAAGTTGTTACCGGTCTTTATGCTGATTATTGTGCTTGTCATACGTATTGGTAATTTGGTACTGTGATACTATTTGCCGATTTCATAAAGGAGCAACTTGGAGCCTGAACTCGCAGGCAAATCATTGCATTGGGTGATTTTAGTAGAACTGCACAAACGTATCAGATGGACAGATACTTATGCTGCTGCTATGTACTCCAAAGTTCACTCAGACAAGCATCCATGTTGACAATAAGAAGTGCTATAGTGAACGCCAACAATATTGTTTGGTGCATAGCCCAAAAAAACGCAGTCCTGTCTTTGGTCCCAACTTCTGCCTTTTGGTTATCAGCACATATGGTAGCGAACTGTATGGAATGGAGCCTAAAGATTCCAGACAAGTTGGTTGCTGCGTATATTCATCTGGCACTTAATCAGTCTGTACGCGAGGGATGCTCCATATCAGTGAACTGCACAAAAATTGGGTGGTTCAGTTTGTCGACCACCTCCTTTCTTATCTGCAATGTAGAATTTTGGCGAGCTACGGGACCAAGATGAGCTAGTAAACTAGTTGGATGAAAGTAGTGGCCACGTTGATCAAACCTCCCTCGGCATCGAGGCCACTATCTCGAGGATAAACCTACAAGCAGAGTTTAGATTGTCTATGCTATCTCTTATGTACTCAAAAGTTTTCTCGTACAAGCATTAATTTTAGCAAGAAGTACCACCGAGTGAACATCATTTACCAGTTTGTACCCTAGGTAATTAAAGTTCGTCCATGGATGATATTGGCTCTGATCTCTCAATCATTTGGATGCATATACATGTTGAACATGTGTATATCTGAATCTTTTTGTGAATTATCTATGAATATTGTCTTGTGATCTAGCAATCATTTGGATGCATAGGAATGCTGAACTTGTGTATATTTGAATCATTTGAGTTGTTGATTGTGAATGTTGGCTATGAATATGAACATGTCCTGTGAACCTGAGTTTGATACAAATGTTTACCTTTTCTATTGTGCTTGTGTGTGAACTTGTTAGAATGTCTACTGTGGGATTGTGACGTGTGAGTGTCAACGGCACAAGTTTTTCTTGAGAAGAATTGCACCTTCTTGTTAGGGTAGCAACGGTGCATCAACTCTTTTTTATCTTTTGCTCAACCTTCCCCCTTCCCTCGCTCAACCCCCGCCGTAATGTTTTCAGCCTCAAAACAAACATAGTACTGCGTGGTTTTTGGCCTTCATGAAAAATAAAGTGCTTCTTGTAGGTTGGCCCGCCCAGCAAATGGGCTGCTGGTGCACCATGGACTGGGAGGTTAAAATACAAGTTGTATGGTGCAGAGGCAAGTAAAAAATGCCATCGAGAGCCATCCACTAAAAAAAATCGCGTCTGATGTGCTTCTTTAGTTGTGCCGCCGGCCCCCTCTTTAATCCAGTTCGCTCAATTCCCCAACCGGCAGCACAGGATGGAAGTTTATTTCCCCCTCACGCTGCCAGGAGATTGAAGAAGCGCGGCATCAAATCCAACACCGGCCAGGGATGACTACTTGTCCAAGTGATTTTTAGATAAGAAACTACATATTTCAAAGGCAGAGCATTTAAATCAACATGCACTTTTCAAACATGGATAATACAATGTTGGAAATTTTATTCATGGTAAAAATTGGAACTAACAATAGGTTAACATCATGCTGATCAACATTCATGTATAGCACATCTTCATATGATGCGAAGTCAAATAGATATCACTTCTATAGCGAGGTGCTATACAAACGGTTTTTAACCCCTTTCCGCGACGGCATTTGGAACCATCGCCAAGTGAGTGTGGGCGATATGGGGGTCCTTCCCACACGACCTAGAAACTGTTGGGGATATGCCCTCCTGGCATACACGCTCAGCAAAATGAGGTCGTGTGCGACCAGCGAGCGATCAAATACGGTTATATGTACAGTAGTGCTAAAAAATACAATTATACAGGCGAAATCGTTTCTGTTCGTAAGTACATCCCACACAGTCAGTCCCTGCTAAACTTTTCCATTCTTATATACATCCCACACAGTCGCTCCAAGGAAAACGTTTTCGTTCGCAGGTACATCGCACACAATTTTATCGTTTGTGATAGCATTGCCATTGCACATGATATTAACAATTTTATCGTTTGCATTATTGAATGCATCACACATGGTGCGTAGAAGAAACTATGTGGCAAAGCCTGTCCATGACACACAGTTTTTATGTGGTAAACATTTACGCAAGGTGGCCTACCGCAAACTGTTTTCAAGAGAATGTCATGTGTGATTGTTCATTGATCCAACACGGTTTATTCCTAGAAACTGTGTGCGTTGCCTGAGGTCATCGCCCATGGTGTTTTCTCAATAACCGTTTGCAATAGAAAAACCCATTAGCACACTAATTGGCCATTAGTTGGCTAATTTCCCTATTATTAACAATCCATTTATTAATCTAATTGACATTCATACTAAGCACATAATATATTTCATTTCCATATTAAGGAAGCAGGATTTCAAAATTGAAATACATCAGAGTACAACATGATATAGTTTCAACACTCAGCTACCCCATTACACAACTGCACCAGCACCAAGTTTCACATGCAACATCTAGAACCTTTCGAAATTAGTATCATAGACGGTACATAGACAGATGCATCTCATATGGAAAACTACTGAAGCAGAAGGCAAATATTGAGCCTTAATTCATGTTGAAGGTCTTTGCAACTTTAGGTCAGTGCTTGTTGATGATTGACCGTCCATCCTTCGTCCTCTTCAGGAACACTTCAATATTGAACCATGGGTGTTGTAAGAAAACCTTCCTCGCCTCCTAACCATAGAGGTGGTTTGAGAGGTAATCATTAGTGAACTGCTTTGGAAAGGCCTGAAAACAAGGATGTGCATAAATATTTTCTCTATATTGGAAATGGGGGGAAGGAATAAAAAAGGCAAGGTATAATACTTAGTACCATCTTGTAGTTAACTGATGTCTTCTTCATTGTGCAGACAAAGATCTTGTTGTTTTTTTCCGCTAATTTCTTTATCCTAACAATCTTTCTGAGTTTCTGGACTTGATTGACATTCATTGACAACTCATTTCCCCATATGCAAAAAGGGTCGAACAGTGGGTCAAAACCTTTGACAACAGGATCTACATGTGCAAGACCAAATTGTTAAAAACCTAAACATTAGAATGGTTCCTGCAATTGCACAATAATGTGTTATTAGATAATGGACCATGCACGTGCTTACCTCGATTGTAAACCTCAGTGCTTCCCGTTGTTTCCCCGCAACATATATAAGGTAGTTAGTCATCAGGTTAAGTAAGGGTTTGCATGCTATCAGTAAAATATGTTGATAAAAAATAAGCACATTGCAGATTCATCAGATTAATTCAAGCCACATGGAAAACCAATTTATCCAAACCAAGCATGATTAAGAACTAGGAAATATAGCACTTGTATATGTTTCTCATGTATTAAGTGCAGGCAAATTCGATTTATTCCTCACATGCACAACAATACAAAATTCTACCCACGACAATTGGACATCGCATTGTAGAATTGAACCAAGTAGTGAACTAAACACCACAACAAATGAACCAAATATTAACTGAGCACCACATTGCACAATATAACATACTCCTAATAGAAGATTAGACAGTTAACCAAACCAAGCATGCTTAACAACTTGGAAATATAGCAATTGTATTTGGTTCTCATGTATTTAGTATGACCAAATTCGATTTACTTCTCACATGGTATACAATAATAGAATGCACCCACAACTATTGAACATCGCATTGCAGAATTGAACCAAACTGTTAAATAAACACCACAACAAATGTACCAAATGTTAACTGAGCACCACATTGCACAATGTATAACCAAACCAAGCATGCTTGACAACTTGGAAATATAGAAATTGTATTCGTTTCTCATGTATTTTGTAAAGATAAATTCGATTTATTTATCACATGGAAGACAATACAAAATTCCAGCCTAAAGAATTGAACATCACATTTACAGAATTGAACCAAACAGTTAACTGAAGACGACAACTAATTAACCGAACAGTTAATAAGTGAGCACCACACTGCACGACATATAGAACAAATACACTAGAGAAACATATTGCATGGTAAAATTAGATAGAAAAAATCACTAGAATTTGTTAAGGAAGGGCAGGAGCAGCACACGCAACAGGTAAACCAAGGATGCTTAACCAGCGTAGCTATAAAATGGCAAGGTGCTCCTCCAAGATCTGGGGGTCAACACGAATGGCAGTCATCGCGACCTCATCCGCACGTGCGGCCGTGATTTGCTTCTTTGCTGCCAAATGCTCCTTGTCCTCCTGGCTATACTACATGCACCGTGGCTTAGGGTGGCTCTTATTTGGTGGAGGGGTCGGTGATTTGGGTGGAAGGTGTCACGTCGGCGGTCGGGGCATGTGGGATGTGGAAGGAGGAGGATGGGGGTCGGGTGTGGATTACCTGTCTGGATAGACCATGAGGTCGAGCAACGTGAAGGAGGTTGCTGGTGAGGAGGTGGCACTGCAAGCAAGGAGTGAAGGTTTCAACTTGGAATGGAAGGCAGAAACAGGGGAAATGTGGCTTTTGGTAAGGGGGAGGAGGCGGGGAGGTAGATATTTCCGCGGAAGCCGAAAATTTGGAATCGGTTCAGTGAAAAAACTAGCACGCAAAATGTCATCAGACACGGTCCCTTATTCAGAACTGTGTATGATAGGTGAACATCACAAATTATTCAGATAGCTTAACGCGTGTGTGATGAGTTTGAACATAAAAAAATTTGGTTCGAGTTTCCCTGGTTACAATGGTCATCCATGTCATTGCATAATTTGGGTACACAAAGGAGACTACACCACACCCATACTTCTTAAACGAGCAAGTTCAGCAATTAAACAGAGCTAGCTGACCTAAACATTACTCCAACAAATTAAAGACCGACACTTTTAATTAAGCAAAACAAAGAGTACTACTATGGATGGTGCTCGTCGATCTCCGCTGGCACCTCCTTGTCCAGCTCGCACCCGACAGTCTCCTGTGGAAGGGGCTCCATGGCATCCATCGCACCATACTTGCCAAGCATCTCGCCATCCGCGTCTGCCATCTCTTTGGAAAAGGCCGCCACGAGCTAGGCATGGGCGTCCGTGATTTGGGCTTTGATGGGCTCCGTCGTGGCAAGGTATGCGACAGAGGAACGGATGGCTGCTCAAACGCTCTCGGCGATTGCCAACTCTTCAGCCGTGGGTTCTTGACCGTTGTCGGAGCAGCTTTGTTCGATTTGTGTGGTGACCGCCATGCGCTGGGTGTGGGCGGCCTCGACTTGGTCATGGGCGGCCTCCATCAGGGCTAAGGCCGCTGCTGCAGAACGGACAACTGTTGTGCCGCTCTAACCAGTTTCTATCCCCGAGGCAGATGTTGCTGCCGCCACCTAAGAAGTAACAATGGCTGTTTGGGCTGCCTTGGCCGCCCGATTGCAGATTCTAGTCGCGTTTATGCACCTTGTTAGCACGCGCATGGTGGCTGTGGCTGCACTCTCGCCGGAGTGGGCCCCCGAAGTTGCCCTCATGACGTGGGTCCACGTCCCCATCTTTCACCAGCGATGATTGAACAATGAAATGCTATTTGGGGATCCAGCTAGTGTGCTTGACACACCGACTGTGGACTGTAGCCGACACACCTTCTCGCATAAGCCATAGGCTTACTACACACCGACGGTGCTCCAGGATATTTTGTACTGCATCTCACACGGTTGGTGATAATAAACTATGTGGGATCTACTTGATTTTTCATCTTGATTTGAATTACATAATGGGGTCACAACAGCAATGGACGGTGTTTGAATTGCTAGAACTTTTATTTGTAGTGAACATGCAACTATATGTGTGTCGTAAAAAAATTGGAATTATTCAGGGTTTGTTTGGACACTTTATACATTAAATTGGTTTACTAGCCATTTCAGGTGCACAATTCAAAATTAAACTACATGCACATGCTCCGGTGCACCAACATGGGTTGTAAAATCATATATGTGTCCATGGGTTTATGCTTATGTCCCATGCAAGAAATGGGGATGAATTTCGAACACCATGGCACTGTGGCTCTCCGCCAAACATTGAGGTACTTGCTTTTGTAATTCTAGTAAATCCAAAAGCCGTCAGAAATTAATGAACCTTGGCATGCTATCACGGAATGGCATCAACATGCTGGGTAAAAAATATTGTCCCATTTGGGGCAGGTTATGGTATAAGCTTCTCACAAACCAGAGCTTCTCAGAAGAAGCCTCATGGTTCCGTTAGGGAAATGTGTCACCTTTGTGGAAAAAATGATATTCATCGCCTCTTCTTCCTTTCAATTTTTTCCTAGTGTCAACATAGAACAACAGGAGTGCCATGTTAAATTTTGGATTTTTTTCGGGGATCGTTAAGACATTTTTATACGTTAACTGAGTTTTCTAGGTATTTATGTGCAGAATTCAAAATTAAACTACATGCACATGCTCCAGTCCATAAAAATGGGTTGCAAAATAAAATGTTTGTCCTTGGTTGCAAGCTTAGGTCACATGCAAGAAATGAGAATGAATGTCAAACACCTTGACACTGTCGCTCGACCGCTAAGATTGACATACATGGTTTTAAAATTCTAGTAAATCGAACACTCATCTGAAATTCATGAAACTTGACATGATATCATGGAACGGCATGTCGTGGTAAAAATATTGTCCCATTTGGGCAGGTTTGGGTATAAGCTTCTCGCAAACCAGAGCTTCTGTCACAACAAGCCTGATGCTTTCGGTAGGGAACGTGCCACATTGGTGGATGAAACAATATCTGTTGCCTCTTCTTACTTTCAATTTTTTTCCATGTCAACATAGAACAACACAAGTGTTGTGTTAATTTTTCGGATTTTTCAGGGTTCGCTTGGACATTTTTATGCATTAACTGAGTTTTCTATGCATTCATGGGCATAATTCAAATTTGAACTACATGCACATGCTCCAGTGCATATAAATTGGTTCATCATTGGAATGTGTGCCCTTGGTTACATGCTTAAGTCCCATGCAAGAAATGAGAATGAATGTCAAACACCTTGCCACCGTCGCTCGGCCGCTAACATTGAGATACATGGTTTTTAAATTCTACTAAATTGAAAATACGTCTGAAATTTATGAAACTTGACATGCTAGCATGGAACGACATCAACATGCAGTGGTAAAAATATTGTCCCATTTGGGGCTAGTTGGGGTATATAAGCTTCTCACACCAAGCCTCATGGTTACGGTAGGGAACGTTTCACCATTCTGGATGAAACAATATCCGTTTCTTCTTCTTGATTTCAATTTTTTTCTACTGTCAACATAGAACATGAGTGTTGTGTTAATTTTAGGAATTTTTCGGGGTTCGTTGGGAATTTTTATACATTAACTGAGCTTTCTATGCATTTATGTGCATAATTCAAATTTGAACTGAAGGCACATGCTCTAGTGCATATAAATTGGTTGAAAAATTCAAATCTGTGTCCTTGGTTGCATGCTTAGGTCCCATGCAAGAAATGGAAATGAGTGTCAAACACCCTACCACCGTCACTCGGCCGCAAACATTAAGATACATGGTTTTTAAATTCTAGTAAATCCAAAACTCGTCTGAAATTCATGAAACTTGGCATGCTATCATGGAGCGGCATCAACATGCCGTGGTAAAATTTTTATCCCATTTGGGGCAGGTTTGGGTATAAGCTTCTCACAACAATCCTGATGGTTTTGGTACGGAACGTGCCACCTTTGGGGACGAAACGATATACGTTGCCTCTTATTGCTTTCAAAAACATTCTATTGTCAACATAGAACAACATGAGTGTTGTGTTAAATTTTGGAAATTTTCAGGGTTTGTTTGGACATTTTTATACATTTACTAGGATTCTAGGTGTATTATGTGCATAATTCAAATTTGAACTACATGCATGTAACACCCACGATGCGGCTATATCTCCAACGTGTCGGAGCATGACTTAGAGGCATAACCGCATTGTAGGCAATGTCGCAAGAGGGGTAATCTTTACACAACCCATGTACTGAATAAGAAAGAGGTACGTAGTTGGCTTACAATCGCCACTTCACACAATAACATAAATATAGCATTACGATCATCCAGATACAATCAAGGTCCGACTACGGAACCAAAATAAAGACAACCCCAAATGCATAAGATCCCCGATCGCCCCAACTGGGCTCCACTACTGATCGTCTGGAAATGAAACATAGTTTCGTCTTGAGTCCTCATCGAACTACCACTTGAGCTCAGTCACATCTCCTGGAAGGGTATTATCGGCACCTGCATCTGGTTTTTAACTAATCTGTGAGTCACGGGGACTCAGCAATCTCACACCCTCGCGATCAAGACTATTTAAGCTTAAAGGTAGGGAAAAGGTATGAGGTGGAGCTGCAGCAAGCACTAGCATATATGGTGGCTAACATACGCAAATGAGAGTGAGAAGAGAAGGTGAAGCACGTTCGAGAAACTATGATCAAGAAGTGATCCTAGAACTACATACGTTCAAGCATAACTCGAGACCGTGTTCTCTTCCCGGACTCCGCCGAAAAGAGAACATCACGGCTACACACGCTGTTGATCCATTTTAATTAACTTAAGTTTCAGGTTTTCTGCAACCGGACATTAACAAATTCCCATCTGCCCATAACCGTGGGCACGGCTTTCGAAAGTTCAATTCCCTGCAGGGGTGTCCCAACATAGCCCATCACAAGCTCTCATAGTAAATGAAGGATATTCCTTCTCCCAGGATGACCCGATCAGACTCAGAATCCCGGTTACAAGACATCTCGACAATGGTAAAACTAAACCAGCAAAGCCGCCCGAATGTGCTGACAAATCCCGATAGGAGCTGCACATATCTCGTTCTCAGGGCACACCGGATGAACACTACGTACAACTAAAACCAACCCTCAAGTTTCCCCGAGGTGGCGCTGCAAGTGGCTCTGTTTTGGACCAACACTCAGAGGAGCACTGGCCCGGGCGTTTAAAATAAAGATGACCCTTGAGTCCGCGGAACCCAAGGGAAAAAAGCTAGGTGGCGAATGGTAAAACCAAGGTTGGGCCTTGCTGGAGGAGTTTTATTCAAGGCGAACTATCAAGGGGTTCCCATTATAACCCAACCGTGTAAGGAACGCAAAATCAAGGAACATAACACCGGTATGACGGAAACTAGGGCGGCAAGAGTGGAACAAAACACCAGGCATAAGGCCGAGCCTTCCACCCTTTACCAAGTATATAGGTGCATTAAATTAAACAAGATATAATAATGATATCCCAATAATAAACATGTTCCAACAAGGAACAAACTCCAATCTTCACCTGCAACTAGCAACGCTATAAGAGGGGCTAAGCAAAGCGGTAACATAGCCAAACAACGGTTTGCTAGGACAATGTGGGTTAGAGGTTTGACACGGCAATATGGGAGGCATGATAAAGCATGTGGTAGGTATCGCAGCATAGGCATAGCAATAGAGCGAGCAACTAGCAAGCAAAGATAGAAGTGATTTCGAGGGTATGGTCATCTTGCCTGCAAAGTTCTCCGAGTTGACGTAAGCTTGATCCTCGTAAACGTTCTCAATGGGTTCCTCGATCACATACTGGTCTCCTGTCTCTAACCAAAGCAAGAACACAAGCAAAGGGAACCACAATCAACCACGGTGCAATGCGCAAGCGACATGATGGAAAACATGGCATGATATGCAGGATGTAATATGCAATGCATATGCATGCTCCGGAAGGAAAAGATTGAACCAGGCCTCAACTTGGAAAACCAAGAGTGCTGCTAGAAAATGAGTCGATTTCAGTCGAAATCGATATAAATATCACCGGAATCGGATGCACGGTTTGCAAATGGCAAGCAAAACAATAATGGCACTAAGCTGTGATTAACAACACGATGCCATCTAAATTCATCAAGAAAAATAAGCTACTGCACTCTAACATAGCAACAAAGCACATGGCAGTGATCCACTCAAGATGCTTGACAAAAGATGAACACTGAGCTACGGCTAATTCACACAATAGCAGGTTCAAACCAGCATGGCAAAAGAGCAAAAGATATCAGGTTCACAGACTTAGTGAAAATAACAAGGCAGGATTTAACATTAGGAAGCAATGTTTAGAGCAAGATAACAGCATGCTACAGGAACATATCATGGCAGAGCAATGCACGGAATGAAACTACTCAAACAAAATAACAAAAGTCCTTTACTGACCATAAGCCAAAAAGGATCAGAAGATACAATGGCACCCATGTAAACATAGCAAGTTTCGTTAACAGATTCAGACTTAGCAGAAAACTGGGCATGTCAAAAACAGAGTTACGTAGGCATGTTTGCGAGCTCGATGCACTCACCACAAGGCATCGCATGACAAACTAAGCATACACCCAGCAATAAGACATGATCAATAAGGTAACCATGGAAAGAACACTCTCATAGCATGCATGGATCAACTACAACAACCTCGGCAAAATTGATTAACACGTAAACAATCTGCCAGGAACATTTTATAGCAAAATTAGAGCAAGATTGAGTCATGCTAGGGTAATCCATAATTACAAACAAAGACATGGTTGATAGAACATAACAATATCTCAAAATCATCCTTACTGAACTTGCTCAAAAGAGGCATGGATCACTCTGTAACAACATGAATACATGGCATAAAAATATCATCAGGGAAATGACATAGAAGAATTCTATGTCCCTGAAATCAGCAACATCACGAGAGCTACATTGCATGCTTGTGCTAGTCACCACATTGATCACAAAAAATACATGGCATACACCCCTTTAAAGATGGCATGGCATAGCCCAAAACACATGTAGGGCTCAAGTTCAAAGGAGGCACACACTAATCATGGGAAAAATGACAAAAGTCCATAATCTGTTAAGAATCAGAAACTAACATCACATAGCACTCCTGCAACAGCATTTAGGGAATCAAGATGAACTCAAATGAACATGGTGCAATGGAATGCAATGAAATGCACATCCAGACGAACATTTTGATATGCTACACGTCCAAAACGGAGCTACAGATGCAAAGATATGACATGATGAAGATAGCTAAAATGTTAGGGACTTGGGGGAAAATGAGGTCAACCCCTAGGGTTTCACTTAGCAGATCTGGATCGGGCGATGCGCTTCCCGAGGTTCACCGGAACAGGGCCTGCGGTGGCCGGAGCTTGGGAAGAGGACGGCGTCGGAGTTGGAGGAGCTAGGCGCGGTGCTGGCAGGGGACGGAGGCGAAGGCCGGTGAGGTGACGCGGGCGAGGTCGTCGGAGTTGGCGCGGGCGTGGATTTGTGCTACGTCGGTGTCGATCGGCGAGGTCGCCAGAGAAGAAGATCCGGCGCGGTGGCGGGGAGCTCGGCGCGGGGAGGCGCGGCGAAGGCTCGGGCGGCGGAGGAGGCGAGCTGGGCGGTGGGGTCGAATCAGGCCGGGAGGGCCTCCCGCGGGGTCGGGCTGGCCGGAGGCTATGTGGGCGCGACTTGCCCACGTGGCGGCTCATGGTTGGTCCGGGCGAAGCGGGGCGGACGTGTCTTGCGGTGGAGATCTCGTCCGGCGGCGGCGAGGGGAAGTAGGTTAGGGTTTCATCCGCAAATTTCGGGGGGATGCACCTATTTATACATAGAAGGAGCGAGGAGGCTCCAAATGGAGTGCGGTTTTCGGCCACGCGATCGTGATCGAATGACCGAGATGATGGAGGGGGTTTAGGTGGGTTTTGGGCTACTTTGGAGAGGTGTTGGGCTGCAACACACACGAGGCCTTTACGGTTCCTCGGTTAACTGTTGGAGTATCAAACGAAGTCCAAATGGCACGAAACTTGACAAGCGGTCTACCTGTAGTATACCAAGGCCTCTTGGCAAGTATCAGTCCAATCCGAGAACATTTAACACAAACACACGAAAAGAGGCAAAAGGGGACACCCGAGGACATAGGAGTGCCGGAATGCAAAACGGACAACGGGGAAAATGCTCGGATGCATGAGATGAACACGTATGAAAATGCGATGCACATGATGACATGATATGAGATGCTTGACAAAGACAAAAGAAAAACGAAGACAAAACCCAACAACGAGGGAATATCATAACTTAGTGCCGAAAATGGCAAGAGTTGGAATACAAATATGGCAAGTTACATACGGGGTGTTACAACACTCCACCACTACGAAAGGATCTCGTCCCGAGATCTAGGACTGGAAAAACTTCGGATATTCGGAACGGAGGTGGTCCTCGCGTTCCCAGGTGGCTTCACGGTCAGAATGATGTGACCACTTCACTTTCAGGAATTTGATAGACTTGTTGCGAGACTTGCGCTCAGTTTCTTCAAGAATAGCAACATGATGCTCATGATAAGACATGTCTTCTTGGAGATCAATCTCTTCGAAGTTGATGGTCCGGTCAGGAGTCTTGAAACACTTGCGAAGCTGAGACACATGAAACACGTCGTGCATGTTTGCAAAACTGGACGGAAGGTCAAGTTGATAGGAGAGATCGCCTCTTTTTCCAATGATCTTGAAAGGACCCACGTATCTAGGGGCAAGCTTCCCTTTGATACCGAAGCGACGAGTACCTTTCATTGGAGAGACGCGGAGGTAGACATGGTCTCCGATCTCGAAAGCCAAGTCACGATGCTTGCTATCATAGTAACTCTTCTGGCGCGATTGCACGGCTTTGAGATTTTCACGAATGACTTTGCACATTTCTTCAGCCTCTGTGATCAAGTCATTGCGAAGAAGTTGGCGTTCACCAGTCTTTGACCAGTTAAGAGGAGTACGACACTTTCTGCCATAGATAATATCGAATGGGGCCTTGCCCGAACTCGCTTCAAAGCTGTTGTTGTAGGAGAACTCGGCATATGGAAGACAATCTTCCCACTTCATACCGAAGGAAATGACACATGCCCTGAGCATATCTTCAAGAATTTGATTGACTCGCTCGACTTGGCCACTAGTTTGAGGATGACAAGCTGTGCTAAAACGAATGTTGGTGCCCATGGCCTTCTGAAAGGAATCCTAGAACACAGAGGTAAAGATGCTTCCACGATATGAAGATATCAACTACGGAATGCCGTGCAAAGAGACAATCCTGGTGGTATATAGCTCTGCCAACTGAGTTGCTGTGATAGATTCTTTGATAGGAAGAAAATGAGCCACTTTAGTGAGCTTGTCGATGACAATGAAGATATCATCATCGCCACGCTTGGACTTGGGAAATCCAGTCACGAAGTCCATCTCAATATGGTCAAACTTCTATTCTAGAATGGCAAGAGGTTGGAGGAGACCAGCTGGTCATTGATGTTCTGCTTTCACTCTTCTACAGAAATCACATTCATTCATGAGCTGAGAAATCTCGCGCTTCATCCGAGTCCACCAATATGACTGCTTGAGGTCATGGTACATCTTTGTACTTCCAGGGTGAATAGAAAGGAGTGAATTGTGAGCCTCGTTCATAATGACTTTACGAAGGTCACCCTTAGGAACAACAATGCGATCCTCAAAGAATAGAGTATCCTTGTCATCAAGATGATAGCATTTGTACTTGGGTTGGCTCTTGGCAATCCCAATCTTCACCTTCTTCACCATAGCATCAAGAAGTCGATCCTCACAAATCTGATCTTCCAAATTAGGAGAGACTTGGAGGTTGGCAAGGAATCCTTGAGGAACAACTTGGAGATTAAGTTTGCGGAAAGCTTGACAAAGCTCCGGTTGGTAGGGCTTGAGAATCAAACTGTTGCAGTAAGCCTTCCTACTCAAAGCGTCAGCAATGACATTGGCCTTGCCTGGAGTATATTCAATACTCGGATTATACTCTTGAATCATCTCGACCCAATGAGTCTGCCTGAGGTTGAGGTTTGGCTGAGTGAAGATGTACTTGAGACTCTTATGATTAGTGAAGATGTCCACTTTTCTTCCCAATAAGAGATGTCTCCAACTTAAAAGAGCATGGACAACTGCCTCCAACTCGAGGTCATGAGTGGGGTAATTCTTTTTGTTGGGCTTCAACTGGCGAGAGGTATAGGCCACAACTTTCTTCTCTTGCATTAACACAGTACCGAGACCTTGAAGGGAAGCATCACAGAAAACCTCGAATGGTTTGGATTCATCAGGAGGAGTCAGAACTGGAACTGTGACTAACTTCTCTTTGAGGGTGTTGAAAGCGATGTCACATTCAGGCGTCCAAACATACTTCACATGCTTCTGGAGGAGGTTGGAAAGAGGCTTCGTGATCTTAGAAAATTTCTCAATGAACCTTCGACAATAGCTTGCGAGCCCAAGGAAGCTGCGGAGTTGCTTCACATTCTGAGGCGGTTCCCAATTCACAATTGCAGACACCTTCTCAGGATTAACAGCTATGCCCTTGGCGGAGATGATATGCCCAAGGTAGAGAACCTAATCAAGCCAAAACTCGCACTTTGAAAACTTCACATAGAACTGATGTTCTCTGCGTTTGTCCAACACCAATCTCAAGTGTTTGGCATGATCCTCCTTGTTCTTGGAAAAGACCAAAATGTCATCGAGATAGACCAAGACGAAGTCATTTGTGTAGGGGTTCAAGATGAAGTTCATCATGCGAGAGAATGTTGGAGGAGCGTTGACAAGGCCGAAAGACATGACAGTGTATTCATATGAACCATAGCTTGTTCTGAACGCTCTCTTGGGGATATCTTGTTCATGAATGCGAATCTGATGATAGCCCATACGAAGGTCAAGCTTGGAGAATACTTGAGCACCTTTGAGTTGTTCGAAAAGCTCATTGATGTTGGGAAGTGGATACTTGTTCTTTATGGTCTTCTTGTTCAATGGACGGTAGTCGACACAAAGTCGGTCCATTCCATCCTTCTTCTTGACAAAAAGAATACCACAACCCCAAGGAGAAGAACTTGGTCGAATCAGACCCATACGCTCTTGAATATTGAGTTGTTTCTTTAGCTCCTTCAACTCTTCTGGTCCAAGCTTGTAAGGACGTTTGCAAATAGGTTCCGTGCCAGGCTCAAGATCGATGACGAATTCAACTGGCCGGTGAGGAGGCATTCCTGGAAGCTCTTCTGGAAAGACGTCTTGATATTCACAAACGACTGGAATCTAAGAGATGGCATCCAACTCGCCCTTCTCGTTGATATAAAATAGTCGAATGGTATCATCACGAGCGGCAAAGACGATCACATCCTCAGACGAGTGTGTCAACTAAATCTGCCTAGCAGCACAATCAAGCTGAGCCTTGTGCTTAGAAAGCCAGTCCATTCTGAGAATTAGATCAATATCCGAGTTAGCAAGAACAATTGGAGAGGACAGAAACTTATAGTCACCCAACGTGATAGTAACATCCAGGACACAATTGTTAGATGTCATTTGCTTGCCTGGGGACACAATCTTCAACGGAAAAGGAATCTTTTCGGTCACAAACTCATGCTTGGCAACAAAAGGTCTTGAAATGAAAGAAAGCGGTGCACCAGTATCAAAAAGAACTTTTGCAGGAATATCGTTAACAGGAAGGTTACCCATGATCACTTCTGACGAGTCCTCTGCCTGAGCTGCATTCATCATGTTGACCTTTGCAAACTTGGGATTATGCTTGACCACTGCATTGCTAGCAGATCTCACAGGAGGAGGAAGACGCCTCTGGTTGAAGCATTTGTTTGCATAGTGACCCTTCTACTGACACTTGTTGTACGTGACCTCCGAGAGCGGACGGTGATACGGAGCACTTGACCTTGCAGCGTGAGACGAAGTCTTGTTCTGATAGCCTGGGTTGGGTGGGTGGGAAGATCCATTGCCTCCTTTGCTCTTCTGCTAATAAGGCTGACGGAATGGAGGAGGAGGAGGCAACCAATACTTTTGTTGCTTAGTTGTCACTTGAGTTGAGGAAGAAGGAGTTGCATCCCTGACTATCTTCTTGGAAGCATCGCACTTGAGCTGAGCAGTCTCTTGCTTTAGTGCCATATTGTAGAACTCATCATACTTTCTCGGCTCAAAAAGCACAAGAGCTAGTTGCTGATCTTCTCTGAGGCCACCTCTGAACTGATAAATCATGCTCTTCTCGTCAGGGACGTCTTGCTTGGCGAAGCGAGTGAGCTTCTGGAACATGATGTTGTATTGGTAAACAGACAAGCTGCCTTGCTTCAGATTGTGGAACTCCTCACGCTTGCTCTCAACAACACTCCGAGGAATGTGGTGAGCTCTGAAGTCTTGGCGGAAATCATCCCAGGTAATCACACGACCTCCTCTAGAATCTTTGTATTGTTGATACCACTCTGCAGCTTGGTCTTTGAGTTGGAACGAAGCAAACTTGAGAAAGTCCTCAGGCCTGACGTTGCTGCACTCGGAATGTTTGCAGATATCCACGAGCCAATCATGAGCGTCTGTGGCCTCGACACAGTTACTGAAGGTCTTTGGCTGGTTTGCGAGGAACTGGTTGAGTGTAGCGAATTGATTTTGATTGTTGCCATTGCCTTGATTTCCTTGGTTGCGCTCTTGCAAGAGTTGCATAATGAGCTGCGTATTGGCGTTGGTAGCGGCCATCACAGCTTGCCATGCCTACGGAGGTGGAGGTGGTGGCGGCGGTTCTGGATTCTGACGCGTTGGAGGAGCCATCCTGAGGAGGGTGACATCCGTTAGCATCTTGAAAGACATATATTCAAGCTGAATCAAAAGGATCGAAATTGCAACATATAGTCTTAACATTCGAACAAGAATGGACGAATGAATTCCAAATTAAACGGTCACACTTCCATAAATTGAGAAGCCACATATATAGAGATAGATGAATAGAACAACAAGGTACAGACATGAACAAATACTTGGTAAGGATTACCCAATCAAAAACCAAATATCCGCGGAAAAAATACTAGAGCTACATGAATTCCCACCTATGAAACTCCCGAAATTTTCTGGTTATGCAATATGGTGTTGGGGATACAGGGGAAGCATAATATCTCACCCAAATCTAGCAAATCCTACATCGAGCTATATCCATCCTTCAAAACATAACCAAGAAACCTTCGGAATCATTTACCTCAACCTTTGAAAAGCATCCGTTATATGAGTTATGGCAATACTCCCGAACTCCCACCCCAGTACGGGGTGGCGTCGAGGTTATCTCACCAACAACTACATAAAAGAGATTTTCGATGTCGGCGAAACTCAGGTATTCTAGAACTGCAACGATAAAATTGTGATGACAACACCTCGGAGCTCAACTCCCCGGGACACTACCACAACCCCTAAATGTTAGGAGGCACCAAGAACAATGTTCTCGTCACAAAACCATCGGAATGATTCCAAGATACCAGCGTGATCCTAAATTTATTTAGTGAAATTTGAGAAGAGAAGAGTCAAAACTCTACGTTAGGATGCCTCACCAGAGCGACGAAGGGACTGAGGAGTAAAAATAATCCTACTCTCCGATATATATATAATCCTATAAGACTCAAAACATTTTTCTAGACTCAACAACGCCAGCGATTCGATCAAGCACGGGGCTCCTAAGTCGAGGAAGGCTCTGATTACCAACTTGTAACACCCACGATGCGGCTATATCTCCCACGTGTCAGAGCACGACTTAGAGGCATAACCGCATTGTAGGAAATGTCGCAAGAGGGGTAATCTTTACACAACCCATGTACTGAATAAGAAAGAGGTACATAGTTGGCTTACAATCGCCACTTCACACAATAACATAAATATAGCATTACAATCATCCAGATACAATCAAGCTCCGACTACGGAACCAAAATAAAGACAACCCCAAATGCATAAGATCCCTGATCACCCCAACTGGGCTCCACTACTGATCGTCTGGAAAGGAAACGTAGTATCGTCCTGAGTCCTCATCGAACTCCCACTTGAGCTCAGTCGCATCTCCTAGAAGGGTATCATCAGCACCTGCATCTTGTTTCTAAGTAATCTATGAGTCATGGGGACTCAGCAATCTCACACCCTCGCAATCAAGACTATTTAATCTTAAAGGTAGGGAAAATGTATGAGGTGGACCTCTAGCAAGCACTAGCATATATGGTGGCTAACATACGCAAATGAGAGCGAGAAGAGAAGGCGAAGCACGTTCGAGAAACTATGATCAAGAAGTGATCCAGAACTACTTACGTTCAAGCATAACTCGAGACCATGTTCTCTTCCTGGACTCCGCCGAAAAGAGACCATCACGGCTACACACGCTGTTGATCCATTTTAATTAAGTTAAGTTTCAGGTTTTCTACAACCGGACATTAACAAATTCCCATCTGCCCATAACTGCGGGCACGGCTTTCGATAGTTCAAATCCCTGCAGGGGTGTCCCAACTTAGCCCATCACAAGCTCTCATGGTCAACGAAGGATATTCCTTCTTCCAGGACGACCCGATCAGACTCGGAATCCCGGTTACAAGACATCTCGACAATGGTAAAACTAAACCAGCAAAGCCTCCCGAATGTGCCGACAAATCCCGATAGGAGCTGCACATATCTTGTTCTTAGGGCACAACGGATGAACACTACGTACAACTAAAACCAACCCTCAAGTTTCCCCGAGGTGGCGCTGCAAGTGGCTCTGTTTTGGACCAACACTCAGAGAAGCACTGGCCCGGGGGTTTAAAATAAAGATGACCCTTGGGTCCACAGAACCCAAGGGAAAAAAGGCTACGTGGCGAATGGTAAAACCAAGGTTGGGCCTTGCTGGAGGAGTTTTATTCAAGGCGAACTGTCAAGGGGTTCCCATTATAACCCAACCGTGTAAGGAACGCAAAATCAAGGAACATAAAACCGGTATGACGGAAACTAGGGCGGCAAGAGTGGAACAAAACACCAGGCATATGGCCGAGGCTTCCACCCTTTACCAAGTATATATGTGCATTAAATTAAATAAGATATAATAATGATATCGCAACAATAAACATGTTCCAACAAGGAACAAAGTCCAATCTTCACCTGCAACTAGCAACGCTATAAGTAAGGATGGCAATTTATCCATGGACATGGATACCCATGGATATCCAACCCGAATGGATAGGGTTTGGATATGCTTTTGCGCCCATGGGCAGTGCCCAAACCCGACCCGATTACTCGTGGATAGGACATGGACATAATCTTGTACCCATGGATATATCCAAACCCGACCCGATCGTCTGACTTAACGAGCAATATTCTGCAACCCCTACCCCATATTCACATGTCCCACTATAATTTTATCCTTTATCTAAAATATCCAAAAGAAATTACACAATCCCCACCGTAACATACTCCAACACACCTTGTCATCCTATTATCTACACTAATTAAATGACTTGTTGTTGAGAATCGGTGCCATCTCCTTGAGTTACTCCTCTCATAGCCCTAGAGGTGGCCGCCGCTGCCAGCCGCTACCCCCACGTAAGGTGGATCGCTGCAGCAGCCACTACTGGCTTGCGACAACCCAGCTCCATATCTCCTTGACCCCTCCGTCTTTGCTTTTCCACACACGCATTGATGCATGGCCGCAACAGTGGGACAATGCAAGGGCTATGAATGCATGGCAGGGAGTGAGCATGCCAATGCAGAGTGCACATTGTGCAATGAGTTATGTCTTATGTATAGGTCTTGAGAGGACCCGATGGATATCCAATGGGTATGGATATCCATCGGATTTGGACATGGTCACAATTTTTCGCCCATGGATATTTCATGGATGGGCTGGGACTGCCTTCATGGATATGGATATGGATTTGATATTGTTCAACCCGATCCAAACCCGACCCATTGCCATCCTTAGCTATAAGAGGGGCTGAGCAAAGCGGTAACATAGCCAAACAACGGTTTGCTAGGACAAGGTGGGTTAGAGGTTTGACATGGCAATATGGGAGGCATGATAAAGCATGTGGTAGGTATCGCAGCATAGGCATAGCAATAGAGCGAGCAACTAGCAAGCAAAGATAGAAGTGATTTCGAGGGTATGGTCATCTTGCCTGCAAAGTTCTCCAAGTTGACGTAAGCTTGATCCTCGTAAACGTTCTCAACGGGTTCCTCGATCATGTACTCGTCTCCCGGCTCTACCCAAAGCAAGAACACAAGCAAAGGGAACCACAATCAACCATGGTGCAATGCGCAAGCGACATGATGGAAAACATGGCATGATATGCAGGATGTAATATGCAATGCATATGCATGCTCCGGAAGGAAAAGATTGAACCAGGCCTCAACTTGGAAAACTAAGAGTGCCGCTGGAAAGATGATTTGATTTCGGATGAAATCAACGTAAAGATCACCGGAATCGGATGCACGGTTTGCAAATGGCAAGCAAAACAATAATGACACTAAGCTGTGATTAACAACACGATGCCATCTAAATGCATCAAGAAAAATAAGCTACTGCACTCTAACATAGCTAGAAAGCACATGGCAGTGATCCACTCAAGATGCTTGACAAAAGATGAACACTGAGCTACGGCTAATTCACACAATAGCAGGTTCAAACCAGCATGGCAAAAGAGCAAAAGATATCAGATTCACAGACTTAGTGAAAATAACAACAAGGCAGGATTTAACATCAGGAAGCAATGTTTAGAGCAAGATAACAACATGCTACAGGAACGTATCATGGCAAAGCAATGCATGGAATGAAACTAATCAAAGAATATAAAAAAAGTCCTTTACTGACCATAAGCCAAAAAGGATCAGAAGATAAAATGGCACCCATGTAAACATAGCAAGTTTCGTTAACAGATTCAGACTTAGCAAAAAATTGGGCATGTCAAAAACAGAGTTACGTAGGCATGTTGGCGAGCTCGGTGCACTCACCACAAGGCATTGCATGACAAACTAAGCATACACCCAGCAAGAAGACATGATCAATAAGCTAACCATGGCAAGAACACTCTCATAGCATGCATGGATCAACTACAACAACCTCGGCAAAATTGATTAACACGTAAACAATCTGCCAAGAACATTTTATAGCAAAATTAGAGCAAGATTGAGTCATGCTAGGGTACTCCATAATTGCAAACAAATACATGGTTGATAGAACATAACAATATCTCAAAATCATCCTTACTGAACATGCTCAAAAGAGGCATGGATCACTCTGTAACAACATGAATACATGGCATAAAAATATCATCAGGGAAATGACTTAGAAGAATTCTAAGTCCCTAAAATCAGCAACATCACGAGAGCTACTTTGCATGCTTGTGCTAGTCACCACATTGATCACAAAAAATACATGGCATACACCCCTGTAAAGATGGCATGGCATAGCCCAAAACACATGTAGGGCTCAAGTTCATAGGAGGCACACACTAATCATGGCAAAAATGACAAAAGTCCATAATCTGTTAAGAATCAGAAACTAACATCACATAGCACTCTGGCAAGAGCATTTAGGGCATCAAGATGAACTCAAATGAACATGGTGCAACGGAATGAAATGAAGTGCACATCCAGACGAACAATTTTATATGCTACATGCCCAAAACGGAGCTACAGATGCGAAGATATGACATCATGAAGATAGCTAAAAATGTTAGGGACTTAGGGGAAAACGAGGTCAACCCCTAGGGTTTCACTGTAGCAGATCTGGATCGGGCGACGCACTTCCCGAGGTTTGCCGGAACAGGGCCTGCGGTGGTCGGAGCTTGGGAAGAGGACGGCGCCGGAGTCGGAGGAGCTCGGCACGGCGCTGGCAGGGGACGGCGGCGAAGGCCGACGAGGTGGCGCAGGCGAGGTCGCCGGAGTTGGCGCGGGCGCGGATCTGTGCTACGTCGGCGTCGATCGGCAAGGTGGCGAGGTCGCCGGAGATGAAGATCCGGCGCGGCGGGGGGGAGCTCGGCGCGGGGAGGCGCGGCGAAGGCTCGGGCGGTGGAGGAGGTGAGCCGGGCGGCGGGGTCGAATCGGGCCGGGAGGGCCTCCCGCGGGCTCGGGCGGGTCGACGGCGATGTGGGTGTGGCTTGCCCACATGGCGGCTCACGGTTGGTCCGGGCGAAGCGGGGCGGACGTGTCCGGCGGTGGAGATCTCGTCCGGCGGCGGCGAGGGGAAGTAGGTTAGGGATTCATCCGCAAATTTCGGGGGGATGCACCTATTTATACATAGAAGGAGCTAGGATGCTCCAAATGGAGTGCGGTTTTTGGCCATGCGATCGTGATCGAACGACCGAGATGATGGAGGGGGTTTTGGTGGGTTTTGGGCCACTTTGGAGAGGTGTTGAGCTGCAACACACACGATGCCTTTACGGTTCCTCGGTTAACCGTTGGAGTATCAAACGAAGTCCAAATGGCATGAAACTTGACAGGCGGTCTACCAATAGTATACCAAGGCCGCTTGGCAAGTGTAACACCCTCGATGTGACTATATCTCCCATGTGTCGAGGCACGACTTAGAGGCATAATCGCATTGAAGGCATATGTCGCAAGTTAGGCAATCTTCCATGTAATATATATGTAATAAAAGGGGAGATAACATAGTTGCCTTACACTCGCCACGTCAATCAAGTATATAAATAGCATTACATCATCCAAACACTCATGGCCCGACTACGGCGCCAAAATAAAAGAGAACCCAACATGCGACACGGTCCCAATCAACCCCAACTGGGCACAACTACTGATCATCAGGAAAGGAAACATAGTAACGTTGAGAGTCTTCGTCAAACTCCCACTTGAGCTCGAGCGCGTCACCTGGAGCGGAATCATCAGGCCCTGCATCTGGTGTAATAGTAATCTGTGAGCCACAGGGACTCAGCAATCTCGCACCCTCGCGATCAAGACTATTTAAGCTTATAGGTAAGGCAAGGTAAATATATGTGGAGCTGCAGCAAGCGACTAGCAAATATGGTGGCTAACATGTTCGCAAAAGAGAGTGAGAAGAGGAGGCAATGCGCAATCGAGAAACTAGAGAGCAACCTGCGCAAACATTACTCCAACACAGTGTCCACTTCCCGGACTCCGCCGAGAAGAGGCCATCATGGTAACACACTCAGTTGATTCATTTTAATTAATTTAAGGTTCAAGTTATCTACAACCGGACATTAACAAATTCCCATCTGCCCATAACCGCGAGCACGGCTTTCGGAAGTTCAAATCCCTGCAGGGGAGTCCCAACTAAGCCCATGACAAGCTCTCATGGTCAACGAAGGAATAGACCTCCTCCCAAGACGTTCCGACCAGACTCGGTATCTCGGTTCTTCAAGACACTTCGACTGGTTAAAACAAGACCAGCAACACCGCCCGAATGTGCCGACAAATCCCGACAGGAGCTGCACATATCTCTTTCTCAGGGCACACTCAGATGAGCCCTCCATACAACTAAAACCAAACCTCGAGTTTCCCTGAGGGGGCGCTGCACAGGACTCTAGTTTGGACCAACACTCAGAGGAGCACTGGCCCGGGGGGGTTTAAATAAGATGACCCTCGGGCTCCGGAAACCCAGGGGAAAAGAGGCTAGGTGGCAAATGGTAAAACCAAGGTTGGGCATTGCTGGAAAAGCTTTAATCAAGGCGAACTATCAAGGGGTTCCCATTATAACCCAACCGCGTAAGGAACGCAAAATCCGGGAACATAACACCGATATGATGGAAACTAGGGCGGCAAGAGTGGAACAAAACACTAGGCGAGAGGCCGAGCCTTCCACCCTTTCACCAAGTATATAGATGCATTTAGATAACAAGATAATATAATGATATCCCAACAAGTAAATAAATGTTCCTACAAGGAACGGCCTCCAATCTTCACCTGCAACTAGCAACGCTATAACAGGGGCTGAGCAAAGCGGTAACATAGCCAATCAACGGTTTGCTAGGGCATGGAGGGTTAGAGGTTTGACATGGCAATTTGGGAGGCTTGAAAGCAAGTGGTAGGCATCGTAGCATTAGCATAGCAAAAGAGCGAGCAAACTAGCATAGCAAAGATAGTAGTGATTTCGAGGGTATGATCATCTTGCCTGCAAAGTTGTCAGAGTTGACTGGATCCTCGAAAGCAAACTCAACGGGCTCCTCGTTAGCGAACTCGTCTCCTGGCTCTACCCAAACAAGAAAAACAGGCAACAAGGACACAATCAACCACGTGCAAGGAACAAACAAAATGATGCAAAGATGATATGCTATGCGGGATGCGATGCGAGATGCAAAAGCAAGATATGACTAGGGATGCAAGAACCTTGCCCCAACTTGGGAATCCAAGTGTGCCACTGGAAATATGAGATGAAATCGCTTGAAAATGATATAAAGAACGCCGGAATCGGAGTTACGGTTTGGAAATGGCAAGCGATTCAAATATGACACTGGTCTACGATTTACAGCAAGTAGCCATCTAAATGCAACGAAATGAACATGCTATAGCACCTGAACATAATAACAAAATACATGGAAGGGATGCATTCATGGTGCTTAACAAAATTCTAGCACTGAGCTACGGCCAATTCATCCATTAACAGGTTCAAACAAGCATGGCAAAAATGCATATGGCAAACAGATCTCAAACTTGCTGAAATTAACACTTGTCTGGAATTTTAGATCAGGTAGCACACTTCGGAGCAACAAAACTACATGCTACAGGAACTGAACATGGCAAAGTAAAGCATGGCATGGAGCTACTCAAAGAGCTTAACAAAAGTCCCTTAGTGACCTTGAGCCAAAAGTGACAAACTTGCTGAAATTAACACTTGTCTGGAATTTTAGATCAGGTAGCACACTTCGGAGCAACAAAACTACATGCTACAGGAACTGAACATGGCAAAGTAAAGCATGGCATGGAGCTACTCAAAGAGCTTAACAAAAGTCCCTTAGTGACCTTGAGCCAAAAGGGATCAGAAAATACAATTGCAAGCATGTGAACATAGCAAAAACATAATCAGTTTTCAGACATAGTGAAAACTGGCACATGCTGAAACATAACTCAAGTAGGCATGTTTACGAGCTCGATGCACTCACTACGGTGCAAATCATGATAAACTAAGCATACATCTATCAAGAACACACAAAATGCATGCTAGACATGACAAGAATAATAGCATAGCATGCACGGATCAACTACGACATCATCGGCAAAATTGCAAACAAGTTGACAATCTGCCCAGATTCACGAAGTAGCAAAAGTAGATCTCGATTGACTCAAGCTAGGGTGTTCCATAATTGCAAACAAAGACATGGATGGATAGAGCACTACAATATTAACAAAACATCCTTACTGATCATCCTCAAAATAGGCAAGGATCACTAGGAAACAACATGAACATATGGCCATATGAGATAAACAGCTCAAGGACTTGGTGGAAATGCTAAGTCCCTGAAAACAGAAATACCAAGTGCACTACCTTGCAAGCTTGTGCTCGTCACCACACACATCACAAAAATACATGGGTTGCACCTCTGGAAAGATGACAAAACCCTTAACAAAACATATGTAGAGCATCAGGGCATATCATGCACACAATAATCATGGCAAAAATGACAAAAAAACTAAATGGAGTAGCAGATCTGACAATTATCTCAAGTATCCCTCTTCTAACAGCATTTCGGGCATCAAGATAAACTCAAATGAAAATCATGCAATGGAATGAAATGATGTGCTCTCTGAGATGAACATTTTGATATGCTATATGCCAAAAACGGAGCTACGGATGCAAAGTTACGAGGCTATGAACAGGAGCATATGGACTAGGAAATTCCGGGGACTTAGAAAAAAAAGAACCACCAGATCTAGGGTTTCGGTGGCACGCGAACCGAGGTGGCGGCACACGCACTCCGGCAAGTAGGTGGTGGCCGGGGCCGGCGAGGAGGAGGCCGGATCCGGGCCGGGGCGGCGAGATCCGGCGGCGGGGTGGCCGGATCCGTCGCCGGGCGCGGCGGGGCGACGAGGGGGGTCACAGAGGAGACGCCGGGCAGGGACGGCGACCCGCGGCGGCGGCTGGTGGCGCGGTTGCCGGCGGAGGCGAAGGCGGCGAGCGGGCGCGGAGGCGGCGAGGCACCCGGACGAGGCGGGCGGCGCGCGCGGGCCTGGGGGGGCGGCTCCGGGCTCCCGCGGGCCGCGGTGGTGGGCGACGTGGTGGCGACAGGTGGCGGCGCCTCAGTGGCCGCGGGCGGCGGCGGCGGCTTGTCCGGCCGGATCGGACATGTCTGGCGCGGTGGTGAGCGGATTTTTAGGGTTAGGGGGAGAAGAGACGCGGGATTTCGAGATGGGATCTATTTATAGGCATAGAGGGAGCTAGGAGAGTCCAAATGAGGTGCGGTTTCGGCCACGCGATCGTGATCGAACGATCTAGATGATGGAGAAGGCTTAGGTGAGTTTTGGGCCAAATTGGAGGGGTGTTGGGCTGCAACACACACGAGGCCTTTTCGGTCCCTCGGTTAACCGTTGGAGTATCAAACGAAGTCCAAATGATACGAAACTTGAGAGGCGGTCTACCGGTAGTAAACCAAGGCCGCTTGGCAAGTCTCGGTCCAATCCGGAAATGTTTAATCCCCACACACGAAAGAAAGCTAGAAATGACCACCGGAGGAGAACAAAGCGCCGGAATGCAAAACGGACAACGGGGAAAATGCTCGAATGCATGAGATGAACACGTATGCAAATGCAATGCACATGATGACCTGATAGAAGATGCATGACAACGACAACAACACACGGAGACAAAGACCCTAACCCGAGAAAATAAAATAACTTAACGCCGGAAACGGCAAGAGTTGGAGTACAAATTGGGAAAGTTACATCCGGGGCGTTACAACAAGTCTCGGTCCAATCCGAGAACGTTTAACACCCGCACACGAAAAGAGGCAAAAGGGGACACCAGAGGACATAGGAGTGCCAGAATGCAAAATGGACAACGGGGAAATGCTCGGATGCATGAGATGAACACGTATGCAAATGTGATGCACATGATGACATGATATGAGATGCATGACAAAGACAAAAGCAAAACGAAGACAAAACCCAACAACGAGGGAATATCATAACTTAGTGCCGAAAATGGCAAGAGTTGGAATACAAATATGGCAAGTTACATACAGGGCGTTACAATGCACATGCTCCAGTGCATATAAATTTGTTGAAAAATCAAATCTATGTCCTTGGGTGCATGCTTAGGTCCCATGCAAGAAATGGGAATGAATTTCAAACACCAGTGCACTATTGATTGCCGACCAAACATTGGGATACTTTATTTTTAAATTCTAGTAAATCCAAAACTCTTCTGAAATTCATGAAACTTGGCATGCTATCATGGCACCCGACGTGTTGTGGTATTTTTATGTCCATTTTGAGAGAAGGCGCACTCGAATAACAGCCAACATAGGCATTTAAAAAAATAGCGGCCACTTTAATATCACAAACGTTTGTATAATTCAAATCGTGTGTGTTCTGTTAACCATTCACGTGACGCCATGTGTCTTGGTTTTAATGGATATAGGAGGTGCCATGCGGATAGTTGCTTGACTGAATGGGAGGCGTGCGAGCGTAGTCTGGTGCGCAGGCTGATTGAGAGGCGTGCAAGATGTCCCCCAATGCACAGGCTCATCAAGAAGCGTGCGAGTTGTACGCTGCGCAGGCTCACTAGGAAGCGAGCCCTTTGACTTCCATGGCCGCCCGCCTTCCTCTCCATTAATGGCACCCGAGCCGCTGTTTAATATGGTGGCCTTACTGTTCGCCTCCCATTCCCCTCCCTCTCGTAGACCTCCCCCAATGCCATGGCATAGAAGGATCATCTGCCATTAGTCTTCAAGTTTGATGAAGTCGACTCTGAGTTGGAGGAGATAGAAAATAAGGAGGAATGGGGCCTCCTGGACATGGCCCTGAACGAGCTGGCCGTGGCGGTTGCTGCCCCCGCTCTCGTCCCAGCTCCCATCCCCGCGCCCGCACCAGCGACCATCCTCGTAGCATTGACGGGCTGGTCGTCGAGCACTATCGCAGCGTTGGAAGCCGCGGGCCTCAGTGAGGTCTCCGCGGACCCACACGAGCTCGTGTACATGCCACCACAAACGCCCATGCCCATGAATGCCCCTCCACCCACCGTGGCGCCAGTCCCAGTGCGTTTGGCTACACCGCCACGCCCGTGCCCCTGTGCGCGCCCCCCTCAGCGGCATGGGACGCCGCTGTTGACCGCTACCTCTCAGCGCTGCCAGTTGCCTTCCTCCTGTGCCCCGCCCGTCGATCGTGCGACGACGTGATGTTTGATTTAGAAGTGAAGAACATTCTGTGTTGCCTTGAAGACTTCAACAACAGCGTCCCAGAGGACGACAATGACAATGACTGCGCGGCACGCCACCTCTGCTGCCGCCGGAAATAGTTTTTTTTGGGATTAACACTATATCTTGATCATATGAATATAAATTCGCAGTGTGACTGAATGAAAGATATGGTTTGAATGAACTTGTGTTTTTCTCTCTTAATGTACAGACTTATTAGACGATTTTCTCTTGAAAAAAATGTCAATGGTTTTTAAATATAAAACACTCATCACAAAAAATTTAGTTAGAACACCCATATGCAAACTGACAGCTTACCCAGGAAGCCAAGGGAAAATGTGCTGAGCAGGATTTGTACAGCTCTTGATCACAAACATTTTAGATAGAACACCCGTATGCAAAGTGAGAGCTATGGTCTTCCCCCTTAAGTCAAGGGAAAATTCGCAGCGCGGGATTTGTGCATCTCTTCAACGCAAACGGTTCAGATTGAATACGATATACAAATCCAGACTTCGGCGTGAAGCCAAGAGAAAATGTGCCGAGCAGGATTTGTGCATCCCTTCAACGCAAACGGTTGTTTTGGATGACCCATGTGGAACCACATACAAACAATTTGGTAAGATTTGCATAGGTCATCTTGGGTATGTTGCCATTCGTCAAACTGGAAAGATTGACATTTTTTGATCTCGTAACATTGCCATTTGTCAACCTTGTAACAATGCGATTTGTCAAAATATGCAGCTAAAAATCACTAGCACTATCTAATTTTTGCAACTAAAATTCAGTAATTAAGCATAGATTTCAAAGTCGTTCTTTATACAAACAGTTCAACTCGATAGCTAAACCGACCAAACATTTCCCCAATTGTTGCCAACCACGTACTAAAATAGCTAGTTTAACTATATATACTAGCTAATCTCAAGTACGTTGTACAGTTCCACCACATCCATTGTCAGATGAACTGAACAAAATAGCCATATATACTACTACTACGGAGGGACTTTGTACTACTTCCGGCAGCCTCTCCTCTATATCGAGCGCGCTCAGTAAGAGGCATAGGAGGAGGGGCCTACCGATGAGCTGGACAACTGCAATACGGTGCCTGACGCTGCTGCATCTTCAGCGATGCTCAACTCGAAGGCCCTCTGCTGCTCCAGACGACCCCTCTCAGAGCGGTAGTTCTCCTCGTAGATCTCCTGATTCCTCGCCTATGAGGCGGCGTGTGCCGCGGCCACGATGGAAGAAAGGCTCTTTGCATGCTCGATGAGGCGCTCCCCTCCTCTCGCAGGAACTCGGTGTAGCGCGCAAGATCGCTGACGCACGTGCGGGCCTCCACCTCCGCCTCCCGCCTTTGGGCGGCGGTGGCGGAGCGGGTGATGACCCCGGTGGTCGACGGTGGGCTGGGGGCCATGGCGGCCGACGATGGGGTGGCGGCCACGACCACCACCTCCCGCCTTTGGGTCGCGATAGTGGAGCGGGCTATGGCCCTGTCTTTCGATGGAGGTGTGGCGGTAACGGTGGCCGGCAACAACTACTGATGGGCAGCAGCGACAGAGCGTGTGGTGGGTGTTCTGTGCATAGCCAACAGGGACGCCACACACAGTACACTACATCGGGGACTGCACCGCCTCTGTGGTGTAGCCTCCCAGCTGGAGCTGTCCTCTGGTGACGGCAGAGTGGCTAAGAGACAACGACAGACAGGTGCAATGGGCGATTGTGGGATAAGCAGATGAGATAAGCTATAGGGAGGGAGGGGAAAATGCAACGCAGGACTCGCTGGCCGTCAGGGTTTATATAGTAGGCCAGTAAGCATTGGGATTTTGGTGGATTTCACCGAGTCGGGCGGGAAGCTTGCGTGGGAACCTGCGAGGTTGCGCGGGAACGGGCTCACTGACGATTCATTGGTGCCACTTCAAGCCACCGTTTGGCCCAAAGAACACCCACGCGTGCTACGCAAGCTTGCGTTGTAAGACGTCTACGGCAGCGGGGTGACAAGACATGCGAGAGGAGCATGAAAGGCCACGTACATATACGGTTAATAAAAAAACATTTGTGATTCAATTACCGACTATACCCCCATCCTGGTTTATAAGTAGGATTTAACTAATAAAATACGAATGCATGTCGCCAAGGATTATATAGTTGGATTCGTATTTGAACATAGTTTCCAATTATATAATTTTTATAACGTGCATTAACATTTTGTTTGTTAAATTTAAGGGCAAAGTATTGCAAAGAATATAAAGGGTACTATAGACCAAGACGAAGGTAGTAGCACACGGCCGCTCTCTACGTAGGGATGCAACTGTTGGCCGGCTTGTAGGCGACCATTTCCTGCGCGTTCAACTGCTCTATGTGTGTGTTTGCTTGCGGTTGAGGAGGCCGCGACACACTCTGCTCGCATTCCGCCGCGCACGCTCTGCTCTCGCGTCCCTCTGGGTGCTTTGCCCTCATCCCTCCACACGTGTTGTCACTATTTGGGGCCGGTGCACGATCACTCACTTCATGTGCATGCGGTTGCGCCGGGCATGGCGCGACGATATAGTTACCCGCTGTAAAAACTGTCATGCGAACGCGTTGACAATCCAGGCCGCTCAGCCCCCATTTATTCCTACGACCATTTACCTTCATCTCTCGCGTCACACGACACAATAAGCACACCCAAAACGACACATACAGAGAGGACATCAAGTGGTTCCAATGGCGCTCCCGGTGGCTCCAATGGCGCTCCCAGCGGCCGACGATGACAACGGCAGGTTGTTCACCATGCATCATGTAGTGGACACCCAATAAGGGGGAAGGCCCTCTCGGTGGTGTAAACAAACGATCCAGTCTCGGTGGAGAGATCCATCCAAACTATGGAGTAGTTCCTTGCCGAGGACAAGTAGCAAGTGGTCGGCTTCGACCTCGAGTACACCATCGGTCATGCCGGGAAAGATCAGAAGGTTGATGTCGCCCAGTTGTGCATGCGACATGACATCTCGTCTACCACTACCACCTAGACACAAGGGGTTGCGAGCGTTTCTCCAGGTTTATCAACAGCCCCGACTACAGTTTTGCTACGGTGGACGCCACCAAAAATCTAAATGCGCTCAAGGTTTCGGGCTTGAAATGCCCAAATCTTGTCAACATCCAACACCATTACAAGGTCTGGGGCAGCGGAAACAACAAACTGAACTCCCTGGTTGACCTCGCCTCAGCCATCATCGACCCTGTAACGCCCCGAGACCGTTGTGCCAGGTGTCTTCGAGTTATTCGCTGTTGTTGCCATGTCTTTTGCTTGCGTGTTGCATTTCATCATGTCATCATGTGCATTGCATCATCATGTTTTTGAAACTTGCATCCGTCCGGGTTCTCCCCGTTCCTTCCGTTGTCCGTTTCGAGCCCAACCACACTTGCACGCGCCCGCGGCATGTCCGAGATAGTATTTTTATAAGTGGATGGAAAATGTTCTTGGAATGGGTTGAAAGTTGGCGTGTGGTCTTATTATAGTGTAGATAGACTGCCTGCCAAGTTTCATCGCATTTGGAGTTCGTTTGACGCCCCAACGAATAAATATAGCGGCAATAGTAGCCGGTTAAAACGTCGGACGTTTTCGGTCTCCGGAAACAGTCGCCGGGCCTCCCTCTCTTCTCTTCTCTCAGCTCGAGATCGTCTACACAGCTCACTACCTCCCGCCAGGTCCAACCTAACCTCTCTCGTCAGCCCGCAGCCTCCTCGCGCGCCCGTCTGAAAATTGTCCCGGACCCGACCCGAGTAGTCGCCACCGTTGTGTCCGGATCATCCCCAAACATCTACAAAACATCTCCGTTTTGTTCATTGGACTCCTCTAACCTTTTATTCTCAACCGCCCAATTACGATCGGAGGGTCTAATCCCAACCCTATATTTTCCTATTTATAGTGCACCCACTTACTAAATCAGATCAAACCCTAGCCTAACCCTAGACCAATTCCCTCTTTTACCTCCTCGCGCCGCCACTTAGTCTCCACCTTCCTCGGGATCCTCCCAGACCAATCTGGCCAGCCGACAACCTCCCCCCAACCTTAGGATCTCCTCCTGATCCACCTGCGCCTCTCCTTCCACGCCCAGCCACTACCCTTTCTCGATGCAGATCCTCTCATGCTCCCCCTGCTCCCTCGCTCTCGATTGGATCAAGGGAAGGAGCCCCTCGACCCCGCGTCACTGCCAACCTCCGCGCCGGCGAGCGAAACCAGGAGCCAACCAGATGAGCGCCGGCCGCCCCCTCCTTCTCCACCTTCCCGTGCTCCTCCCGTTTCTCCCTCTATCATCTCTCTCACTCGACTCCCTCTCTCTGTTGTGTCCAGGGAACCACCCCTTGCCCCCTTCGGCCTCATCGTCACCGCCCGGATCTTGAAGCCCGCGCTGCGCCAGGTCGTTTTGTCACCGGGAATGGATTCCCCAACCCCGGATCTGACGCCTCCCGTCGTCCCCGTCACCGGAGCCTTTCAACAATGCCGCAAGTTCCGCCATGAACGCCCGACCTCGAGCTTCCGCTGGCGAGCCGCTCTACCACTTGATCAGGACGGGCTCAGCCTGGTCCACTCCGTTCGGCGAACCCCGCGCCTCGACGACATGGATTCGCGCCGAGCTCCGCCATCCCCGCCGCTCCTCTGCATCCCGCTTCTGCCTCCCCTGCTTCTGCGTGTGTAGCCCACGCGAGGTCAAGGACAACCAGCGACCAGCGCCCGCGTTGACTTCCCGGTCGCAAGCTGCCAGCCCGCTGAGTCCCTCCCTCAAGGCCCAGTCTCCCCGGCCCATCCGCGCGAAGCCAGCCCACTGTGAGCAGCCGCCCTAACCCCCACTGTGCACGGTTGGGCCAGCCAGTTTCGGCCCAACTCCTATTTTTTTCAGTGGACAATTTTAGATATTATTCTAGTAAACCAGTTTTACAGAAAAACCCCCTAGCTTCATACATATAATTACTCACAAACCGTGCATCGGATTAAAACAAACTTAATATGAAAGTTGCCTAGAATTTTTTCTAGTTTAATAATATTCAACTTTCATGCATGTTCGAAATATTTAAAATGTTGTTTGGTTAAATTTACTCCTATGCCATGTTAAAATGTTTTAATTCATTACTAAATAACCGTAACTCGGATTTTAACAAACTTTATATGTAAATGGGGTGGAAAAATGCCTAGTTTAACATGGTTGACTCACTTTGCATGTTTAATAACTCTAAAATTATGTTTAGGGCAGATCAGTACCAAATCCATAATTATGCTCATGGGGAATTTTTCTGGACTTGTTGTTTGTTGTTCCGGCCTCATTTAAACTTGCCTAAATAGGTAGTTATCTTTTGCTTCACCCCTTGCCATGCTAACCAACATTTAACATTGTTGAGTACCTAACGAGAGAGAACTAAATAAGTCATGTGGTGTTTTCTTCAATATGCAACTCCGTTGCATATTGTGCTCCACTTAATTTGTAGGATTGTTTGTGCACTTTGCCATGGCATGTATCTTTATACCGGACATGCATCATACTTGTTGTGCATCATGCCATAATTATGTAATGTTTGTTTACTATGTTGTTTGCTTTCTTTCCGGTGTACTTTTTCTCGGTAATCCGGTAATGTTGCGTTTGTGAGGATCCGTTGGCTATGCCCGTTTGTCTTCTTCATGGACTCATTCTTCTTCCTTGCAAGATTTCAGGAAAGATGACCATTCCCTTGAAATCACTTCTATCTTTGCTTGCTAGATGCTCGCTCTTTTGCTATGCCTATGCTGCAATACCTACCACTTGCTTATCATGTCTCCCCTATATTGCCATGAGCCTCTAACCCACCTTGTCCTAGCAAACCGTTGATTGACTATGTTACCGCTTTGCTCAGCCCCTCTTATAGCGATGTTAGTTGCAGGTGAAGATTGGAGTTTGTTCCTTGTTGGAACATGGATATGTTGTTGGGATATCACAGTATCTCTTATTTAATTAATACATCTATATACTTGGTAAAGAGTGGAAGGCTTGGCCTTATGCCTGGTGTTTTGTTCCACTCTTGCCACCCTAGTTTCCGTCATATCGGTGATATGTTCTCGGATTTTGCGTTCCTTACACGGTTGGGTTATAATGGGAACCCCTTGACAGTTCGCCTTGAATAAAACTCCTCCCGCAAGGCCCAACATTGGTTTTACCATTTGCCACCTACCCTTTTTCTTTTCCCTTGGGAGTCGCGCTTCTGAGGGTCATCATTA
>NC_041380.1:202158571-202239714 GCF_002162155.2 Triticum dicoccoides
CAGTTCTCCTCTGAGTGTTGGTCCAACATGTCAGCTGCCGGTGACCATCAGGGGTAACTCTGGGCTGGTCTACCGGAACCTTGGACAATCCGGTGTGCCCTGAGAACGAGATATGTGCAGCTCCTATCGGGATTTGTCGGCACATTCGGGTGGCTTTGCGGGTCTTGTTTTACCATTGTCAAGGATGTCTTGTAAACCGGGATGCCGAGTCTGATCGGAATGTCTTGGGAGAAGGAATATCCTTCGTTGACCGTGAGAGCTTGTGATGGGCTAAGTTGGGACACCCCTGCCGGGATTTGAACTTTCAAAAGTCGTGCCCGCGGTTATGGGCAGATGAGAATTTGTTAATGTCCGATTGTAGAAAACCTGAAGTTTATCTTAATTAAAATACATCAACCGTGTGTGTTACCGTGATGGTCTCTTCTCGGCGGGGTCCGGGAAGTGAACACGGTGTTGGAGTAATGCTTGACGTAGGTTGTTCTAGGATCACTTCTTGATCATAGTTTCTCGACCGTGCTTTGCCTTATCTTCTCGCTCTCATTTACGTATGTTAGCCACCATATATGCTAGTCGCTTCCTGCAGCTCCACCTCATACCTTTACCTTACCATGAGCTTAAATATTCTTGATCGCGAGGGTGTGAGATTGCTGAGTCTCCGTGACTCACAGATACTTCCAAAACCAGTTTGTAGGTGCCGTTGATCCGCGTAGGTGACGCAACCAAGCTCAAAGGAGGAGCTCGATGAAGATCTCGTTCTTTGTGTTGTTTCGTTTCAGTTGATCAGTAGTGGAGCCCAGTTGGGGTCGATCGGGGATCTGTGTAGCTTTTGGGGTAGTCTTCTTTTATTTTGGTTCCATAGTCGGACCTTGATTGTATCTGGTTGAATGTAATGCTTTATTCATGTAATTGTGTGAAGTGGCGATTGTAAGCCAACTATGTATCTCTTTCCCTTATGTATTACATGGGTTGTGTGAAGATTACCTCACTTGCGACATTGCTTTCAATGCGGTTATGCCTCTAAGTTGTGCTTCGACATGTGGGACATATAGCCGCATCGAGGGCGTTATAAGTTGGTAATCAGAGCATTCCCCGACCTTAGGAGCCCCCTGCTTGATCGAATCACTGGCGTTGTTGAGTCTAGAAAAATGTTTTGAGTCATTTAGGATTATATATATCGGAGAGTAGGATTTTTTTTACTCCTCAGTCCCTTCGTCGCTCTGTGAGGCATCCTGACGTAGAGTTTTGACTCTTCTCTTCTCAAATTTCACAAAAAAAATATTTAGGATCACACGGGTATCATGGAATCGTTCTGATGGTTTTGTGACGAGAACATTGTTCTTGGTGCCTCCTGACATTTAGGGGTTGTGGTAGTGTCCCGGGGAGTTGAGCTCCGAGGTGTTGTCGTCACAATTTTATCGTTGCAGTTGTGGAATACCTGAGTTCGCCGACATCGAAAATCTCTTTTATGCAGTTGTTGGTGAGATAACCTCGACGCCACCCCGTACTGGGGCGGGAGTTCGGGAGTATTGCCATAACTCATATAACGGATGCATTTCGAAGGTTGAGGTAAATGATTTCCGAAGTCTTCTTGGTTATGTGTTGAAGGATGGATACAGCTGGATGTAGGATTTGTTAGTTTTGGGTGAGATATTATGCTTCCCCTGTATCACAACACCTGATTGCATAACCGGAAAGTTTCGGGAGTTTTTAAGTGGGAATTCAAGTAGCTCTTAGGATATCTTTCCGACAGATGTATGATATGAAATTGGGGTTCGGCGTCTAGTGGTCCGCCTATTCACGGTTGGTTTTTACAGTGGTCTCGCTGTGTCTTAAAGAGTCCTTGGCTATGCCGACTCGGGGACGCTTCGTATGTCATGTGCACTGCCTTGTACACGATGGTGCTGTACGATCGAGCCCGTGTAGGCCCCACCACGAAAACTTCGGACGAAATCCCTATCATATGTTTGTTCCGGCTTATTCTACAAGCCAATCCTTTGTTTTGTTTTGAGTTGTGGTATTCGAGTTGCTTCGAAGTCAAATGTTGATTCCATTCCTTTCCTAAACGGTGTTCTCATACTCCTATGCGAATACTAATCCTCCATGATAATCGAGATTGTCATGTCAATCCTTTTTCAACCGGCGTGTCTCTCTTCAAGTGGATCCGTTCATTTCAACATCTGCAAGATCAAGTATCAATTCTTCTCAATGGTGTTCATTTCTTCCGTCTCCAAGTTGCCTTTGTTTTTCCCACCCTGCCACCCCTTTTTCTTCAAGGAATCCGATTTCTTAATCAAGTATCCTTTTATTGGATATGAAGTCTCCCCATTCTGTTTCGTCAATATTCTTACCCGACAATTCTCGTGAAGATTCTCTACACGTTCATCATTCTTAATTCTTGTTCTTCTCCGGTGGAACCAATTCAAGCTTGGTTGATCATATCCTCTCCTCGTTTCAAATACCTTCTCTTGCCGGTGCACCTCATATTCAATCATTTTTCGCTATTCAATTGTTCCTGAGTGCTCAAGATATCTCAAAGATTCATGTTTCCACTCTGCAGTTGTTCAATATCTTCGAGAACGTTCTCTCATTCAAGCCTTTTAATTCAACCGGTGAATTCTTTCTTCTAAATCGTTCTACGGTGTTTCTTTTGAGTGGGCCCTAACCCACAGGTCTTTTCCCAGGATCTTACCTGGCTCTTCTAATTTTCCCGGAGCTTTTCAAATTCTTTTCAAAGTTGACGTAAGAATGAATTATCATCAGTCAAATGTCTTTCTTCAAGATCTTTCAAATTCTTTTCATCGTTGGTTCAACCTTTCTAATTTTCATCCCGGAGTATCTCAACAATTCGGTGGTTTTTCTCGTCGTAATTCTCAGATTTTGAAGACCGAAGAAGAGTTTTTTTCCTCCTTATCTTATTCGTTCTCTCAGAGATGCGTGATTCTAGCTTGTTGCCATCCTCTCATAATTGTTTTGATTGTGAGAATTCCTTTCACCTATCTGGAGTCCATCAATTCAGGTTTATTCATTCTCAGCTTTCAGTTATCAGTCTCCGTCATACCGTTGCTTAGATCAAGGATCCTCTAATCAGCTCATAATCTCTTCGTTCTCATGGATCCAAATTCTCTCAAGCATCTTCGTTTATTTGCTGATCCTTCCCGGTGTTTTCTCATGTTTTATTCGTTCCTCTTCAATTCTTACGGTGGTTCGTTCAAGATCTCTCTTCCATGGTTATCATATTAATTCATTCGTTGTTTCATCCTACCGGTGGTTCGTTGAAGACCTTCTCAAGTTTGCGCTATATCTATCTTAATCCTTACTACGTGAATAAGTAGTGTGCCAAATCCATTGTTGGTCATCAATTTAATTGGTGAAGGATGCCCATAACGTAATTCTTATTCTTTGTTTCATCGTGTAAATTCAATTCTTCCTTCCGGAGGCGCATCAAATTCTCGGTTTCACTTGTTTCATCTTTTCTTTTCCGGAGTTCCAAGCTCTCTCAATTTATTTCATCACGAAGGTCCATCTAATCATTACAACGTTTCACCTTGTGTTTTCAATTTCTCTTTCCTTTCGTTTGATCATCCTTTTATTACCGGAGGTTCTACATGATGGTTTCATCAAGGATTTAATTTCCTTCTCGAAGTGTTCATCAACATTCTTTTCTAAGGAACTCAAGTATTCTTTTTCGTGTAATCCGGAGTGCAATTCTTTCTACCATATTATTGGAGGTGGTATTATGTCATTCTTGATAATTTGAGTTCATGTTTCATGATTGACATGTTGTTAAGAATGAGATATTTTAAATCCATCTACCTTTTCGTTGGAGTTATCTTGTGTCATGTTTCACCTAAAGCCTTTCCTAAGGACTGTTGCTATTTATGGTGCTCATAAATGACCCAAGTTCTTCATCTATCCTCCCGGTGTAATAGCTTTCTCGTCTCCTTGTTCTTACCAATCCAATTCTTTTGCCGTGAGTGGCAGGTTGTCACCTCGTAATTTGAGATGTATTCCATAAGACCATATCAAGCTTACCCTTTTTCGTTGTTGGTTTTCTAACAACTCCGTTCGACCCTTCTCCTAAAGATGCCTTTTCAAGCTATGTTGTGGCAGAAGTCGGCATTTTATTCTCCATTCTTTTCTTTCAATTATCTAGCTTCTATTTATTTCTTCCAGAGGTCTTGTGATGTTGCTCTTTTCAATCATAATCTCGAATTGTGAAGTCATGTTCTTTTCATGCCTATCCATTCAACTGGAGTGTTGTGCCCTTTTGCTCAAGTTCTTTTCGCCTTATCAAGCCTTGCACCTCTTTTTCAACCGGAGTGTGTCTGAGATCTTTCTTACCCCTTGTTCCATTCATTCAATAGTTCCGGAGGAAGTATGTTGTGTTTTCATTCAAGTATTTTATCATCTTATCAAGTTCTTATTCAATTCCTTTTCTTTTCAACCGGGGTGCTGCCCGAACTTGGTCTTCCTTGATCCCCTTCCCTAACGGAGTGCTTTCAACTTTGTTCACCTCCGTTGCATTCTTTCTTTCAATGGCTTAACCTTCTCAAGGCTCGTGGTTTCACTCGTTTGTCAAAGAAGCAACTTAGCTTTACCTCTCCTCTTTATCTTCCGTTGTCCCTCCGGTGCCATTCTAGATCTCGAGACGAGATCCTCTCGTAGTGGTGGAGTGTTGTAACGCCCCGAGACCGTTGTGTCAGGTTTCTTCGAGTTATTCGCTCCTGTTGCCATGTCTTTTTCTTGCGTGTTGCATTTCATCATGTCATCATGTGCATTGCATCATGATGTTTTTGAAACTTGCATCCGTCCGGGTTCTCCCCGTTCCTTCCGTTGTCCGTTCCGAGCCCAACCACACTTGCACGCACCCGCGGCATGTCCGAAATAGTATTTTTATAAGTGGATGGAAAATGTTCACAGAATGGGTTGAAAGTTGGCGTGTAGTCTTATTATAGTGTAGATAGACTGCCTGCCAAGTTTCATCGCATTTGGAGTCCGTTTGACGCCCCAACGAATAAATATAGCGGCAATAGTAGCCGGTCAAAACGTCGGACGTTTTCGGTCTCCGGAAACAGTCGCCGGGCCTCCCTCTCTTCTCTTCTCTCAGCTCGAGACCATCTACACAGCTCACTACCTCCCGCCAGGTCCAACCTAACCTCTCTTGTCAGCCCGCAGCCTCCTCGCGCGCGCGTCTGAAAATTGTCCCGGACCCGACCCGAGCAGTCGTCACCGTTGTGTCCGAATGATCCCCAAACATCTACAAAACATCTCCGTTTTGTTCATTGGACTCCTCTAACCTTTTATTCTTGACCACCCGATTACAATCGGAGGGTCTAATCCCAAACCTATTTATTTCCTATTTATAGTGCACCCACATACTAAATCAGATCAAACCCTAGCCTAACCCTAGACCAATTCCCTCTTTTCCCTCCTCGCACCGCCACCCAGTCTCCACCTTCCTTGGGATCCTCCCCGACCAATCTAGCTAGCCAACAACCTCCCCCCAACCTCGGGATCTCCTCCCGATCCACCTGCACCTCTCCTTCCGCGCCCAGCCACTACCCTTTCTCGATGCAGATCCTCTCGTGCTCCCCCTGCTCCCTCGCTCTCGATTGGATCGAGAGAAGGAGCCCCTCGACCCCGCGTCACCGCCAACCTCCGCGCCGGCGAGCGAAACCAGGAGCCAACCAGATGAGCGCCGGCCGCCCCCTCCTTGTCCACCTTCCTGTGCTCCTCCCGTTTCTCCCTCTCTCATCTCTCTCACTGGACTCCCTCTCTCTGTTACGTCCAAGGAACCACCCCTTGCCGCCTTGGGCCTCATCGTTGCTGCCCAGATCTCGAAGCCCGCGCTGCGCCAGGTCATTTTGTCACTGGGAATGGATTCCCCAACCCCGGATCTGACGCCTCCTGTCGTCCCCGTCACCAGAGCCTTTCAACAACGCCCCAAGTTCCGCCATGAACACCCGACCTCGAGCTTTCGCTGGCGAGCCGCTCTACCACTTGATCAGGACGGGCTCAGCCTGGTCCACTCTGTTCGGTGAACCCCGCGCCTCGACGCCATGGATCCGTGCCGAGCTCCGCCATCCCCGCCGGTCCTCTGTTGTGACGCCTCGAGATCGTTGTGCCAGGAGTCTTCCGGTGTTTCGTTGTTGTTGCCTTGTCATTTTCTTGCGTGTCGCATCTTTCCATGTCATCATGTGCATTGGATTGTCATGTTTTAAAAACTTGCATCTGTCCCGGTCTCCTCGTTCCGTCCGTTGTTTGTTCTGAGCCCAACCACACTTGCACGCGCCCGCGGCATGTCCGAAATAGTATTTTATAAGTGGTTGGAAAATGTTCCCAGAATGGGTTGAAAGTTGGCGTGTGGTCTTATTATAGTGTAGATAGACCGCCTGTCAAGTTTCATCGCATTCGGAGTTCGTCTGATAGCCCAACCATTAAACTATAGCGGCATTATAGCCGGGCACACGTCGGATGTTTTTGGTCTCCGAAAACAGTCGCCGGGCCTCCTTCTCTTCTCTTCTCTCAGCTCGAGACCATCTACACATCCCACTACCTACTGCCAGGTTCAACATAACCTCTCTCGTCAGCCTGCAGCCCCCCTCGCGCGCATCTGAAAGTTGTCCCGAACCCTACCCGGACTGTGCCACCGTTGTGTCCGGATCATCCCCAAACATCTGCAAAACGTCTCCGTTTTCTTATTTGGACTCCCTAACTATTTTTTTTCTCGACCGTCCAATTACGATCGGAGGGACGATATAGTCTAACCAACCTACTATATATAGCCGATGTATTTCTAGACCAAACCCTACTTTCTATGGATCCTCCCCTATCCACTCGTCGCCGCCGCCGCACCACCAAATCCACATCGGGATCCATCCCGCATCCACCTCGTCTTCAGCCACCCACCAACCAGAGCAGCGCTCGTCCTTCCCCTCGATCCATCCCTCTGCCCGGAGCTCCTCCTCTTGCGCCTCTGCACTCGATCCCCTTCGCCTCGTGCCACGCCACCGCCGTTAAGCTTCGCCGAAGATGAGCGCTGACGCCCCTTCTTCATCTTCCCGTGCTCTCTCCCGTTTCTCTCTCGCATCTCCCTGCCTACCTTTTTTTCTGTCAGCAGGGAGCCCGCCATGGGTGCCAGGGATGCCGTGTCCCCAAGCAGCCACAGCAGTTCCGAGCCCTGCTGCATCTCCTCGACCGAAACATGCCGACGACCTGCAGGTGACCAGCGCCACCTCATCTCCTCCCGTGCCTCTCCTCCCATGTTGTTCCCTCTCTCCCGCTGCTCATCTCTCCCCTCATGTCTTTCCCTATAGGAGCCCCGCTAGGGAACTCAAAGTCCGTGGCCGTCGGTTTGCCTCCACCCCCCGCCGGAGCTGCCTCTTCTCGGGCGCCGGTAAAGGATCCGGCCGTCCCAGGCCTTCCCCGCCATCCCTCGCCGACGCTAAGTCATGGCGGAGTCCCTTCATCACTCTGGATCCGTTGGCTACATCCATTTGTCTTCTTCATGGACTCGTTCTTCTTCCTTGCGGGATCTCAGGCAAGATGACCATACCCTCGAAATCACTTCTATCTTTGCTTGCTAATTTGCTCGCTCTTTTGCTATACCTATGCTGCGATACCTACCACTTGCTTATCATGCCTCCCATATGGTTAAGCCAAGCCTCTAACCCACCTTGTCCTAGCAAACCGTTGTTTGGCTATGTTACCGCTTTGCCTAGCCCCTCTTATAGCGTTGTTAGTTGTAGGTGAAGATTGGAGCTTGTTCCATGTCTGGAACATGGATATGTTGTTGGGATATCACAATATCTCTTATTTAATTAATGCATCTATATACTTGGTAAAGGGTGGAAGGCTCGGCCTTATGCCCGGTGTTTTGTTCCACTCTTGCCGCCCTAGTTTCCGTCATATCGGTGTTATGTTCCCGGATTTTGCATTCCTTACGCGGTTGGGTTATTATGGGAACCCCTTGACAGTTCGCCTTGAATAAAACTCCTCCAGCAAGGCCCAACCTTGGTTTTACCATTCACCACTAGCCTTTTTCCCTTGGGAGTCGTGCATCCCGAGGGTCATCTTTATTTTAACCCCCTGGGCCAGTGCTTGTCTAAGTGTTGGTCCGAACTAGAGTCCTTTGCAGCGCCACCTCAGGGAAACTTGAGGGCTGGTTTTAGTTGTACAGAGCGCTCATCCGGTGTTGCCCTGAGAACGAGATATGTGCAGCTCCTATCGGGATGTCGGCGCCTCCGGTGGTCTTGCTGGACTTGTTTTACCATTGTCGAGGATGTCTTGTAACCGGGATTCCGAGCCTGATCGGGTCTTCCCGCTAGAAGGAATATCCTTCGTTGACCGTGAGAGCTTGTGACGGGCTAAGTTGGGACACCCCTGCAGGGATATGATCTTTCGAAAGTCGTGCCCGCGGTTATGGGCAGATGCGAATTTGTTAATGTCCGGTTGTAGAAAACCTGAAGTTGACCTTAATTAAAATACATCAACCGCGTGTGTAACCGTGATGGTCTCTTCTCGGCGGAGTCCGGGAAGTGAACACGGTGTTGGAGTTATGCTTGACGTAGGTTGTTCTAGGATCACTTCTTGATCATAGATTTCTTGACCGTGCTTTTGCCTTCTCTTCCCGCTCTCATTTGCGTATGATATCCACCATATATGCTAGTCACTTGCTTCAGCTCCACCTCATACCATTACCTTACCTATAAGCTTAAATAGTCTTGATCGCGAGGGTGTGAGATTGCTGAGTCCCCGTGACTCACATATACTTCCAAAACCACTTTGCAGGTGCCGATGATACCATGCAGGAGACTCAACCAAGCACAAGGAGGAGCTCAATGAAGATCTTGTCCTTGGGTTGTTTCGTTCTAGCTGATCAGTAGTGGAGCCCAGTTGGGGTCGATCGGAGATCAGTGTAGCATTGGGGTAGTCTTCTTTTATTTTGGTTCCGTAGTTGGACCTTGGTTGTATTTGGATGATTGTAATGCTTTACTCATGTATTGTGTGAAGTGGCGATTGTAACCCAACTATGTATCTCTTTCCCTTATGTATTACATGGGTTGTGTGAAGATTACCTCACTTGCGACATTGCTTTCAATGTGGTTATGCCTCTAAGTCGTGCTTCGAAACGTGGGAGATATAGCCGCATCGAGGGCGTTACAAGTTGGTAATCAAAGCCTTCCCCGACCTTAGGAACCCCCTGCTTGATTGAATCGCTGGCGTTGTTGAGTCTAGAAAAATGTTTTGAGTCATTTAGGATTATATATCGGAGAGTTAGGAATTCTTTTTACTCCCCAGTCCCTTCGTCGCTCTGGTGAGGCATCCTGACGTAGAGTTTTGACTCTTCTCTTCTCAAATTTCACTAAAAAAAATTTAGGATCACGCGGGTATCTTGGAATCGTTCCGATGGTTTTGTGACGAGAACATTGTTCTTGGTGCCTCCTGACATTTAGGTGTTGTGGCAGTGTCCCGGGGAGTTGAGCCCCGAGGTGTTGTCATCACAATTTTATCGTTGTAGTTCTGGAATACCTAAGTTTAGTTTCACCGACATCGAAAATCTCTTTTATGCAGTTGTTGGTGAGATAACCTCGACGCCACCCAATACTGGGGCGGGAGTTCGGGAGTATTGCCATAACTCGTATAACGGATGCTTGTCGAAGGTTGAGGTAAATGATTTCCGAAGGTTTCTTGGTTATGTGTTGAAGGATGGATACAGCTGGATGTAGGATTTGCTAGTTTTGGGTGAGATATTATGCTTCCCCTGTATCCCCAACACCTGATTGCATAACCGGAAAGTTTTGGGAGTTTTTAAGTGGGAATTCAAGTAGCTCTTAGGATATCTTTCCGACAGATGTATGATATGAAATTGGGGTTCGACGTCTAGTGGTCCGCCTATCCACGGTTGGTTTTACAGTGGTCTCGTTGTGTCTTAAAGAGTCCTTGGCTATGCTGACTCGGGGACGCTTCGTATGTCATGTGCACTGCCTTGTACATGATGGTGCTGTACGATCGAGCCCGTGTAGGCCCCACCACAAAAACTTCGGACGAAATCTCTATCATATGTTTGTTCCGGCTTATTCTGTAAGCCAATCCTTTGTTTTGTTTTGAGTTGTGGTATTCGAGTTGCTTCGACGTCAAGTGTTGATTCCATACCTTTCTTAAACGGTGTTTCTCATACTCCGATTTGAATACTAATCCTTCTCGATCTTCGAGTTTGTCATGTCAATCCTTTTCAACCGGTGTGTTTCTCTTCAAGTGGATCCGATCATTTCAACATCCGCAAGATCAAGTATCAGTTCTTCTCAACGGTGTTGTCTTCATCCGTTCCAAGTTGACTTTGTTTTTCCCACCCACCCACCCCTTTTTTCTTGAAGGACTCAGATTTCTTAATCAACTATCTTGTTATTGATAAGAAGTCTCTCCATTCTTTTCCGTCAATGTTCTTATCCGGTGATGCTCATGAAGATACTAACGGAGCCTCAAGTTCATCATTATTCATTCTTTTTCTACTCCGGTGGAACCAAGTCTAGCTTTGTTGACCATATCTTTTCCTCGTTTCAAATGTTTCTCCATACCGGTGCACCTCATAATCATTCTCCTCTCGCCATTCAATTGTTCCGGAGTGCTCAAGATATCTCGAAGATTCGTGGTTTCCACTCTGCTTTCATTCAAGCTCTTTCGAGGATGTTATCTCATTCAAGCCATTTAATTCAACCGGTGCATTCTCTCTTTTAAATCGTTCTACGGTGTTTTCTTTTGAGTGGGCCCTAACCCACAGGTCTTTTCCCAGGATTTTACCTGACTCTTCTTATTTTCCCGGAGCTATCCTCAAATTCTTTCAAAGCTTGACGTAAGAATGAATTGTCATCAGTCAAATGTCTTTATCCAAGATCTTTCAAAATTCTTTTCATCATTGGCTCAACCTTTCCATTCTTCATTCTGGTGTGCTTCAATAATTCTTGGTGGTGTTTCTCGTTGGCATTCTCATCATTTGAAGACCGAAGAAGAATTTTCTCTCAATCTTGCTCCATTCTCTTCAAGATTCGTGGTTCTAGTTCAAGGCCATCCTCTCATAATTGTTTTGATTGTTAGAATTCCTTTCACCTATCTGGAGTCCATCAATTCAGGTTTATTCATTCTCAGCTTTCAGTTATCATTCTCCAATCTTACCGGTGCTCCGTTCAAGTGATCTCTAATCAGTTCGTGATCCCTTCGTTCTCATGTATCTAGATTTTCTCGAGCATCTTCGTTCATTTGCAAATTCTTCCCGGTGATTCGTTATCTTTTATTCGTTCATTTTCAATCCTTACGGTGGTTCCTTCAAGAGTTCCTCTTCCTTCGTTTATCATATTAATTCATTCGTTGTTTCAATCCTACCGGAGGTTCATTGAAGACCTTCCCAAGTTTGCGCTATATCTATATTAATCCTTTCTACGAGAATAAGTAGTATGCCAATTCCATTGCTTGTCATCAATTTGAATTGGTGAAGGATAAGCATAATGTAATTCTTATTCTTGTTTCATCCATATGTTAATCTTTTCTTCCGGAGTTTGTTCACGACGATTAAATTCTTGGTTTCAAGTGCTCGTCTTTCTTTCCCAGAGTTCCAAGCTCTCGCAGTTATATTATCATGGAGATCTATCTAAATCATTACAAGGTTTCACCTCATGTTTTCAACTTCTCTTTCTTTTCGTTATCCTTTTGTTATCGGAATTCTTCATGGAGGCTCTACATGATGGCCCATCAAGCATTTAATTTATTTTCGAAGTTTTCATCGAGATTCTTCTCTAAGGAGCTCAAGTATTCTTCATCTTGCATTCCGAAGTGCTATTCGTTCTATCTTATCTTTTGGAGGTGGTGTTATGTCATTTTTGATAATTTTCCTTCGTATTTCATGATTCACAAGTTACAAGAATGAGATATTTTAAATCCATCAATATCGTCATTGGAGTTATCTTGGGTTATATTTCACCTAAGGCCTTACCTACGGATTGTTGCTATCTATGGTGCTCATAAATGACCCAAGTTCTTCATCTATCCTCTCGGTGAAATAATCTTTCTCGTCTCCTTGTTCATACCAATCCAAAAAAAAATTCCCCGTGAGTGGCAGGTGGTCACCTCATAATTTGAGATGTATTCCATAAGACCATATCAAGCTTATCCTTTTCGTTGTTGATTTTTCCAACAACTCCGTTCGAACCTTCTCCTAAAGATGCTTTGGCAAGCTCATTTGGGGTAGAAGATATTGTTATTCCTCCATTCATTCCATTCCATCCTCTCATTTCTTCCGGAGGCATTGTGATGTTTCTCATTTCTCTCTTCATCTCAAGTTGCGAAGATCATGAAATTTTCATGGTTATCCTTTTAACTGGAGTGTTGTGCCCTTTGCTCAAGTTCTTTTTGCCTTATCAAGTCTTGCATCCCTTCTCAACCGGAGTGTTGCCTGAAGTTGTTCTTCCTTGTTCCTTTTTTCTAACGGAGTGTTTTCAACTTCGTTCATCTTCGTTGTATTCTTTTCTCGAAATGGCTTAACCTTTTCAAGGTTCTTTGGTTTCACTCATTGGTCAAAGAAGCAACTTAGTTTTACCTCTTCTCTTTCTCTTCCGTTTTCCCTCCGGTGCCATTCTAGATCTCGGGACGAGATCCTCTCGTAGTGGTGGAGTGTTGTGACGCCCCGAGACCGTTGTGCCAGGTGTCTTCCGGTGTTTCGTTGTTGTTACCTTGTCATTTTCTTGCGTGTCGCATCTTGCCATGTCATCATGTGCATTGCATCATCATGTTTTAAAAACTTGCATCTGTCCCGGTCTCCTTGTTCCGTCCGTTGTTCGTTCTGAGCCCAACCACAATTGCACGCGCCCGCGGCATGTCCGAAATAGTATTTTATAAGTGGCCAGAAAATGTTCTCGAAATGGGTTGAAAGTTGGCGTGTGGTCTTATTATAGTGTAGATAGACCGCATGTCAAGTTTCATCGCATTCGGAGTTCGTCTGATAGGCCAACCGTTAAACTATAGCGGCATTATAGCCGGGCACACGTCGGACGTTTTCGGTCTCCGAAAACAGTTGCCGGGCCTCCCTCTCTTCTCTTCTCTCAGCTCGAGACCGTCTACACAGCCCACTACCTACCGCCAGGTCCAACCTAATGTCTCTCGTCAGCCAGTAGCCCCCCCTCGCGCACGTCCGAAAGTTGTCCCGAACCCGACCCGGACTGTCGCCACCGTTGTGTCCGGATCATCCCCAAACATCTACAAAACGTCTCCGTTTTCTTATTTGGACTCACTAACTATTTTTTTTCTCGACCGTCCAATTACGATCGGAGGGACGATATAGTCTTACCCTAACCCACCTACTATATATAGCCGATGTATTTCTAGACCAAACCCTACTTTCTAGGGATCCTCCCCTATCCACTCGTCGCCGCCGCCGCTCCACCAAATCCACATCGGGATCCATCCCGCATCCACCTCGTCTTCAGCCACCCACCAACCAGAGCAGCACTCGTCCTTCCCCTCGATCCATCCCTCTGCCCGAAGCTCCTCCTCTTGCGCCTCTGTGCTCGATCCCCTTCGCCTCGTGCCACGCCACCGCCGGCAATCTTCGCCGAAGATGAGTGCCAACGCCCCTTCTTCATCTTCCCATGCTCTCTCCCGTTTCTCTCTCTCATCTCCTTGCCTATCTTTTTTTTCTGTCAGCAGGGAGCCCGCCATGGACGCCAGGGACGCCGTGTCCCCAAGAAGCAACAGCAGTTCCGAGCCCTGCTACATCCCCTCGACCGAAACTTCCCGACGACCCGCAGGTGACCAGCGCCATCTCATCTCCTCCCGCGCCTCTCCTCCCATGTTGTTCCCTCTCTCCCGCTGCTCATATCTCCCCTCATGTCTTTCCCTACAGGAGCCCCGCTAGGGAACTCAAAGTCCATGGCCGCCGGTTTGCCTCCACCCCCCGCCGGAGCTGCCTCTTCTCGCGCGCCGGTCAAGGATCCAGCCGTCCCCGGCCTTCCCCGCCATCCCTCGCCGACGCTAAGCCATGCCGGACCCCCCAAGACCCGTTGCTTTGCCTCGCGTCTCACCCGGACGTCCCCGCGTCGTTTGCGCAGCCACCTGCATCGAGCCCTGCGCCGCCGGTCTTCCTCACGGACGTCTGCATTCGCCTCTGCCCTTGTCGATCTCGTGCACAAGCTGGGTGAGAACTCCCGAGCCTCCTCCCGCTCCCTTTGCTCTCTTTCACTGATCGTAGTCGCCGTAGTTGCACGCATCGCCACCACCGAGGATGTGTTCCTCCGCAGGGCACACACACGCGCCGCAGCTCTCCCGCAAGTCTCTCCATGCTCACCTAGCTCCTGCCGCATGCCATGCATGAGGCGAGCACGAGCTCGTCCTCGAGCTCCTGCACATCTAGCCTTTGCACGAGCCGCCATGTTGTGCGAGCACACACACATGTTTATTCGCACCCCCGTCGTTGGCATGTGGTTGCGAGGGTCGCCGTCTTGCTCGCCGGTGACGTCACCCAGTTCCTTGGTGATCCAGGAAGAAGAAGGCCTGGTCTCTGGTTTTGTTCAAGTCGAGCGACGCCCTTGTTTAGCACAAACATGCAGCAACAACACAGTGGTAAACACTCCGCTCCTATATCCAGGAAGTCATGGGATCTAGTCACAACCGGCCTCATTTTTTGCCCTATTTTTCCTGTACTGTTGCACGCACACAGCCACATCCACTTCGGGCCAGATCTGCTGTTGGGCTTCCACAGTGAGCATCATTCAGCCCGCATTTTTTTATGTTTGCTGCGATTTGTCTAATTCCAAGTGCATGCATATTTACAAAAAAATGCCCTCATTTGAATTGTTCATAACTAAATATCCATGCATCCAAATAAAACATGTCATATATGCATCTTGCTTAGAATTTCATGTACTTTCGCAATATGCAACTTTCGACCATGTTAAAATGTTTAAACTTGTTGTTTGTATTAATTTGTTTAAATGATATGCTAAAATGGTTTAATTCATAACTAAATAACCGTAGCTCCAAACCTAACAAACTTTATATGTAAATGGGGTAGAATTATGCCTAGTTTAACATGGTGGCCTTACTTTGCATGTTTAACAAATCTAAAATTGTGTTTAGGGCAGATCAGTACCGAACCTAATATATGCATATGAGGATTTTCCGGAATTGTTGTTCATTGTTTCCGACCTCATTTAAACTTGACTAGATAGGTAGTTTTACTTTGCTTCACCCTCTTGCCATGTTGAACAACATTTAATATTGTTGGGTACATAAACAAGATCGAACTAAATAACTTGAATGTGGTGTTTCATCAATATGCAACGGAGTTGCATATTGAGCTCCACTTAATCTGTAGGATTGTTTGTGCACTTTGCCATGCCATGCCATGTATCATTAAACCGGACATGCATCATACTTGGTTGTGCATCATGCCATGCTTATGTGTTGTTTGTTCACTATGTTGTTTGCTTTCTTTCCGATGTACTTCTTCTCGGTAATCCGGTAACGTTGCGTTTGTGAGGATCCGTTGGCTACATCCGTTTGTCTTTTTCATGGACTCGTTCTTCTTCCTTGCGGGATCTTAGGCAAGATGACCATACCCTCAAAATCACTTCTATCTCTGCTTGCTAGCTTGCTTGCTCTTTTACTATGCCTATGTTGCGATACCTACCACTTGCTTATCATGCCTCCCATATGGTTAAGCCAAGCCTCTAACCCACCTTGTCCTAGCAGACCGTTGTTTGGCTATGTTACCGCTTTGCCCAGCCCCTCTTATAGCATTGTTAGTTGCAGGTGAAGATTGGAGCTTGTTCCATGTTTGGAACATGGATATGTTGTTGGGATATCACAATATCTCTTATTTAATTAATGCATCTATATACTTGGTAAAGGGTGGAAGGCTCGGCCTTATGCCTGGTGTTTTGTTCCACTATTGCCGCCCTGGTTTCCGTCATATCGGTGTTATGTTCCCGGATTTTTCGTCTCTTACGCGGTTGGGTTATTATGGGAACCCCTTGACAGTTCGCCTTGAATAAAACTCCTCCAGCAAGGCCCAACTTTGGTTTTACCATTCGCCATTTAGCCTTTTTCCCTTGGGAGTCATGCATCCCGAGGGTCATCTTTATTTTAACCCCCCGGGCCAGTGCTTCTCTAAGTGTTGGTCCGAACTAGAGTCCTTTGCAGCGCCACCTCGGGGAAACTTGAGGGCTGATTTTAGTTGTACGAAGCTCTCATCCGGTGTTGCCCTGAGAATGAGATATGTGCAGCTCCTATCGGGATGTCGGCGCATCGGGTGGTCTTGCTAGACTTTTTTTACCATTGTCAAGGATGTGTTGTAACCGGGATTCTGAGCCTGATCAGGTCTTCCTGCTAGAAGGAATATCCTTCGTTGACCGTGAGAGCTTGCGATGGGCTAAGTTGGGACACCCCTGCAGGGATATGATCTTTCGAAAGCCGTGCCTGCGGTTATGGGCAGATGGGAATTTGTTAATGTCCGGTTGTAGAAAACCTGAAGTTGACCTTAATTAAAATACATCAACCGCGTGTGTAACCATGATGGTCTCTTCTCGGCGGAGTCTGGGAAGTGAACACGGTGTTGGAGTTATGCTTGACATAGGTTGTTCTAGGATCACTTCTTGATCATAGATTTCTCGGCCATGCTTTTGCCTTCTCTTCCCGCTCTTATTTGCGTATGATAGCCACCATATATGCTAGTCGCTTGCTGCAGCTCCACCTCATACCATTACCTTACCTATAAGCTTAAATAGTCTTGATCGCGAGGGTGTGAGATTGCTGAGTCCCCGTGACTCACAGATACTTCCAAAACTAGTTTGCGGGTGCCGATGATACCGTGCAAGAGACTCAACCAAGCTCAAGGAGGAGCTCGATGAAGATCTTGTCCTCTGGGTTGTTTCGTTCAAGTTGATCAGTAGTGGAGCCCAGTTGGGGTCAATCGGGGATCTGTGTAGCATTGGGGTAGTCTTCTTTTATTTTGGTTCCATAGTCGGACCTTGGTTTTATTTGGATGATTGTAATGCTTTACTCATGTATTGTGTGAAGTGGCGATTGTAAGCCAACTGTGTATCTCTTTCCCTTATGTATTACATGGGTTGTGTGAAGATTACCTCACTTGCGACATTGCTTTCAATGCGGTTATGCCTCTAAGTCATGCTTCGACACGTGGGAGATAACCGCATCGAGGGTGTTACATTTGCACCCCGCTTCTGCCTCCCCTGCTTCTGCGTGTGTAGCCCACGCGAGGTCGAGGATGACCAGCGACCAGCGCTCGCGTTGACTTCCCGGTCGCAAGCTGCCAGCCCGCTGAGTCCCTCCCTCAAGGCCCAGCCTCCCCGGCCCATCCGCGCGAAGCCAACCCACTGTGAGCAGCCGCTCTAACCCCCACTATGCACAGTTGGGCCAGCCAGTTTCGGCCCAACTCCTATTTTTTTCAATGGACAATTTTAGATATTATTCCAGTAAACCAGTCTTACAGAAAACCCCCCTAGCTTCATACATATAATTACTCACAAACCATGCATCGGATTAAAACAAACTTAGTATGAAAGTTGCCTAGAATTTTGTCTAGTTTAATAATATTCAACTTTCATGCATGTTTGAAATATTTAAAATGATGTTTGGTTAAATTTACTCCTATGCCATGTTAAAATGTTTTAATTCATTACTAAATAACCGTAACTCGGATTTTAACAAACTTTATATGTAAATGGGGTGGAAAAATGCCTAGTTTAACATGATTGACTCACTTTGCATGTTTAATAACTCTAAAATTGTGTTTAGGGCAGATCAGTACCAAATCCATAATTATGCTCATGGGGAATTTTTCCGGACTTGTTGTTTGTTGTTCCGGCCTCATTTAAACTTGTCTAGATAGGTCGTTATCTTTTGCTTCACCCCTTGCCATGCTAACCAACATTTAACATTGTTGAGTACCTAACAAGAGAGAACTAAATAAGTCATGTGGTGTTTTCTTCAATATGCAACTCCATTGCATATTGTGCTCCACTTAATTTGTAGGATTGTTTGTGCACTTTGCCATGCCATGTATCTTTAAACCGGACGTGCATCATACTTGTTGTGCATCATGCCATGATTAAGTGATGTTTGTTTACTATGTTGTTTGCTTTCTTTCCGGTGTACTTCTTCTCGGTAATCCGGTAACGTTGCGTTTGTGAGGTTCCGTTGGCTATGCCCGTTTGTCTTCTTCATGGACTCGTTCTTCTTCCTTGCGGGATTTTAGGCAAGATGACCATTCCCTCGAAATCACTTCTATCTTTGCTTGCTAGATGCTCGCTCTTTTGCTATGCCTATGTTGCAATACCTACCACTTGCTTATCATGTCTCCCCTATATTGCCAAGAGCCTCTAACCCACCTTGTCCTAGCAAACCCTTGATTGGCTATGTTACCGCTTTGCTCAGCTCCTCTTATAGCGTTGTTAGTTGCAGGTGAAGATTGGAGTTTGTTCCTTGTTGGAACATGGATATGTTGTTGGGATATCACAATATCTCTTATTTAATTAATGCATCTATATACTTGGTAAAGGGTGGAAGGCTCGGCCTTATGCCTGGTGTTTTGTTCCACTCTTGCCACCCTAGTTTCCGTCATATCGGTGATATGTTCCCGGATTTTGCGTTCCTTACACGGTTGGGTTATAATGGGAACCCCTTGACAGTTCGCCTTGAATAAAACTCCTCCCGCAAGGCCGAACATTGGTTTTACCATTTGCCACCTAGCCTTTTTCTTTTCCCTTGGGAGTCGCACTCCCGAGGGTCATCATTATTTTAATCCCCCCGGGCCAATGCTCCTCTGAGTGTTGGTCCAACCTGTCAGCTGCCGGTGACCACCAGGGGCAAATCTGGGCTGGTCTACCGGAACCTTGGACAATCCGGTGTGCCCTGAGAACGAGATATGTGCAGCTCCTATCAGGATTTGTCGGCACATCTAGGTGGCTTTGCTGGTCTTGTTTTACCATTGTCGAAATGTCTTGTAACCCGGATTCAGAGTCTGATCGGGTCTTCCCGCTAGAAGGTCTATTCCTTCGTTGACCGTGAGAGCTTGTCATGGGCTAAGTTGGGACACCCCTGCAGGGATTTGAACTTTCGAAAGCCGTGCCCGTGGTTATGGGCAGATGGGAATTTGTTAATGTCCGGTTGTAGAAAACCTGAAGTTTATCTTAATTAAAATACATCAACCGCGTGTGTTACCGTGATGGTCTGTTCTCGGCGGGGTCCGGGAAGTGAACACGGTGTTGGAGTAATGCTTGACGTAGGTTGTTCTAGGATCACTTCTTGATCATAGTTTCTCGACCGTTCTTTGCCTTCTCTTCTCGCTCTCATTTACGTATGTTAGCCACCATATATGCTGGTCGCTTGCTGCAGCTCCACCTCATACCTTTACCTTACCTATAATCTTAAATAGTCTTGATTGCGAGGGTGTGAGATTGCTGAGTCTCCGTGACTCACAGATACTTCCAAAACCAGTTTGCAGGTGCCGTTGATCCGCGCAGGTGACGCAACCAAGCTCAAAGGAGGAGCTCGATGAAGATCTTGTTCTTTTTGTTGTTTCATTTCAGTTGATCAGTAGTGGAGCCCAGTTGGGGTCGATCGGGGATCTGTGTAGCTTTTGGGGTAGTCTTATTTTATTTTGGTTCTGTAGTCAGACCTTGATTGTATCTGGTTGAATGTAATGCTTTATTCATGTAATTGTGTGAAGTGGCGATTGTAAGCCAACTATGTATCTCTTTCCCTTATGTATTACATGGGTTGTGTGAAGATTACCTCACTTGCGACATTGCTTTCAATGCGGTTATGCCTCTAAGTCTTGCTTCGACACGTGGGAGATATAGCCGCATCGAGGGCGTTACAGACCCCTACTACACATAGGTGAAGGATGAGAACAAGAAGGACAAGAACGCATGTCAAAGTGTTTGTTATGAGAGACTGGATGAACAACACGTCAAGTACGTGGCCAAGGACGCGTACACAAGCTACGAGGTGTATAGGCGGATCATTGACATCAGGAAGTGTCTTCTTCCTACCCCAGATGAGGGATCGAGCCACAGAGCAGTGGCGGGAGCGTCATAAGAAGTAGATGACTAGACGATCGTTTCTCCTACTTTAGAATGCATGCAATTGTTTATTGAGGTGTGTGCGAATGATATGTATAGTCACTTATGTAATAGGATGTTTATTTCAGTTATGTAAATATATACATGTTATTCTTCTATAGACAGAGAAAATCACACGGCTTATTAGCAGCAACCGTTTGTGTTATTATTGGTCTTCGCACACATTTCTGACTACGGACCTGTTTGCCGCGTATCACACACATCTTGTTGACTTGAACCATTTCCATTGTGTTGCCTAATCAAACATAGTTCATCCTAGTGAACTGTATACCTTATATCGCATGCACCCTCAACTGGCTACCCGTTTCTGTTGCTTTGCATCATCGCAAACAGTTCTCCTAGATTAACCGTTTGCCACCCATCGCACTTGCAAATCTAATATGAACCGTGTTTTATGTCGCCGTCATCGCAAATGTTTTGCATCATTTTTTACGGTTTTATTACATCACCATTTGTGATTGATGCATCGCACACAGTTTCATCGAAGGGTCTCCGATTCGACTGTCGCGTTTGGACCATCCTGCAGTAGTGTATGCTATTTTCAAAATGGCAAGAATATGTTGAGTGTGCGAAAAACTGGGTAAACTATGGACGAAATTTTGGGAAGTGTTAGATATTTTTCAACTTCACCAGTTGGAATCGAACTCGGGAAGTACAGCTTTTGGATGAGAGGGCTGCACCCACCGGGCTAGTGCGGTATGTTTGAAAGAATGAAGGCATCTTCCCAGGCTCCGGTTCTTTCCCCTCCGTGTGCACTCGCCGTGGCGCCACCGTATGTTGTTGTCAACATGCCCAATAAATGAGAGGAACCAAAGAGGACTGTACGCCGAGAGGCTGACAGTGGGAACCCACCAGGTCCAAGCCGTACGCAAACAAGTGCCTCATTGAAAAAAGCTTCCTCCTAATTTTATACTGACGTTGGGGCCCACGGGTTTGTCAACCTAGTCAATAAACGAAATAAATTTCGAATGATGACTGTCATCGGGAAGCCTTTTTTCCAGGGGTATCGGGGATCTTTTTCTTGTTGTGGGAGTGGTGTATCAGGGATCAAGCTAGTATCATTTTTTCAGAGGTGGACAAGTATCAGTTAGGCCTAGGATTTGTTTTTTAACATGCGTAGCCCACGACATATTGATCCAGTGGTTTCAACTTATTTTTTGAGGTCCATCATGTACGAACCGTCCTATGGGCCTCCCAGCATAGGTTTTACTTTTTATTAAACATCGGTAACCCAATGTATTTGTTTAATAAAACGCAGATCTCTGTTCTATTTATCTATATATGAGAATAATAATGCAGTGTCCAATTTTGGTTTTCCCTTCTAACCACATTATATATATTTATATTATTACTATTGTCGTATATTTAATAGAGACTTATATATACATTATAAAAACATCCCACGTCTCATTAACCTATAAAAATAAATGTTTAACAGAAGTTGGCAAGGAAAATCCTGGTTATTTTTGACTCTCACTCAAGGAAAATCCTGGTGATTGCATACAAAAGCTTGTGAAGATTTTAAGGACCAATGTAATAATAACACACTCATTTTCCTTTTGAGCAATAACTTGCTAATTTGTTAATTTTATATATAATAAAATGTGTAGCTCTAGTTTATTTTTTGATATTAATTGCTCATTCTAACCTAACATTAAATATAGAACAAGCCAAGCTAATTCTTGTATTTCAAGAAAGTGCAAATGGGCTGGGATTTCTTAGAAAATATTAAATGTGCCGCATTGACGCGAAATTATTTCTTCACCCAGCCTAGCAAAATGGACTGTAAATTCTAGAAAACATGGATTAAATATATGCCACATTTTTGCAGGCTGACATGTGGACCAATAGGTCAAAGCCTATGCAAGGCACTGTCAACTTAGTCAACAAATGATTCTGACATCCATAGCCATTGGATTGATATCCAACGGCCAGCATGCACCTTCAATCTCTCATCTTCTTCCTCCGGCGTCGCCAGGACCACCTCCTCCGGCCTCCGACGGCTAGAGGCTCTTCTTAGCATGCATTGCTGCGAAGCGCTACCCCACCGCTGGCCAGGCTATCCCTCCACCCCTCCTAACCTCCTGTTATTCTCCACCAACTTCAGCCCCACGTCGCACCAGAAGCAATTATAATGCTTGTACTCCTCTCAATCTACGACTCCACTGCCGCGTCTTCCCATCTCCGGGTCGTTCCCGCCCGGGGCCTCGCCGTCGTCCACTGCCTTGCTGTGCTCGGCGCAACGTGGTCAACAAACAAGAGTCATCAGAAGAGGACTGTACGTGGAGAGGATGACAGCTAGGTCCACGGCCGCACACAAGGAAGTGCCTCCTTATTACGCGCAAAATAATGATTCCTCCACCTGACAGCAGGGACCTACCGGAAGGGCCTCTGTATTTCGCAAAAAAGCGTTCCTCCCGTTAACAGCTCGGACCCACCAGCAATATCTTCGCACGCAGGAAGTGCCTCCTTAGTACACACAAAAAAATGAATACCCCCTGCTAGCTGGGACCCACCATAGTTGGAGGCTGACTTGTGGGCCTACTAAGTTGACCCGGACGAAGGGCCTTGTCAACTTAGTCAATATGAACGATTCTAGCTCCAATGACCGTACGATATCCATCCAATGGCTGTAGTGCTTATTCAACCTCCCGTCTTCTTGCTCCAGCCACCCGAACCAGTGTCGGTCGTGTCACCTACTCCTGCCTCTCGTGGCCGGCTCTGCTGCCGCATAGGTCTCACCGTCCCACCCTAATCCCATCATTGGCCTGGCCATCACCCAGACCTCCTATTATTCTCTGGCGACGGCAGCCTCACACTGCAGCCGCACCAGTAAACCGTCATAATCCCCTCCGCATTGGAAACAACTACCGAGTCTTCCCCGGCTCCAGGTCATTCCCTTCCTAGGCCTCACTGTCGTCCAGCGCCTTGGTGCTCTCACCGCGGTGTGGTCAACGTGGTCAAGGAACAACTTACATCAGAAGAGGACAGTACGTGGAGAGGCTAACAGCTGGGTCCACGGCCGCAGCAACGAAGTGCCTCCTTATTACGCTCAAAATAATGATTCCTCTACCTGACAGCAGGGACCTACCAGAAGGGCCTCTGTATTTTGTGAAAAAATGTTTCCCCCTAATAGCTAGGACCCACCAGATATATCTTCAGATGCAAGGAAGTGCCTCCATATTAGGCGTGAAAAAAATGAATCCCCCCCTAACAGCTCGGACCCACCATCAATAACTTCGCATGCAAGGAAGTGCCTCCTTATCCTCCCTGACAGCCGGGACCCACCTAGTCGAAGCGTACATAGCTTTGTCATTCTGGTCGCGAACGTGTACGTACATACTGGTCGATCAGTCTCTCTGCAATGATAAACCGTGGCCGAGCAAGCAACAACACATGTATTAGTAGAGCCCCTGACGTAGCAGTTCAGGCGGTCCCTTCTAAACCGTGTACACGTACGTATAACCACATGCCAAAAAATATAGCCATGTATGTACCTACAGTCGGGGTCTAGAATGCCTACTCTCTCATTCGTACGGCCAGGGCTCGTGTACATGGAGAGGCAACAGATGGAAGCAACTGTGTCATGTTCATCAAGCAGCCAACCGGCTGAGTCGGAATGGAGAAACAACATCCTATTCATCGGGAGGCAACAAACTGGGTCGGAATGTGTCCTGTTCAACGGGAGCCAACCGGCTTGGACGGAACAGCCGAAATGGGGTGTGGCGTACCATAGTACGGAGGAAACAGCCTTCTAGTCGAGCCACTACGGTCAAAACGGCATCCTGTTCATCGGGAGGGGTGTGGCATACCGCAAAACAGAGGAAACAGACTTGTGTTGGAGCACTACGGTCGAAATGGCGGTCCTGTTTATCAGGAGGGGTGTGGCGTACCGCAAAATGGGGGAAACATACATGTTTTGGAGCGCTATGGTCGAAACGGGGGTCCTGTTCATCGGAGGGGTGTGGCGTACCACAAAACGGGACTCCATGGGCTACTGTTCACCCATCGTCGACTTCCTTCAGCCTGCACCTGCACTATTCATCCACCGCGTCTTCCTCCCGCCTCCACTAGTTGTTGTCCATCCATGGTCTACTGTTCATCCAGCCGTCCACTGGATACTGTTCAACCAGCCCTCCACGGGGTCCGGTTCATCCAGCCGTCCACTGGCTACTGTTCAACCAGCCCTCCACGGGGTCCGGTTCATCCACCCCCAATTAGTTCGGCTGTGGCGGTCTCCTCTCGGGATCCTATTCATCCAGTGGCAACGGCCTACTACTACTACTACCACAGGGTCTTTTTCATACAACCCCCACCGGGAACTGTTCATCCAACCCCAGCCATGTACATCTCGACTCGTTCAACCAACCCCCACATTCACTGTTCATCAAGAGGCAGCAGGTTCGATCGGCTTTAGTAAGTAGCAGCAGCGATCGATCGCTCAGGTTCATTTAGCATCAGTAGCAAAGGAATCGCTCGGTTTCAGTGAATTGCCAAGGGATCGATCGCTCGAGTTTAGTAATGTAGCTAGTGGAATCGCTCGGGTTTAGTAAGTGAATGCCTCGCTCGGGTTCAGTTAGAGCCCAACGCCTTGCACACACGCGCGTACGTTTACGAGAGAAATGCGCAATCCCTCCGTGAATCGCTCGGCCCCGACCACCCACTATAACAGGGAACTCCCCAAAATTTTACTCGCCCTCGCTTCTACAATGATGTTTCCCATCATGGACGGCCCAAAGAATGTGATGCAGGTGCGTCCCCGGCCTGACCAGGATGAAAAGCCCATTTTCTGTCATGATTTTTTGTCGTTGAATTAGGAGCCCACCACATCTATGAGGATACGTACTTTTGTCACAATTATCGTCATAGAAGTGTCATAAGCATGACAGAAAAAAATCATTCTGCCCAAAATGTCACGGATGTGTCTTTTTTTGTAGTGGTAGGCATAGTAAGCAAGCTTCTCCTCATACTGTGACTCTGCGAGCTGCTGCGCCCGTGGGCGGGGGAGTGGGTGTACTAAGCAAGCTTCTCCTCGTTTTATGAGTTGACGTGACACATCAAAAGTAGTACAGAGCATCTCCAGTGTATTCCAGAGACTAAGGTAAGCCCCACATGGTTTGCCTCTTATCAAATGGAAAAACAACAATGTATAGAGACTCTAACCAGCCTCTAAGGTGGGCCCTAGCAGAAATTTAAAAAGTATTGATTAGCACCACATTTGTGCAATCAGTAATATTTCTCGTGTACTTTCTTATGCTTGCTAAGGCTGACAAATGGGACCAGATGGATTGTTAAATTGTTAGAGGTAGCCTCTAAGGTTAGACACAATGCTAGCCAATTTTTTAGAGGCAATTCATGCAATTTATAGAGTCCTGCCTCTAAGAGGAGAGAGAGGGCTTAGAGGCAACAAGAAGCATACATTGTGGATGCCCTAAGTGCCTACTTTCCGGTCTATATGACTCGATTTGAAATCTCCCTAACCATAATAGATGCTGAGTGGTGGAATAAATTTGTTACTTCCATAGTTCGCAAAAGTACTGAGCATATGAGATGGGAAACGGAGGGAGTATGATACCATTAGTACCACAGTTCTTTTGGAAGGGTTGTAGTACTCCCTCTCATTCACATGTTCACATTTCAAGCCTCCATAAAAATGTTGCATGAAAGGATTAAGTTAAAACTCAGCAATGCATGTACTCCCTCAATCCATATAGGGTCTAAAATGCGTTTTGGAGGCTAACTTTGACCACATGTTAGAGCAATAATATGAGATGCAACTTACACAAATCATACCATCAAATTCATATGTGGTCATTGTACTACTAACACATGCATGCGTTGCAATTAGTAAGTACATGACACAGTAGTAAACACTCACTATCTAGTAGTACTAGTTCATTCATTGGTTTAGATTTGGAATTGCAGACCATAAACCGGAAGGGAGGGAATATTATTTTCTGGAACCATCCCCATACAACCATACTTGATGTTTCGGATAAGGGTTATATGGCTTGCTACAACAATACCGTCCAATCTTCACGTGTGGTGTTTTTCTTGGAAAATTATTACTAGAAGATTCTACGATGTGTGAAATGATGTGTTGTTCGTGTGTCCAAATTACTATTGGAAAGTTGTGGCTTTGAGATGTGACTGCTCACCAGTAGTATTCCTTGCAGTTGTGCACACATAGTTTGGTGCATGGCACGTGGACCCGGATGTTGGATGTCCCACATGTCTAGGAAAGGAAGTTTTGTGCTCCTAGAATGGTTTCGCACAATGCTATCAACCTTTCAACATTTGTTTATATATACTGTGCTAGTAAATGTAGTTTCTTAGCGAGATAAAAGTATACTATTACAATGCTACGAAGCTTTCAGCTTTTCTTTCATGTGTCTTACCTTGAAGGTTTTCTTGCTATAACGTTCCAAAAAATACAAATGAAACTAACATGCATGCTAATGCATATAAATGATTCACATATCAGACACAATATTTACTTCACAACTTAAGACAAAGTTGTGAGAAGGTGTACAAATAAAGAAAAAAAATGATCGATGCTTTCATTTCCTGGCCGCTATGGACATGTTGGTATCCATTTTCACGCGGCTCGTTGATGGCGGACAAGACATGTAGCAGTTGGATGCATGCACCATCCCATCATTTTGTGCAGTTGCACTAAAATGGAGCTGAGCATCCCTGTTGACAAGGATATTGAATAAGTGTGATACCAATAATAGTGGCACTGTTGATGAAACATGGAAAGTACGTCAGCCAAGATACAATACATTTTAGGCAAATAACTAGAGAAGATCCACATGCAGCGACATGGGAAGAAGGGCGGTGGAGCAAGGCTGGTTCTAGAGGAAGCTATACCTGAGGGTCGTCGGGATGTAACGAGGAGGGCGGCGGCGGGTGGGATCTGCCCATACTGCTGTAGCGAGCAAGGGCTAAGGGCACTACCGCACCAGAGCTTTCTTAGAGAGAACAGCGGGTACTGCAGATCAAGATGCGCTGGCAGTGGGTTTCCTGCATTAACACTGTCAACCAGAGCATTGCGCATCGTCCCTTTCCGTCGGCGGACGGGATCCGGCCGGATCAGGGACCAGCGGTGAGAGAGAGAGAGTGGTGCTACCTCTTTAGCAATGCGTTGGTTTTCCCTTGAAGAGGAAAGGGTGATGTAGCAAAGTAGCGTAAGTATTTCCCTCAGTTTTTGAGAACCAAGGTATCAATCTAGTAGGAGGCCACACGCAAGTCCCTCATACCTACACAAACAAATAAGAACCTCGCAACCAACGCGATAAAGGGGTTGTTAATCCCTTCATGGTCACTTAGGAGAGTGAGATCTGATAGAGATAATAATGATAAGATAAATATTTTTGGTATTTTTATGATATAGATTGAAAGTAAAGATTGCAAAGTAAAATAGATTGGAAACTTATATGATGGAGAATAGACCCGGGGGTGAACGAATTACTGTCGAGCAATTGATAGAAAAGCGAATAATTATGAGAATATCTAGGCATGACCATGTCTATAGGCATCACATCCGTGACAAGTAGACAGACTCCTGCCTGCATCTACTACTATTACTCCACACATCGACCGCTATCCAGCATGCATCTAGAGTATTAAGTTCATAAGAACAGAGTAACGCCTTAGGTAAGATGACATGATGTAGAGGGATAAACTCAAGCAATATGATATAAAACCCATCTTTTTATCCTCGATGGCAACAATACAATATGTGTCATTTCCCTTTCTGTCACTGGGTTCGAGCACCGCAATATTGAACCCAAAGCTAAGCACTTCTCCCATTGCAAGAAACATCAATCTAGTAGGCCAAACCAAACTGATAATTCAAAGAGACTTGCAAAGATAACCAATCATGCATAAAAGATTTCAGAGAAGAATCAAATATTGTTCATAGATAGACTTGATCATAAACCCACAATTCATGGAACACACCACAAAAAGGGTTACATCGAATAGATGTCCAAGAAGATCGAGGAGAACTTTGTATTGAGATCCAAAGAGAGAGAAGAAGCCATCTAGCTACTAGCTATGGACCCGAAGGTCTGAGGTAAACTACTCACACATCATCGGAGGGGCCATGGAGTTGATGTAGAGGCCCTCTGTGATCAATGCCCCCTCGAGCGGAGCTCCGGAAAAGGCCCCAAGATGGGATCTCTTGGGTACAGAAGGTTGCGGCGGTGGAAATAGGGTTTCATGGTGCTCTGGGATGTTTTCGGGGTATGTGAACATTTATAGGAGGAAGAAGTAGGTCGGTTGAGCCACGATGGGGAGGGCGTGCCCCCGGCCTCGTGGCCACCTCATTGGTTGCTTAGCGTCCACTCCAAGTCCTCTGGATCACGTTTGTTCCAAAAGTCATGCTCCCGAAGGTTTCATTCCGTTTGGACTCTGTTTGATATTCCTTTTCTGCGAAACACTGAAATAGGCAAAAAAACAATTTGCACTGGGCATTGGGTTAATAGGTTAGTCCCAAAAATAATATAAAAGTGTAAAATAAATCCTATTAACATCCAAAACAGATAATATAATAGCATGGAACAATCAAAAATTATAGATACGTTGGGGACGTATCAGCATCCCCAAGCTTAATTCCTGCTCGTCCTCGAGTAGGTAAATGATAAAAACAGAATTTTTGATGTGGAATGCTTTCTAGCATGTTCTTCAATGTATTTTTCTCTATTGTGGCATGAATGTTCAGATCAGAAAGATTCAAGATAAAAGTTTATTGTTGACATAAAAATAGTAATACTCCAAGTATGCTAATCAAGCAATTATGTCTTATCAAAATACCATAGCCAAAGAAAACTTATCCCTACAAAGTCATATAGTTTGGCCATGCTTCATTTTCGTCACACAAAATGCTCCCATCATGCACAACCCCGATGACAAGCCAAACAATTGTTTCATACTTAGCCTTTTCAAACTCTTTCAACTTTTACACAATATATGAGCGCGAGTCATGGACATAGCACTATGGGTAGAATAGAATATGATGATTGAGGTTGTGTGAGAACACAAAAAAGGAGAAACTCTCACATTGACGCGGCTAATAAATGTGCTATGGAGATGCCCACCGATTGATGTCAATGAAAGGAGTAGGGATTGCCATGCAACAGATGCACTAGAGCTATAAATATATGAAAGCTCATCAAAGAGACTAAGTGGGTGTGCATCCAACTTGCTTGCTCACGAAGACCTAGGGCATTTGAGGAAGCCCATCATTGGAATATACAAGCCAAGTTATATAATGAAAAATTCCCACTAGTATATGAAAGTGACAAAATAAGAGACTCTCCATAATGAAGATCATGGTGCTACTTTGTAGCACAAGTGTGGAAAAAGGATAGTAACATTGTCCCTTCTCTCTTTTTCTCTCATCATTTTTTTATTTGGGCCTTCTTTTCTCTCCTTTTTATGGCCTCTTTTTTTTCGTCCGGAGTCTCATCCCGACTTGTGGGGGAATCATAGTCTCCATCATCCTTTCCTCACACGGCACAATGCTCTAATGATGATCATCACACCTTTATTTACTTACAACTCAAGAATTACAACTCGATACTTAGAACAAAATATGACTCTATGTGAATGCCTCTGGCGGTGTACCGGGATTGCGATGAATCAAGAGTGACATTATGAAAAATTAAGCTTGGTGGCTTTGCCACAAATACGTTGTCAACTACATGATCATGCAAAGCAATATGACAATGATGATGCATGTCATAATAAATGGAACAGTGGAAAGTTGCATGGCAATATATCTCGGAATGGCTATGGAAATGCCATAATAGGTAGGTATGGTGGCTGTTTTGAGGAAGATATAAGGAGGCTTATGTGTGATAGAGCGTATCATATCACGGGGTTTGGATGCACTGGCGAAGTTTGCACCAACTCTCAAGGCGAGAAAGGGAAATGCATGGTACCGAAGAGGCTAGCAATGATGGAAGGGTGAGAGTGCATATAATGCATGGACTCAACATTATTCATAAAGAACTCACATACTTATTGCAAAAATCTATAAGTAATCAAAACCAAGAACTACGCACATGCTCCTAGGGGGATAGATTGGTAGGAAAAGACCATCGTTCGTCCCCGACCGCCAATCATAAGGAAAGCAATCAAAGAACACCCCATGCTTAAAATTTGTCACACAACATTTACCATACGTGCATGCTACGGGACTTGCCAACTTCAACACAAGTATTCATCAATTTCACAATTACTCAACTAGCACACCTCTAATATTACCACCTTTATATCTCAAAACAACTATCAAGCATCCAACTTCTCTTAGCATTTAAAATTTATAACCAAAGTGAATTACCATGCTGTTCTAAAGGATTCTCAAAATGATATAATTTAAGAATGAGAGATCAATTATTTCTATAAATAAAACCACCTCCGTGCTCTAAATGATATAAGCGAAGTACTAGAGCAAAAATTATCCAACTCAAAAGATATAAGTGAAGCACATAGAGTATTCTAATAAATTCTAATTCATGTGTGTCTCTCCCAAAAGGTGTGTACAGAAATGATGATTGTGGTAAAATAAAAAGCAAAGACTCAAATCATACAAGATGCTCCAAGCAAAACACATATCATGTGGCGAATAAAAATATAGCTCCAAGTAAAGTTACCGATGGACGAAGACGAAAGAGGGGATGCCTTCCTGGGCGTCCCCAAGCTTAGGCTTTTGGTTGTCCTTGAATTTTAACTTGGGGTGCCTTGGGCATCCCCAAGATTAGGCTGTTGCCACTCCTTGTTCGAGAATCCATCAAATCTTTACCCAAAACTTGAAAACTTCACAACACAAAACTTAAAGAAAAATCTCGTGAGCTCAGTTAGTAAAAGAAAACAAACCACCACTACAAGGTACTGTAATGAACTCATTGTTTATTTATATTGGTGTTAAACCTACTGTATTCCAACTTTTCTATGGTTCATAAACTCTATTACTAGCCATAGATTCATCAAAATAAGCAAACAACACACGAAAAACGGAATCTGTCAAAAACAGAACAGTCTGTAGCAATCTGTAGGTTTCGAATACTTGTGGAACCCCAAAAATTCTAAAATAAATTTCTGGATGTGAGGAATTTATCTATTAATCATCTTCAAAAACTAATTAACTAAATAGGACTCTCCAGTACAAAATGGCATCCAATCTTGTGAGCGCTAAAGTTTCTGTTTTTTACAGCAAGATCGCAAAGACTTTCCCCAAGTCTTCCCAAAGGTTCTACTTGGCACAAACACTAATTAAAACATAAAACCACATCTAAACAGAGGCTAGATGAATTATTTATTACTAAACAGAATCAAAAAGCAAGGAACAAAAACAAATTTGGCTTGCCTCCCAACAAGCGCTATCGTTTAACGCCCCTAGCTAGGCATTGATAATTTCAATGATGCTCACATGAAAGACAAGAATTGAAGCACAAAGAGAGCATCATGAAAAACGTGACAAACACATCTAAGTCTAACATACTTCCTATGCATAGGTATTTTATAAGCAAACAAATTATCATAGCAAGCAAAACTAGCATATGCAAGGAAGCGGAAAGAAACAAGCGCAATCTCTACATAACGAGGGGTAATTTAGTAACAGGAAAATTTCAACAACCATAATTTCCTTTCTCATAATAATTACATGTAGGATCATAATAAAATTCAACAATATAGCTATCCCATAAAATATTCTCAACATGATCCACATGCGTGTAAAGTTGACAATCTTCCGAAATAGTGGGATTAACATTAACTAAAGTCATGACCTCTCCAAACCCACTTTTATCAAAAACTTCATAAGAATTAACATTCTCGAAATATGTGGGATCTAAAGTTGACACTCTTCTGAACCCACTTTCAATATTATTGCAAACATTATTATCAATCTCATATTCATCATGGGGCTTAAATAAATTTTCAAGATCATAAGAAGAATCACCCCAATCATGATCATTGCAACAAATAGTAGTCATAGCAAAACTAGCATCCCCAAGCTTAGGGTTTTGCATATTATAAGCACAATTGACATTAATAGAATTTATACTATCATCATTGCAATCATGCTTTTTATTCAAAGATCCATCGTGAATCACTCCACAAAGTACTTCATCACAGTTTCCAGATTCATGAATTTCAAGCAAAACTTCATAAAGATAATCTAGTGCACAAAACTCACTAGCAATTGGTTCATCATAATTGGATCTCTTAAAAAGATTAGCAAGAGGATGAGGATCCATAGATCTTAGGTTCACTATTTAGCAATAAATAAACAACGATTCCAATCAAACGAGCAAACGAGCCAAGTAAGAAATCAAAGCAAATGGAAAGACGAACAGAAGAAGGGCAAATAAAACAGCAAGGGTGAAGTGGGGGAGAGGAAAATGAGAGGCAAATGACAAATAATGTAATGCGAGGGATAAGATTTTTTGATGGGTACATGGTATGTCTCGACTAGTGTGTAGACTCCCCGGCAACGGTGCCAGAAATCCTTCTTGCTACCTCTTGAGCACTGCATTGGTTTTCCCTTGAAGAGGAAAGGGTGATGCAACAAAGTAGCACAAGTATTTCCCTTAGTTTTTGAGAACCAAGGTATCAATCCAGTAGGAGGCCACACGCAAGTCCCTCGTACCTACACAAACATATAAGAACCTCGCAACCAATGCGATAAAGGGGTTGTCAATCCCTTCACGGTCACTTACGAGAGTGAGATCTGATAGAGATAATAATGATAAGATAAATAGTTTTGGTATTTTTATGATATAGATTGAAAGTAAAGATTGCAAAGTAAAATAGATTGGAAACTTATATGATGGAGAATAGACCTGGGGGCCATAGGTTTCACTAGTGGCTTCTCTCAAGATAGCATAAGTATTGAGGTGGGTGAAGGAATTACTGTCGAGCAATTGATAGAAAAGCGAATAATTATGAGAATATCTAGGCATGATCATGTATATAGGCATCACGTTCGTGACAAGTAGACCGACTCCTGCCTGCATCTACTACTATTACTCCACACATCGACCGCTATCCAGCATGCATCTAGAGTTTTAAGTTCATAAGAACAGAGTAACACCTTAGGTAAGATGACATGATGTAGAGGGATAAACTCAAGCAATATGATATAAAACCCATCTTTTTATCCTCGATGGCAACAATACAATATGTGTCGTTTCCCATTCTGTCACTGGGATCGAGCACCGCAAGATTGAACGCAAAGCTATGCACTTCTCCCATTGCAAGAAACATCAATATAGTAGGCCAAACCAAACTGAAAATTCGAAGAGACTTGCAAAGATATCAATCATGCATAAAAGATTTCAGAGAAGAATCAAATATTGTTCATAGATAGACTTGATCATAAACCCACAATTCATCAGCTCTCGACAAACACACCGCAAAAAGAGTTACATCGCATAGATCTCTAAGAAGATCGAGGAGAACTTTGTATTGAGATCCAAAGAGAGAGAAGAAGCTATCTAGCTACTAGCTATGGACCCGAAGGTCTGAAGTAAACTAATCACACATCATCGGAGGGGCCATGGAGTTGATGTAGAGGCCCTCTGTGATCAATGCCCACTCCGGCGGAGCTCCAGAAAAGGCCCCAAGATGGTATCTCTTGGGTACAGAAGCTTGCGGCGGTGGAAATAGGGTTTCGTGGTGCTCCTGGATGTTTTTGGGGTATGTGAACATATATAGGAGGAAGAAGTAGGTCGGTTGAGCCACGAGGGGCCCACGAGGGGGAGGGCGCGCCCAGGGGGGTAGGCGCGCCCCTGCCTCATGGCCACCTCGTTGGTTGCTTGACGTCCACTCCAAGTCATCTGGATCACGTTTGTTCCAAAAATCATGCTCCCGAAGATTTCATTCCGTTTGGACTCCGTTTGATATTACTTTTCTGTGAAACACTGAAATAGGCAAAAAAAAAAACAGCAATTTGCACTGGGCCTTGGGTTAATAGGTTAGTCCCAAAAATAATATAAAAGTGTAAAATAAGGCCCATTAACATCCAAAACAGATAATATAATAGCATGGAACAATCAAAAATTATAGATACGTTAGAGACGTATCAAGTGGCCACCGCCATCTTGTGTGAGAGAGTAGAAGAGACTGACCCCACAAAGCAAGCATTGAGCATCCTGCCTATATTATATTCTATGACCGACAACATCGAGGAATAGTGGAGCGATTTTAGTTTTTCTCTCCATAACAATTGGTTTATATTCTGTACGTCCGCCATCATGGAGGAATAAGATCGTTTTTAAAATAATGCGTCAACTCGCAATTTGTTTGTTCACCCATGGTACACGATCCTCCATCAAGTGGAAAACCAGTACACGTGTCAAATTAACAAGTGGGCTGCCTTTTCATACAGAAATGAGATCCACCGTGTACCCATGCAGGTGTGGTTCGAAAGAGACCAGAGTACGTGAGCTGTGCGTGCAACTCTTCTCTTTGTGCCCGTGAGCCGTGCGTGCACCTATTATGTAATAAACACATTATACATATGAGACATGGTTTAGGTTATGAAGATCTAGCTAGAGCTTGAAATGTACTGTGATTTGAAATCAACATAAAGTGGATTGAAAAAAATCAAGTTTGAGTTCATATAGTACACATAGTTCATATCTAACTCGACAGTAATCATGTGGTGTGTTGTGAAGATAATATACAAACAATGGTTTAACTTGACAACAATGATGATTGTAGATCTTATTAAAATAGAGAAACGAATTCAAATGGTTTAACTTGACAACAATAATGATTGTAGATCTTATACAAATAGGGAAACCAATTCAAATTTAGTTCATATTGAAGCGGTAGTATATATGTTTTGGAATGCACTAAAATGTTCATTTGAGTAACAGGTTACATGCATTATACAAGTAGCAAAATATTTTAATTGAACATAACATGGATTGAATGTTTTGAATGGCATTCATAGTAACTCATACAATAAAACGGGACTAGACTCTCTTGTGTGGTGTGAATTGATTTATCTTTGGTTTTTTCGTCAAAGGAAGTGCGAATTGATTTGGTACTGTACATGTTAGGCTTGTCTAAAAATTTCAACCCGCACCTTGTTATCCTGAAATTTTAAGATAGCTCTTTGTCTCTTTGTTCTCCTAAAATTCCCTCCATCTCGACCCGTGCCTTGCTATCCAAAAATTAGAATGTGCGCGAATATTCCCACCTCTTGCGAAATACCGACATGCAAAATTCCGGTGATACCCCTAAACCGAAAGAACCACCTAGTTTAAATCGGTGGAGCTACTTTCGTAACTTAGCCCACATTTCGGACAAGCGCGTCCCTAAGCCATGGTTCCCCCTCCCATCCCCTCCCTCCCATTCGTACATCGAGGCCGCAAAAACCCACGAAGCCCCACACCCTCCTCCGTCCGCCACCCAGTCGGAGCCTCTTCCCTAAGGACGTCGTCCACCGCAACAACTCAACATCTCTCATCCACCACACTAGATGAGGGTCCGTCGTCGATCTCGCCGTCCTGGTGGTTCAGCCACCCGGTCCTCCACCTCCAAGGAGCTGCCCCGATGTTCGCCTCCTCTTTCGCGCTACCTCCACTCCCACACTGCCGTCTGCACCTGCACCACTGGAAGAGCAGCACCATCACCAATTCCTCGGAGGAAGCTGAGGCCTAATCGGTGCCACCAAAGAGGTTCTGAAGTAATCGCTGCATTTTCTTCTTGATTCGATCGCATGGTTCTACTGGCGCTTGGTCCTGAGCCGCCATGGTGCGGCTCCATCTACGCGACGTCGTCGTCCACTTCCTCCACTACGTCGCTCCCTCGATGACGATGTCCACATCAGTAGAAGTTGTTGTTGCTGCTCCGGCTCTCGCTGGCCCTGCTGCTGCTTTAGCTCTCGCTCGCGCTACTACTTTGCTCTTGATCTCGGTCCCCTACCTGGTCTGCTCTGGATCTTGCTCGCGCTGCTACTCTTGCTCTTTCTGTTGCTTGCACTGCTGGTCTACTCTTGCTCGCGGTGCTACTGCACAAGCAGTAGCTCGAGATCGAGCTCAAGCTCCTACTGCTGCTACCAGAGGTGCTGCTACATGACCAGCTGGCCCAGCTCTTGCACGCGCTGCTGCTCTGGGTGCGATGTTGCTCTACCACGGCTGCCCTCTGGTAGTACGTTCCCCGCTGGAGCGGCTACCAGTTTAGATCACTGCTACTCTGCCACTAGTGCTCGTGCGGCCAAAACTATTAGTGTACTACTTCTCTGCTACTAGTGCGTTTAGTTTTGATAATTAAATTCAGTTTCGACAGCAAAATTCAGTTTTAATAGTAAAATTTAGTTTCGACAGTCAAATTCAGTTTTGACAGTTATGTTCAGAGATGAGCTGCTGATGTATTTTACATCTAGCACTTTTTGGTTATGTATTTTACATCATCTATTGGAGATGTTATTAGAATACCGCTTCAGGTTAACGTTATCTCTCTTGTCCCGCTTCAACCTCACTGTCGGACACCTCACCGGAGCTACTCCAATGACAAAACCCTCCATCACAGTGGAGCAGTACCCTTGGCTCCATCTCCAGGCACCTAAGATCTTCTTCCCCTCCTCCTCTTGCCACATCAGCGGCAGCATCCTCAGCGACCAACCCAATGATGCTGAGATCAACATAGTTTCACCAAAGAGGTTGTACACTTGTTGCATCACTTTTTTACTCTACATGTTATATATATTGTCCAGTGAGCGCATGTATTAACGTGAAATATGATTAGTTTCTGCTATATAACAAGAAGTGAGGTATGAGGCAACTTAGCTATCCGTTGTGGACTCTCTCGAAAGCCATCATTATTTATTTCTGCGCATTTGAGTTGTGCATGTGTAGATGGGCCTAGGAGTTGATCTATTAGGGCAGTGGCCTGGGTCCAAAGTAGTACAAAAACTTTTTTGGAGTATAGGATTTTGCCTGTTCAAGCCTGCCTACTAGAATTGCCAGTTGTTGAAAGGAAAAGTGAAGGAAAAACATAAGAATTGGAAAGCTTCCTATGGTACTACGATTTATGCATTTGGTTCAAAGGAATGGGGAAAAGGAAAACTATAGGATTTGTTCCTTTAGTGCCTCTTTCAAAGAAAAAACGTAGGAATTTTAATATCCACTTGGCCCTCCTTTTCAAATTCCTGTTCATGAATAAGAAGAGTAAGTGATAGTAGCATATAGCATTATAATTGTACATTTTCTTGTGGTTTGACTTAATTTGACCATGCTTCTTTGCATTCCTATGACCTTCCAATTCATGTGAACCAAACACCCAGATTGACAGAAATCCTATGATTTTAAATTCGTTGTTTTGCACATGCATTCTATCCTATTACTTCATATTTCCAATCCCTGCATTGTTAGAATCCTCTAATTCAAACAAGCCCTTAGAGAATTACTTCTCTTACAAATAGTTTTCAAAGAAAACCTTGTGTGGTTTGTCCCGCTCCTTCCGCATCATCGTCCACCCCAGCTCAGCTGCTCCATTGACAGAAGGGTCCACCACAGTAGGGGTCCGCCCTCCAGACTGTCTTTCGCCACCTTAGATCTTCTTCCCCACCGCCGGTAGCCACGACAACTGCATTACCATCATCAACTAAGCATATGACCTTGAAGACTACACGGGTCCGCAAGAGAGGTCGCACTCTTTCGTGTCTGCTTACGTTATGCATCGCTTGATATTACATGCTATTTATCATACTGTTCACCGATTAGACTCTGAGTCAACTCCAAACTAATGCTCAAACTTGAGTTTTCAAATGGTTGTGGGGTACATATTGGGGCCGCAATCAATAGTATTTGTCTACTATCTGGTTAATCTCTCATGTCTACTATGAGTTTCATGTTGGGTGGGAAAGAAATAGTAAACAAGCCATTATCTGTATTTTTAACTAAAGCTATTATCTGCCTGCTATCATTGGTTTTGGGTCTATCCACAGGTTGCTACCATCACTCTGGATTTCTACATGCACTCCTTACATAATCTCACTATGTTTTATTCCTATACATGCCAGTTATTGTACACAATGGAACTGAACATGTAGAGCAAAAGAGACGAGCCTTGTATGGCAATAAAATTTCATGCAGACGTCGCTCCATGGTGGGCACAAAGGAAGCCCCCCCTCCACCCATTTCAGATTGTAATCAAGAGGAAGATAACTATTCTGAGGGGGATTCAGAAGGAGCAAACCACTCCTATTTACCCCCTGAGGTCTTTGCTCTAACTTGGCACGCTGATGTTGGTCATATCATTATGTGCATCCGCCCCGCTGACACGAAGTGGGAGGTGGTGGGCCAAGCATCCTAGATAGGTACGATATATATATATCCAACCAAAGTTATGCATTGTGTATTTAAAGTTTTAAACATCCCCAATATTCCTACATATATTTGGCCACTTCCAGGTGGTTCTTGACTTCTAGCCCCTCTCATCGATCGTCGACGACGCACCCAACTGTGTGCCCGCGCGGTCAAAGTTGTGGATTGGAATTTTGAACATCACAGACCACCCTTTTCACTCATATATATTTGGGCCACATGCTGGTGTGGCTGTCTTCTGACCCTCTCTAACGTTATTTTTTGCTACAAAGACTCTGATGACGCTCAACGGACACGGGTATAATATCTTAACCATGTGTTATACAAGTGAGCTATGAATTACCATGCCTACGCAAGCGCGAGCAAAGGTGGAGGTACGGGCTCAACCGTGTGCGATGCAAGTGCGCTGTAAAATCACCACGACTGCGCAAGCGTGAGCAAAGGGTGGAGGCACTGGCTTAACCGTGTGCAATGCAAGTGCGTTGTAAAACCACCACCTATGCAAGCTAAAGGCGGGTAAGTTTATTTGGAAATTAGGACGAATCGTGTGTGATAGACCAGCTAGCTAGAAATATAAAAACAAACTACCCGCCTTGAGTGTTGCAAAAATTGGCGGTTCCGCATCACTTTTCCTTATTATCATACACTCATATTGTTATTCGACCGTGCGCAACCTTGGGCACTCCCGCCCCGCATCAATTCCTTTACCCAAATTTTAGTAGCCGTCGTACTTCAACCGCCGCCCATACTCCTCCAGTACCAACCTTATAGTAAAATTGCAGTAGCCGAGGAATTTGACCCGTCGCCCTCCCTCGTCCAGCACCATCTCCACCCACCATTACTAAAATTTTCAGTAGCCGCGGCATATACTCAAACACCAACCCCCCTCCACAGTCCCCCACCTGCCCCTCTCCCCTCGAACCCTACCTCACAGCCACCGCCGATGCCGCCGCCAACCCCTGCCGGTCTGCCTGTTCCAATTTTCAATGGCTATATTTGGTTGTTATACGCCATCGAGCCCATTTTGTCATTTCGGAAGGACACGTTCTACGGCGGCGGCTTGGGATCCTCAATTGCCAAGTCAGATCTCATCGACCACGACCACGACCACGACCACGAGGAGGGCACCCATGAAGGTTCTTCCAAGGTGAAACAGCCCATCCGTGACATCAGAGAGTGCACCATGGGTCTGTGCTCTTCCAACTGGAAGGACCCCGTACATGAAATGTGAGGCAACATTCTATCAGCAAATCTTACCTTTTCTAGCTTGCGAACCCATACCCTTTGTTATAGTAGCATTTTCCGTGTGGTGCTTTAACTGCGATGTGTTTAATTATTCCAGTTATGCAAAAATGTATTGTCCAATAGGGCTATGTGGTGTGTAAGTATGAATTGTCCACTTCAGTTTCACGAATGGCTATATTTGGTTGTTTATAGTGAGTAGATGCCTTGTTTATCTGTATTTGGTTGTTAGGTTGGTTGGAGTGGGCATTTTTCCGGTTATCGAGCAGATGCCTTGTTTATATGTATTTGGTTCTTAGTTTGGTTGCGTTGAGAATTTGTCCAGTTATCAAGCAGATGCCTTGTTTATCTGTATTTGGTTGTTAGATTGCTTTTTTTAGCATCTGTCCAGTTATCAAGCACATTCCTTGTTTATATGTATTTGGCTGTTAGGTTTCTTTTTTAGCATTTGTCCAGTTATCAAGCAGATGCCTTGTTTATCTTTATCTCCTTAGTAGGTTAGTTGCATCAAGCATTTGTCCAGTTTTCAAGCATATGCCATGTTTATATGTATTTGCTTGTTAGGTTGGTTGCACTGAGACTGTCCAATTTTCAGTGACTATATTTGGTTGTTATACTGGTCATTTATACCTTGTTTATTTCAGTCATTCACAATGTGTTGTTCATTATGTGCAAGTCAGAACTGTGCCGCTCGACTACATCAATATCAGTTTGAACGGCTATATTTGGTTCCAGTTATGCCTGGTGTAGTTAACACATGCCCTTTATTTCAGTTTTGCACATTTATCCAGTGTGATGTTTAAGCATTACCTACGTTCTATTCATTTTCAACAATACCAATTTGAATTACAATATTTGATGGTTGTTAAGCCTACTGTCGGTAACATTGCCTTCCATTTTATATCTGCTTTAATAGCAGGCTGAAACCAACACATTCAATCTATCATTTGGAGATGATGTTGTTTACCTTTGCTATATTTGTTTGATGTTAAGGTTGTTGTACTTATCATGCCTTTCCACTAATGCAGGACAACAACGGGAGTGGCCACCATTTTCCGCCGAGGTTAGCTTCATCCCTCAGCTTGTACTCTCCTCATCGTTCCATAATGTACTGCATATAGGTCTAGGCCTGGACACTTGTTAGCTTCTAATATTTAATTGTTTCTTGTAGTTACATATGCCCTTGGCAAGGATCCACACATCGACCCTTTTTGCATATGGGGCAATGAGATATTCATGAACAAGCATCAAGTGAGGAAACTAATAAGGATTATTAGCAAAAAGATATGATTGGTGGTAAGAAAATTATTTGTTTATGCTCTCTCCAACACAACAGTGAGCTGTAGGATAATAACTACAAACTCTGCGGTCTTCTCTTTTTACTGCCCATAATGAGTTGTTAGACAACAATGTCTGAATCTTTTTCGTTCCCAGTGGTTCACAAAGCGGTTCACTCAAGATTACCTCACAAAGTACATGATTGGTGGACATGCAATGAAGGTTAAAGTATTTCATCCGGACTACAGTGAGCATCGAGAAGTCGTAATGAAGACAGTGAAGGATGGACGAGCAACCATCAGAAGGGGTTGGCCTAGAGTCGTGCACGCATTAAGCATGGAGGAGGGCACAATATGGGCATTCCACTTCACCTTCTCCAGCAACCAGAATGTCTTTCGCCTCTCTCTTTATAGTCCTTAGTACAACTGTGGTTCATCGTTCTTTACTTGGTGCTTCTGTAGTTCTTCACTATATATACCTGTGCATCGAATTATGCATTCGTGGTTGAACCTATATTTGTAATAAACATGGTTGGATATGAAATAAGTGATTGCCTACTTTCAGATTCAAACATGTGATTTTAAATTAGGGATTAATTTTGGATTAATTAGGGATTACACTGCACACAGGTTGCGAAAGTGAAACATCCGCGATAGACGTGGAGATTAGAAATGTTTCTAGGATCCACTATGTGAGTGATCAATCTCCACTGCACACACAACATCCTCTTGAAAAATGTTTGCGTTAGGCCACCTTGCGCAAATGTTTACGACATAAAAACTGTGTGTGATGGACAACCTTTGCCATACAGTTTCTTCTACGGACCATGTGTGATGCATTTAATAATGCAAACAATAAAATTGTTAATATCGTGTGCAATGGCAACGCTATCACAAATGATTTAACGGGAAAAATTGTGTGTGATGTACCTGTGAACGGAAACGTTTTCCTTGGAGCAACTGTGTGGATGTACATACGAACGGAAATGTTTAGCGGGGACTGACTGTGTGGGATGTACTTGTGACGGGAAACATTTTCGCTAGTATAATTGTATTTTTTAGCTCTACTACGTATTTCCGTCTTTGAGTGCTCACTAATCGCACACGAACTCATTTTGCCGAGCGGGTGTGCCAGGAGGGCCATATCCCCGATGGTTTCTGGGTCATGTGGGAAGGACCCCCTATCACCGTCACTCACTAGGCGATGGTTCCAAATGCCGTCACGGAAAGGGGTTTAAAACCGTTTGTATAGCACCGATGCGTACCAGTGCAAGTTGACACCGAAGTGGGAAGGCCCTTACCGGGTAGTACGAGTCACCAGATCTGGCATTGTCTGTCTGGAGACCGAAGATGGCATTCAAATGCAAAACTCATGGAATATTGATCATCTTCGGAAGTTCTGCCTGTAAGGCGCGGCTGTCAGGCCCTGCCCCGGCAGCCACCCTTTTGTACAAGCCTTGTCGATGCGCATGTAACCCTTTGTACATAGCCATGGCAGACCCTGGGCACATATAATGAAACGAAGCGTTGATGCCCTGAGAAGAACATGCATACATGATTAGCTTAGCATAAGCATGCCATGATCATGTAGATGAGGTCATGTGCTGCTATGTTTTCCCCAGCACTAACTACATGACTCTTGCTGCGGACTAAATCCTAGGAAGGAGATACAGAAAACAAGTTCACAGATCGACCCTTGACAAACCAAACAGATAAGTTTTCTTTTTATCCTTACATGTCTTTGTAAGAATAAAACTTGTGCATAGAGAAACCTTGTTGCCATCGAAACATTTGTGCTCCCAACCTTTGATTCGAACGTTGCTTCGGTCGCGAATATTGTAGTAGCATTTGATAGAGGAGGGTTGACAAGGGGCCGGTTTCCTTCCATAACTTTTAAGCCCAGCAGGCCAGGCCCCGCAGCAACAATGGAAGGCACCATCAAGATAGCTTGCCGAGGAAACTTGTCTACTTAAAAGTATAGAGGCATTCTTCCTCTTCATGGATAGAATACATGCACATGTACCCGGCAAGGCTTGTATTTTTCATTAATATGCGGATAAGCAAGTACAAATCTTACAAAGCACGAACATGGATAAAATAGATTACATATTTAAGACTAAAGTTTGGAAAATGCCTACATTTTTTAGACTGGAAAAAGATAAGTGCCCCGTAATCCCTTTCTTGTCCCTCTCCTCCTAGGAACTAAAGTGGGAGGTGAAATGGGCAAAAGGAGCACCTAGGCAGAAGCCCGGCATAACCCCGTCAGGTCCTGCGGGGAGCAGCGTGACAAGATCAGGGGTTGCAGGGCTGCAAAGACGGCGGCCGAAAAGAGCGGCTAGGCGGCGCCCTAGCCGCCACCACCAAAATTGAGGGATGCACCCGGCAGAAGGCACCAAGAGAGCATCCTCTCCTGGGCAACCATCCGAAGGAGGCTGGTGATGATGGTGCCGGGGTGAGGGAAGAGTCGGAGAACGGGGCGACAGGCAGGTAGTACGAGACGAAGGCGTTGGCGCCATCGTACTCCGACCTGACGACCTGCCACCCGCCTTCCTCATCTTTGCTGGTTCTCTCCTCGTCACTGTTGTTCTGGGAAAATGCCGGGCCCTTGGCCCGTCACTTTCCTTGGAGGGGCTGCTGGTGGCAGTTGCGGCCCCCGGGGTGCATTGAGGACGATGCCCCCACCTTGGTGGGGAGGAGGGTGTCACCATTTTCAACATTGTCCCCGACCTCGCTGGGAGGGTCAACTCTGGGATCATTAGAGATCTCGAGCGTGGCACCATGAACATGCACCAGAATCCTAGAAGACTCCACCAACAGGTCTTCGAACTCAAGTAGCTTACGGCCAAGACGATCCTCCTGCCCTAGGCAGGTGGCTAGTATGAAGGGCGCGAGTGCCCTGCCATCAAGAAGGTTCATGGTGCCTCCCGCGCCAGAGTCAGTACGGCGGCCATGGGTGCGCATCCAACAGCTGCGACTGCCCCGACCACAACCGCCGCGTCTCTCGCGGCCCCGGACCAGACTCACTCCCCAAGTGCCAACACTAGCATTCAGAATCGATGCTCCCAAGCTGAGGCCCAGGGCCTAGCCCTGGTCCCTCCCTCTAGGCATGGCGAGCAAGGAAGAAAGGAAGAAGAAAGAGGAGGTGTGTGCACGGATGCCTCCGCTCCCACTCGTGCTTCCTTTATATGCGTGATGGGACCGGGGGCTGCTTCTCCACCCGCTCCCAAAGAACTCCTTCAGATTCATCATGTCCAAGCCACTGGCAGCGACCGAGATCATCGACCGCTATCTTACGCCAATCCGAGGTGATCGGGTTCCTACCACAACGCTCCTTCCCACGCAATGCGTGTGGCATACGTGGCAGAAAAGGCGAGCGTAGTGGGAAGAGTGAAAATGGCACTTACCTTCCCATGAGCAAAAGTCATTCACAGGCCACTACAGAGGCGGCCCCACCGTGTTCCGCATCAAGCAACGCATGGGGAAATAGAAAACTGACTCAAGCATGGTTAATGGAGAAGCAAGAAAAAAATCAAGAACAGAGCTACCGCAGGCCCTCTGCCTCTGTACCTTGTAGGGCCTACCCCTACGGTGCTCGGCAGCACGTCCAGGCCAGGCCTGGGAGCTCTTGTTGGTGCAACAAACCTTTGCGTATGTTGCCCAAACTGTATACAGGCACAAGGGCAAGGTTAAAACGACACCAAGCATCCAAGACAAGACCATGCTAGAGAGATAGCTCTTTGATGAATCAAAGAGCAGATCAAGAGCCCGGGGGCTCTTGTCGGTGCAACAAACATTTGTGTATGTTGCCCAAACTGTATACAGGCACAAGGGCAAGGTTAAAACGACACCAAGCATCCAATACAAGACCATGCCAGAGAGATAGCTCTTTGATGAATCAAAGAGCAAATCAAGAAGACCAAGACGAGCCAAAGGAACAAGATATCACTAAGGAAAAACCTCCCTTTCCGAGCAGGCGAACCCGTTCTGGTCGAGGCCTCACCAAGGACAAGTCCGAAGATTCCCCCGGCAAGCTTGCTAGGGCTGCCAAGGGTGGATCTCCCCACCAAGACTCCACCGCACAGCGACGCAAGTCACTTATCAGTGTGGTGTCAAGCCCTCAAGTGATTAAGTGGCTTTCATTTGGCACGTGGCCGTCATTTGGAAGGTAGATTTCCCCTGTATGACAGTTGTCCAGACGCGTGTCATGCACACAGACAAGAAAGTGGTTAAGCGACGCGACATGCTTGCCGGGCTGCATCCTCAGTGTGACACCAAGAAGTGCATTTAATGCAATTTTTCCTAATTGACAGAGTTAGGTATGATAGCACTATTGGCTATCTAATCAGTAGAAAATGACTGATTTTGCCACTTTGGTAATCCTTAGTTGATAAAAGGAGGGCCATGGCAACCTAAGAGAGGATTCGGCCCATTATACACTTTCACATGCGTAGCTGCTCTCCCCGAGGCAACCTTGCCGGGCTCGAGCGTTGCACATGCGCCATGGTCCTACCATGAATCCACCAAAGCTGGAGTAGGGTTTTACGCTTCATAGTGGCCCGAACCTAGGTAAAAACCACCAGCATCAGCCCTGTCGTGCTGCTTCATGGTCTCCGCTCTTTGTGCAATGTGCTCTCCCCCTTGACAAACCACATGGGGCTGATAGCCCCATACGTGATCGTGTTCTACCATGACAAGGCGTGGGCCGGTGAGTTGGTTCAAGGGAAAAGTACTGGGAAAAAACTCAGATTATATTGAAAAAGAAAGTGGGAGAAAATTCATATGTAGGATTAATAAAAAGGAAAATTGAGGAAGTGGGAAGGTTTATACAATGGTTGGACGAATGATAGGTTTAACGGAACCTTATGTTGTTTCTATTATATATTTGTAATAAATAATATACAAACATCACTATAAAAATATATACTATTATAGAAGGGAAACATATGTTCAGTTTTGCATTCTTATAGAAAAATAGAACTGAGGTGTGCGTCGTCTTAAAAAACAAACATAACTTGTGCTGCTGATGTTAGCTAGGCTAGGAGGCCCAGAGGCCACTTGATACCTATTGGACCCTCAAAAAAGGTTGAAACCAGCTAGATCAACTGTGCCTTCATGTCGTGGGTTGCACATGTTAAACAACAAAACCTAGGCCATGGACCTGGTGGGCCCGGACTATCAGCCTCTCCACGAACAGTCGTCTCCCGATTCCTCCTATTTTGTTGACCATGTTTGGATTTGGGAACGACAGACGATGGCACCCTGATGAGAGCACTAAGGCGGAGGACGATGTCGAGACCTAGGTCCGGAGCAATCCAGAGCCGGGGAAGACGCGGGCGGAGGGGAGTACGAGGGTTGACTTGTTTGGGTGCAGGGTCGACCGGTGGAGCTGCCACCGCCAGAGAATGTGTGGGAGTAGAGGGATGGCCTGGCCAGTGCCATAGGCTATGATGGGTTACCGAGGCGTGTGTGGCAGCGCCGCCAGCCGTTGTAGGAAGAGAACAAAAGGTTGAACAAAATAAAGAAATACAAATGGATAGGTGGTTGGTCCCAGATGTCTATGTACGAGACCTGGTGGGTCCACCTGAGAAGGGGAATATGTTGGGAGGAAGGAGATTCAAAGCACGACAGCCCAGTGAACTAGTTACATACATAAGCAAATAGCCACTCAAAAAAACCAAGCAGGTTAATGGGTTCTTAGACAAAATATTTTGGACAAAACAGATAATTATGACACATAGGCTAATGCATGAAACACTCTGATGATAAAGGTGCATAAAAAGATAAAGTACATCATCTAGACCTTCCTGGCATGCTTGATCATGACGCTGTGGATGTTCATGTACTCGTTTGTTGTGGGAAGCACACACGCCCTCATGTCCAAGATCCGCCTGTACATGTCATAGCATGCGTATGCGTCCTTGGCCGCGTAGGTTATGTTGGCTAGATTCAGAGGTACCTCCCACGTGTTCAGGTCCTTGGTATCGACGTCTTCTTTCATGTTGGCATAGTAGGGGTCGATTATGGTCATGATGAGGTCAAGCACAGAGTCCTTATCCTACCCCTTGCCGATGATCTTGCATTGCTTCTGGATGTCGACAAGATTGTTGCACCAGATGGCTGAATCGTAAAGCACAGTCGCGTTCTTCCTGCTCTCCACTGTAGCGAAGATGCAGTAGGCGGTGCTGATGAAATGGGGGAATGCTCCAGAACCTCTGATGGCCCTACAACAGTGGTAGACAAGAACCTCGTCCCGCACGCATACCTGGGTGACGGCGATTCGCTGGTCCCTTTTAGGAGATGAATAGATGGGCACAAGGTCTAGTCCCGCGACCTTGTGCTTTCTCCTCATGCAGGTACTGCTTGAACTTGGCGAGGCAGGGCTTCACCGAGTCTGGGTCAGTGGTGTACATCACATTCAACTTGGTGCTACCATGGGTGTAAACAACGAACTCAAAGGTGCACTCCTTGCTGAAGTCCATATCCAGAGGCTCACCCCTCGAATCGCCATTAGAGTCTCTTCTCACGCAGAGTTGATGTGGCAGTTCTCACTTTGTGGGGATTGGGGGCAGGGGGGAGATGAAGACGATCAATGTGTACTGGGCTACTGGGGGCCAACACCGCGGCAGCAGCAGTTCATATCTCCAATCTTGGGGAACTGCAATCGACGTTGAACGACTGGGTAGGAGGCGGAAGCAGTTCATTTTCAGCTCTTGGGGAACTACATTCAACAGTAAACTAAGTGTGTATAGGTGACAACAGTTACTACCCCCCCCCCTCGCACGCCGCACGCTCAGCAGAACATGCCCCCTCGGGTTCACAAGCGGGTCTATATTGGTACTGTAATAGAAAGTGATAGTGGTCACTTTACTTAAATTTTATTAGGTTTAATTAAAATTTATTCTTAAAACAAACAACGCATTGGCTCATTCTATCAGTGCCACATGATCAACATGCACATCAATTAGAATTATTATTCTTAGGACGCACATGATCAGCTCATTTGTCGCACTTTCACACAGACAATACTACCATGTTTTGAACAGCATGTTATTGTTGCTGTCTTATGCATCATCATGCCGTGTTTCCCAGCTTGCAAGATTTAGAACCAACCAATAAGTTTCAAATAATAAGTAAAACAAAGAGTCCTGCACATCACAATGATTCCTAGCTTGCAAGATTCAGAACCAACCCATTAGATTCAAATAATAAGTACAACAAAGATGCCTACACATATCAATGATTCACAGATCAGAACAAATCGTAACTGTAAAACTCAAATGTTGTGAGAATGTGAAAAAATAAATAAAAATTCATCGATGCTTCATGTAAGCAATCCGATCCAAGGATTTGCTTAAACATTGAAACTAGTCCTTTTTAAGGCCACACAGGTCAAACATTGGCAGATGAAATATTCTGCATCACTGGTGGCACTACCACTACCAATATATGCATAGGAGGGCCTTCTAGATTTTGAAGTAGTGTATATAGAGCTTCATCCTTAGTATTTAACAAGTACACATAGCCAATTCTAGTGGAATCATCAATCAACATCCTGAAATATATCTTTCCACCTTGCACACACGCATGGCACATTAGAGCCTTTGGATAAAGTGAATCTCGAGATTAAATCCATCTTGGCTAGCCATGTCATACAACCCAAGAACTTGGCGAGTGCTTTTAACCATCACAATATCTGTAGTTGAGTATTCCTGTTTGCATAGATAAGAACAAGGATGATTACTACAATACTGGCACTAGTTAAAGCAACTTTATTTCCAAAACGAGAAAAGATTGCGATAGAATAGCTTTATTAAAAAAACACAATGTTAGCACAGTATGACAAAGCACAATCATGTTGATAAAGGACAATACCGATTCTGTGTGAGATTACTTTGGGTGATCATGTTATTCTTCATGTCCCCGTATCTTGCCATGAAGGCGATTCGTTGACATCCATTAACACCTCAGTGTAGCAGTAGAAGGAGGAACATCGACTCATTTCAATCACTTCTTTGTGCAGCTCAACTAAAATTATGGCGCCCACCAGTTAGAGAGGGGCCCCGCGCCACCTCTATGGTAGGCGTGATGGACTCAACTAGTTCAGTGCAGCTATGTGATTGATGGAAGTCACATGGACTTGATTCTGCAGGATAGGCCTTCTACAAGTTATCTACATTGGAAATGAAATGGTAGATAAGATAGTAGCTCTATTTTAAATGTATTATTACTTCATTTTATTAGTGGTAGTAGCGGTGCCAAAAGATTGCCTCAAATTATTAGCGATATTAAATTAAGATGCAAAAACAATATCATTATTGCTTTCTCGTAGCAGTGCCAAAATAGTAGCACAAGATCACTAGCTAGATGTAGAGTCAAAGTCAACCAAAAAGGAACATAACCGGTCATGGGAACCATAACTGAAAGAGGGGCCCTACGCTGCCATGACTCGATGTGGTGAATCTACAGATCCACTTCGATTATTCAATTCATGTAACTTTTTCTGCAGTTCACCTGAATTGAAGCAAAGATTGCATCATGCATCTAGCAAGAAGTACCTGCTCTCATGACCTGGCAGGTTCTTCTTTAGTAGTTGAACTAAAATTGAGCAACATTAATTAAGCTTGGCTATCCTGCTCATGCAAGGTGCAAATATAATTTGCTTACCCATTTTTGCAGTTCCACTAAAATAAAGTGCATTGTGGTGACAGTGACGGCTGATCATGCAAAGGCTAATAAAATGTTACACGAGATTAACAACAATGTTTGACGAAGATGTTTGAAACTCCAATCACCATTTTGTGCAGTTCCACCAAAATTGAGAGACGTTGTCCACGTGACATTTTAGTTGAGCTGCACAAGACACTCATTCCAAACATAATGTTTTGTGCAGTTCACCAAAAGGTGAAAATAGCAACAAGGTGAAATGGATATCCCTATCTGCACAAAAAGATAGAAAGAAAACCGTTACTGGTCAATAACAAGATACAAAGCATACATGAAATGAAAATAAACATCTTGATTATGTTCATGGAAATCGCGCAAGGACAGTAGAAATTTTAAAACGACAACATTGCTTTATTTTACGAGAAGCATTACAATCAACAATGACATTCGTCAAATATGGGATTACTTTTTTGAAAAGGAGGATGACCTCCGGCCAATATGGGATTACTTTAATGGTGGCATTTCTTGTTTACCAGATATAGTTGATCAACAACAGCTAAAGAGTTGGTTTAAGGGCATGGGACAGTGGGGACACCAAGACACTCAGCAGCGTAAAGAAGCAACTTACTTACGATACTGGGAAAAATAGCAAGAGTACCATTTGTAACACAGTTTAATTGCATCATATTACTCAAGGCATTAGATTAACAATAACATTGGTTAGACATGTCCTTACAGTAGTAGTGTGATTGCTTCATTTTTCATGTGCCCTTACATTAACAACAACAAAACGTTGGCATAATGACATGTGAAAGTGGACGCATCAGCACAATGTTCCTACAATGAGGCGTAAAGTGGTGATGCTAAGTTTGTTCATACTCTACAAGGGCATCAAATCTAATCCTAGAGACATTTTACTATGTGAGGGAAGCAAATCTAATCCTGGACATACTCACTTGTCCACCAGCGGCCACTTTCTATCCTTTTTCAACCAATAACAGATCTATTCCTTATCCAATTTGTACTGCCTTTTCCCTTTATTTCCCTTTTCAACCAAGAGATTGGTTGGGTATCCAGTCTCTACTACTTTCCCCCTGTTATTTCCTCTTCGAAACAAGTCCTGGATTCATGCTACAACTTCCCCCTTTCTTCGTTGTTTGAACCAAGTACCAGATTGAACTCCATGAAGTAGCTTTACCTCTAATAATACTAAAAATTTAGGTGCCTTTGGAAGAGCTAATGGAAGTAGAAAAAGATCCACATGCAGACACATGGGGAGCTGGGCAAGTAGACCAAGGCCGCTTTCGAAGGAACTTATACCTGAGGGTCGTCGGGATGTGGCTAGGAGGCTGGCGGTAGGTCGGATCTGCCCACAATACGGTAGGTAGGAAGAAGAGGTCGGAGGACCTCCTGAGCCGGCGCTGTGTCGGAGAGAACGGCACGGGCAGAGGATCGGGAGCCACCGACAGCTGTGGGTTTCCTCCCTCACCGCTGATGACCGCGTGAACGATACACCTAGTCCCCTACACACCTGGGCCGAAGGGATTTGACCGAATTTGTGACCAGTGGTGAGCAGAGAGAAAATGTCGCTATCGATGTCTTGTTAGATCTGGAGAGGATGAGAGAATGAAGAGAGAAACCCTAGTAAAGCAAGCGCTTAGGCCCCTGCCTGTATATATAGTGGAGTGATTATCTTTTTGTCTCCACAATAAGCATTTCAATTTGTGTACGTGCCATTAAAGAAAAGAACCTCTCTATTTAACGTGACTAACTGTAGGTCGCTCATTGTACCGTACTCTACTACTCCTACTTACTAGTAGTATTGTTCACTTGTGCTCCCCAACCCTCCATTAATTAAACAACCCCATGGGTGAATAATATATAGTACTATTTATATATAATGAACAAGCTCAAACTATTTTGGCTTTGAGATATCGATGGTATAGTTTGACCACATTGCATCAATGGACTCAGTACTTTGAACTAACGTATATGTACAAACACGTGCACGATTTACATTCCGAATCGCTAGCTAGAGCTTGAACTGTGTTTGTTTACATGTACCACCTTTTTCTTTTGGTTTTCTTCTCCATGGCGCAATTCATCGATACAAAGTTATAATATGAGTATTTAAAAGTTGAGGGCTGGGCTTTTCCAGGGCAGTATGTGTGGCAGTTTTCGCGTAGTCGGTTTGATAGAGAGGCGAGGAGGGTGAGGGAGTAGCGGATTCAATTTACTGCTAGAAAGGTAGGGTTGTGCGATTTGATAGCCTGTTACTGCTAGAAAGATGGGGTCTTGTTATATGACTACTCACTATAGTCATTATTACTACGGCTCTACGACCGGGGTGATCCCTCCTTCCATTCCACACTCTAATATGGTGCATGACATGTCGACCCGGATGCTGGCTCTCCCACATGTCAGCGAAGTAAGAAGGAGCAAAGAATCATGCGATATATATGGTACTACATAGTATATACTAGTACTCACGTCGGAGGAGTGCGAAACACGGCAGCCCAGTGAACAAGCAGGCGATAGGCCATAGAAAACAATGCGGTCTAATGGCCATAAAAACAATGTACTATAGTCCAGTCTCTAGCATGTACAGTATTCCTCCTCCTCCTCCTCCACCTCCTCCTCTTGGTTCATGGCCATCATACTTTCCCATTCCCGTGTTTTCAGTATCCATAGAATCAAAGAGGCCCTTAGACTAGTTTCGGTCCAGTCATTCTTATAAATGTGTATGTCCAAAATTTAATGAACGTGCTCCGGTTTCTATGAAAATAATCCTATTTGCATGTAGTAATTCATTTATTTATTTATTTATTCTTCTACGAGGGTGAGGGAGTCCTGGATTAGGGGGTCTCCGGACAGCCGGACTATATCTGGCCGGACTGTTGGACTATGAAGATACAAGATTGAAGACTTTGTCCCGTGTCCGGATGGGACTCTACTTGGCGTGGAAGGCAAGCTAGGCAATACTGATATGTATATCTCCTCCTTTGTAACCGACCTCATGTAACCCTAGCCCCCTCCGGTGTCTATATAAACCAGAGGGTTTTAGTCCGTACAACAACATACAATCATACCATAGGCTAGCTTCTAGGGTTTAGCCTCTCCGATCTCGTGGTAGATCAACTCTTGTAATACTCATATCATCAAGAATAAATCAAGAAGGACGTAGGGTTTTACCTCCATCAAGAGGGCCCGAACCTGGGTAAAACATCGTGTCCCCTGCCTCCTGTTACCATCCGCCTTAGACGCACTGTTCGGGACCCCTACCCGAGATCCGCCGGTATTGACACCGACATTGGTTCTTTCATTGAGAGTTCCTCTGTGTCATCTCCGTTAGGCCTGATGGCTCCTACGATCATCGATAGCGATGCAGTCCAGGGTGAGACTTTTCTCCCCGAACAGATCTTTGTGTTCGGCGGCTTCGCACTGCGGGCCAACTCGCTTGGCCATCTAGAGCAGATCAAAAGTTATGCCCCTGGTCACCAGGTCAGGTTTGGAAGCTTAAATTACACGGCCGATGCCCGCGGAGACTTGATCTTTGACGGATTCAAGCCCCGGCCTTATGCGCCACACGGTCACAATGGGTACGATTTAGCTCTGCCATCGGACCGTATTCAAGAGATCGCACCGGTAGCCGCTCCGAGCCTCAATTCGGAGCTAGTTGCGCCATCCATGGACAGAGGGATAGACCCCGCCACAGAGGCCGCACTCTCAGCGGCGATCAAACCGAGGATCGACCTTACCCTTCACGAGAGCCGTGTGGCTAAACTGTCGGATCCTTCTCCGGCCACGGACTCCAAACTGCCTGCGCCCGTTCCTATCGAATCCGATTGGGCGCCGATCATGGAGTTTACCTCCGCAGATATTTTTCAGCACTCGCCCTTCGGCGACATACTGAATTCATTAAGGTCTCTCTCCTTGTCAGGAGGATCCTGGCCAAACTATGTCCGACAGGATCAGGATGCGGATGACGAAGAACTTCGCCGCCCACCCACCACCCACTTAGTAGCCACTGTCGATGACTTAATCGACATGCTCGACTTCGACTCCGAAGACATCGACGGTATGGATGACGATGCAGGAGACGAACAGGAACCACTGCCCACAGGGCATTGGATGCCCACTTCATCACATGACGTATACATGGTGGACACACCAAAAGAAAACGACGACGAGGAACAGAAGGACGCAACAAAGGGTTGTCCCCTCGAGAAGCAGTCAAAGCGGCGGCATAAGCGCCGCTCCAAATCCCGCCTCGGCAGAAACAATGATCACATAGACCCAGCGTTAGAGCAGGGTGGACCAACGCCGGACCACGACAACACGGAGAATCAAACCAAACAACCCAACTCTGTCAAAGATAATAGTCCGGACGACATCACACCGGACAGACACCCGGAGCAACAGAATGCCCATCAAAGGCTTGTTGCCACCGCGAGGAGTCTAAAAAAGCAGAAGCAAATGCTCAAGGCTGCGCAAGACACACTCAGAATCGATGGAGTAAAGTACTCAACACAGCGGCAAAGTACGGCGGTAACCGCCACACCAAGAGCTACCCGAAGCGGAAGTTGCTACTTGAATTCGATGAGGAGGCCTTAGATCCCCCGCAACCAAAAATTAAAATGGCCATCCGGCCAGATAGACGACCTCACGGCCAACATAGAGCGGCGAACAACGCCGCACATGAGCCAATACGCGATCCACGCGAGTGCTCGCATCAAAAGGACGGCACAACCAGATCCATTTATGGACCACGCAAGCGCGCTCCGGCATATGATGCAACACAACAAACATCCGAACACCACGGTACACCTAGATACAGGGGTGCCGCACACCCCCTATGTTTCACCGATGAGGTGCTGGACCATGAATCTCCAGAGGGATTCAAACCCGTAAACATAGAGGCATACGACGGAACAACAGACCCTGGGGTCTGGATTGAGGACTATATCCTCCATATCCATATGGCTCGAGGAGATGATCTCCACGCCATCAAGTACTTACCCCTCAAGCTCAAAGGGCCAGTTCGGCACTAGCTTAAAAGCCTCCTCGAAAGCTCCATTGGAAGCTGGGAAGAGCTCGAAGACGCTTTTCGGGCGAATTTTCAAGGGACTTATGTCCAACCTCCGGATGCGGACGATTTGAGTCATATAACTCAACAACCCAGAGAGTCAGCCCGAAAGCTTTGGAATAGGTTTCTTACTAAAAAGAACTAGTCGACTGTTCGGACGCTGAAGCCTTGGCAGCCTTTAAGCATAGCGTCTGAGACGAATGGCTCGCCAGACACCTCGGCCAAGAAAAGCCGAGGAACAATGGCAGCATTAACAAGCCTCATGACCCACTTTTGCGCGGGCGAGGAGAGCTGGCTAGCCCGATGCAGCACCAGCGACCCAAGTACATCCGAAGATAGAGACGGAAACAGGAAATCACGGCGCAGCAAAAATAATAAGCGCCGAAATAAAGAAGACAACCCGAAGAGCACGGCGGTAAACGCCGGATTCAGAAGCTCTTGGCCAGGTCAGCAAAAGCCGCCCCCTAAAGGCGCCAGAGATGAACTGTCCATCTTAAACAAAATTCTGGACCAAATATGTCAGATCCATAGCACCCCTGATAAACCTGCAAATCATACCCACAGAGAATGTTGGGTCTTCAAGCAGTCCGGCAAGCTCAACGCCGAACATAAGGGGCAGGATACACCAAGTGAAGACGAGGATGAGCCTCGCAAGCAAAACACTAGGGAACAGAAGAAATTTCCACCAGAAGTCAAAACAGTAAATGTGTTACACGTGATAAAGGGGAGAAGCAAAGCGGCACTCCCAGATAAACATTCCCAAGGGCCTATCACTGTGAAGTTCTGCCACTGGCCGCCTCAACCGATCACCTTCGACCATCAAGATTACTCAGGAAGTATCCAGAGCGCAGGATGGGCTGCCATGGTATTAGATCCAATAATTGACGGATACCACTTCACATGAGTCCTGATGGACGGTGGCAGCAGTCTAAACCTGATATATCAGGACACAGTCCGCAAAATGGGGATAGACCCAACGAAAATTTGCCACAGCAATACTACCTTTAAAGGAGTAATGCCAGGCCCAAGGGCTCATTGCATGGGCTCCCTGCTACTAGAGGTTATATTCGGCTTCCCCGATAACTTCCGTAGTGAAAATTTAACCTTCCACATTGCGCCATTCCAAAGTGGCTATCAAGCACTACTTGGACGCGAAGCTTTCGCTCGCTTTAATGCAATACCGCATTACGCTTCCCTCACTCTTAAGATGCCCGGTCCACATGGCATCATTATAGTAAATGGAAATATTGAGCGACCCTGCGCGCCGAAGAGAGTGCGGCGGCCTTGGCAGCCTCACACTAAAACGGCCTCACCAACTAAAGCATTCGATAGGTCGTCGAGACCACGGACACAGTTAGACGAGTCCGATGCAGCTATATGTAATTCATATAGGTTTGATGGCCACACCCCTATTACAAATACAAGGGGCTCAACGCGCGCAGACAAGTGGCAATTTTTACTCATCTTGAATTGAACATGGCTTCTTTAAACCTACCTTTTTGCACGACAACTTTTCACCTAAGTTCCTCTCTTTTACAGATGACCATCGTGCTACACCCGTCCAGGATACGGCACAACGAAGACTCAGGCGCAGACGTGCAGCATGGACCCGTTCCAAGGATTCTTTTTAGATTAAGACCCTGCGTCAACCTTTTTTACTGTCTCTTGTTGATACACATCCCTCGGGTTCTCAGTACAATTGAGAAGCATGCTGACGTCTTGGCATGTGGCCACGTCAGAATAATGCACGTACCTGGACACCAGGGGCTTCTTACAAAGGGCACTGTTTAGGCCCACAATAACGACCGAACAGCTTAGGGAGTGTTCGGCGTCGCGAGTTTGGCCTTATATGCATCAGCTCCGAATCATGTCTTTGGTCAAATGTTGGGTTTGCCTGGCTCCTGTGTTTTGCTGCCTTATGTTCCACTCTATCCGCTAAGGCGGCACCAGGAGAACTACTGCGATTGTGCCCTGGTTCATCCGAACGAGCACCTCAGTAGAGAAAGCCGAAAACTGACTATCATGATATAGCGTGAGACTGGTCAACCACTCGATGACCTATCGGAATCTTAGAATTCCTCCGCCTTAACGAAGGGCCGTTTCCCGGCCAGGCTTGTACGCACCCCGAATTCGAGTGAGTGTGGAGCCACCAGGGGCTATATAGTAGCCCCACTATCAAACTCCTCTGGCTAAGTGAAAGTGTTAAAGCATTATAGTCCGGTTGCCTAGTTCGCTGCGCTATCACCTCCTTAATAGGACCAAGATGTTGGATTAAGTGTGAACACGCGTCCTCTACGAACGCCCCCGCATTATATGCATGGGGGCTGAAGCCGACGACTGCAATCTTTCAGGATATACATACGTAAACGGCCGCACAGGAGGCATCATATTACTTTCGGGCAAAAATATAAATACAACCTTGATAAATTTAATAAAACATTGTTTTTACAATGGGAATACATGTCACTCAAACATAATATTTTTGAGCACTGGGCCTCTATCAAACGAGAACCCTCAAGAACTTCTTCAAAATAGTGCTCGGCAGCCACTCGGCCTATGGCCGAACCCTGCGGCGCAACAGTGGTAGCATCCATCTCTGCCCAGTATGCTTTGACACGGGCAAGGGCCATCCGCGAGCCTTCTATGCACGCCGACCTCTTCATCGCATTGATAAGCTGCACCGCACCAAGGAACTGCTGTACTAGGCTAAAATAGATGTTCGGCTTTGGCCTTTCCGGCCACAGCTGATCCACGACAGACCTCATGGCGAGTCCGGACAACATATTGAGTTCGGCCCATTCGGCTAGCTGATCAGTCAATGGAAGCGGACGCTCTGGAACATTAAACTGCGACCATAACAGCTTGTCCACTTCACGATCTGTTTGATCTCGGAAGTATTCGGCTGCATCGACAGCGCTCGCCGCCAAGTCCAGATATGCGTCTACCGAACTCCACAGCCGATCTAGAGGGGCATGCCGAGGATCTCCAAACTTCCTCCACAGCATAAAGGGCTTCCCAGCCACAATATCCCCGGATTCACACAGTTCCTCCTTCTTTGGTCTCATTGCAGAGAGGGTGTCTTTGGTCGCCATCATGGCCTTTTCCAGGTCCATCGCCTTCGCCCGGTTTTCTTCTTCAAGAAGCTGCCAGCGGTCGGCAGTGTCTTCCAACTTTACAGTCATCTTGGCCATTTTTTCTTTGGTCTCGCTATGCGTGGCCTTCTCGGCTCTTAACTCTTCGGCCGCTTTTATTACTCCTTGGCTCGGGCAAGCTCAGCCCGAAGGGTCTCCACGGTGGCAGCTCCATCTGCAGTCACAACATATTAAAGATACTGGCATCACGCTGCTCTTACTATGTGACATTCAACAGAAAAATCACCTACCATGTGCCTCGTCGAGCCGCTTGTTAACAAGCTCGATGTCGGCATCCACCGCATCCAGTTGCCGCTTTAGTTCGGCAAACCCATAAGTCCGGCTAGCCACCGGAGCTTCAACCACCTGCACATGAAGGCGGTCTGGTTATTACCTGGGACTACCATCCTCTGTTTGTCGCGGTTCTCGACGACAACCAGAGTCTCAGGGGCTACTATCTACATAGGGCACACCTAAAAATGTGCGGTACTATCACAAATGTATATCATTTCACGTACCTCAAAACCTGTCAGTAGACTCATAAAGGCTTCATGCAACCCACTTTCGGTGGACGAAATCCTTTCAATCACCGTACCCATCAATGTACGGTGTTCTTCTGAGATAGTTGCTTGCTCTAGCAGATCCTCAGTGCGTCCGACCGCATACCAGACGGTGCCAGATTCTTTTGGTTGCTCTCTTAAAGAGCTGGATACTGGGGACTTCGGGCGACCATAGGATTATCTTCCGGCCTCACCTGATCCGGCGAGGCCCTCCGTGATGACACTTCAAGGTCGCCCGCTTCTTGAGCGGGGGAGTCCGGGGGAGGCGTTTCACTCTCCATCATCTCCGGAAGAAGATCCCCCGAAGACGAGCTTTGCTGAGAAGGGCTAAGTTCCGAACTGCAGATAAATGCTTCGGTTATTTTCCTCAGAGGTAAGGTAGTATATCTTCACTATTAAAGTACTTTTTGATTACTTACAGCTCGTTAGAGGGCTGATCCCCGTGTGAACTTTGTGCGGCAAGAGCACCCTCCAAGGCAGGACCCTCTGGTGGAGATTTCTTCTCCCGTTTGGAAACCTTGGTTTCCGGATCTTCAGAGGTAGTCCTTTTCCTTCCCCGGGGTGAGAGAATGTCAGATTCCTCCCCTTGGTTATCCTCCCTCACAGAGGCCCTCGTTCCCTTGGTCGGAATAGGTAGCGGTGGAGGCTCACTTTCGCCCTCTTTATTCCCCCCTTCATCTTCCTTTGAGGGCACCAGGCAAGGTGCTGGCTCGAGCATCATCTCCAGCACCGGATTGTCCAAGCCTTCAGGAAGGGGGGCTGAACATCAGATCATCTTCGCCTTTGTTATCCAGTCCTGGTCAAAGAGAGATTCTTCAGAATGATGTTATGATAAATAAAAGACAGTGTGTTCGGCTAGAGGATTACTTACTTGGGCCGCGGAGCGGTTGCTGCTCAGGCCCACGTCCTCGGTGGTGTCCAGACACTCTATTTGGGGTCCGAAGCACGATTTGTACATCTCCTCGTGCGTCAGGCCAAGGAAATTCTGAATAGTGTGCGGTCCTTCCGAGTTGAATTCCCACAAGTGGAGGGGCCGACGTTTGCAAGGCTGGACTCGACGAACCAGCATAACTTGCATTACCATTACTAGACTGAAATCTCCCTCGAAGAGATCTCGGATGCGGCTCTGCAGTATGGGCATGTCCTTGGCTGGACCCCAGCTCAGGCCCCTGCTAATCCATGACATCAGTTGTGGTGGAGGGCCCGAGCGAAAAGTAGGGGCAGCCACCCACTTGGCACTTCGAGGAGCTGTGACGTAGAACCACTCCCGTTGCCATAATCCGGACACCTCTGGATAGGAACCCTTCGGCCATGGAGCGCCAGCAATCTTGCTTATTAATGCGCCTCCACACGCTGCCTGCTACCCCTCGACCATCTTCGGCTTCGCATCAAAGGTCTTTAGCCACATGCCGAAGTGAGGTGTAATGCGGAGGAAGGCCTCACAGACGACAATAAATGATGAGATGTGAAGGAGGGAATCCGGGGCTAGATCGTGAAAATCTAGACCGTAATAGAACATTAGACCCCTAACAAAGGGATCCAGAGTGAGGCCTAGTCCTCGGAGGAAGTGGGAGATGAACACGACGCTCTCGCTGGGTTCGGGAGTTGGGATGACCTGCCCTCGGGTGGGCAGACTATGCAAAATTTCGGCGGTCAGGTATCTGGCCTCCCTCAACTTCTTGATGTCCTCCTCCATGACGGAGGAAGGCATCCACCAGCCTTGAAGGCTAGATCCGAACATGATTGAAGGTCCGAAGCACCTGACCTAGGCTTTGGGTGTTAGAACTCGAGGCGGGGGAAGGATTCGATTCAGCACGGGAGGGAAAAAGTAAAAGCCTTGTCCCTTTATAAAGAGGGCGAGTATCAAGCGTCCTCCTCGTGGCCGTTTGGGACTTGCCTAAATCTAGGAGTCCTAGACACAGTTGGGTTACCCACGACTGTATTGATGAGAGTCCCGTAATAAGGGGAACATGATCTCTGCTTTGACAAGATGTGTCAAGAAACCGCCTCGCGTTATGGGCAGGGCTGGTTAAAGAAAAACGGTTCAAATAATCACCGGGCCATGGCATGATGTCATGTTTCCAAAACGTGTCAGCAGATTAGATTTGTGGAAATATTATTCTCTCTATGGTGGTATGTGGAACTTATTTTGCAGGGTCGGACACTATCCTTGTATTCAAATTCTTCCGTGGTGTATTCGGAGGAGGAACCCGCCTTGCAATGCCAAAGACAACACTGCGCACTGGACTCATTGTCATTGAAGCCTGGTTCAGGGGCTACTGAGGGAGTCCTGGATTAGGGGGTATCCGGACAGCCGGACTATAACCTTTGGCTGGACTGTTGGACTATGAAGATACAAGATTGAAGACTTCGTCCCGTGTCCGGATGGGACTCTCCTTGGCGTGGAAGGCAAGCTTGGCAATACGGATAGGTAGATCTCCTTCCTTGTAACCGACTCTGTGTAACCCTAGCCCCCTCCGCTGTCTATATAAACCGGAGGGTTTAGTCCGTAGGACACAATAACATACAATCATACCATAGGCTAGCTTCTAGGGTTTAGCCTCTCCGATCTCATGGTAGATCAACTCTTGTAATACTCATATCATCAAGAATAAATCAAGCAGGACGTAGGGTTTGACCTCCATCGAGAGGGCCCGAACCTGGGTAAAACATCGTGTTCCCTGCCTCTTGTTACCATCCGCCTTAGACGCACAGTTCGGGACCCCCTACCCTAGATCCGCCGGTTTTGACACCGACAGAGGGGTTTGCATGTAATTCATCAGGTCTGAAATGTAAAGTACGTCGGCATGGTTGCATATGCTCCAAGTCGTGCATGCACTACAACCCAGATGCTCTATGTCCCACATGTTGCCGAAAGGAAGCACGTGGAAATATCCTTGGAGAACATGTAGGAGGAAAGATGCGTAAAAAATATGTACTATGAAACATAGCTGTGGTTCGAAAATGAGACCTAAAGTGATGACATGTATAGGTTGCATGCACCCACCTAGTGGTACTCAGTACTAGACGTACGAGTACTCAGTACTCCTATTCTATCAACACGAGTTCCATCTGACAACAGCGTCCGTGCTATAGCTAACTCTTCTCCCTTGTTTCTCTCTTCTAATTCTAACTTAGCCGACGCGCAGTGGGTGGGGTGGGGATTAGCCGATAGTCAGTTTACTCAACTGCGGTCCCACCTGACAGTGAAAATGCTAAGACAACAAGCGTTCCCTAGCTTGAGCGGCATGCCAGACAGACCGTGCGGGGGTGCGACGCGAATGCGGCAGTCTTTACATTTATAACTTGTACATAGAAAATGCTAAGGCATTTATAACATGTCATTTACGACTAGAATAAAAATGCCATACACTAATAAAACATTAAGGCCACAAGGCGATGTAGTGCTGGTTACAGGAGGCAAGTGGAAAGACGCATCCAGCGATGACCTCTTCCTCCTCGACTCAAGGCGCCAGACCACCGAATGGCGGCTAAGTAGCAGCGGCTTTTGTGGCCAGGTCAACGTGCTTACGAACAATGATGTCCAAACATTCCAGCCAGTGGAAGAAGGCCAACGTCTTTCTGTCCTCGCTGGCCTTGTAGTGGCCTATGTAGACAATTTCCTCATAGACGTGGATGTGCATGTCGATGGGTTCTTGCATGGCGATGCGCTATGCAGCGAGCGTGACCTCGAAGTGGACATTATTCGTCGTGACCTCCGGCAGATGCAAGGCCACGTGGGCTTGAAAGAGTTCGTCACCATGGAGGCCGATGAGGGTGGCAGGCAACGAGGAGCCTGGGCGCGTGGGCTGGAGCAGTACGGCAAGGTCGATCGGACAATTCTTGATGGTGGTGAACTTTCGGATGGAGTAGACAATCATCTCGTCCATGCGAGAGACGAAGCCGGCATCGGCAGGGGCTACAATGTCGGCGGTCACTAGCACCATCTGGAAACGCTGCAGGGTGCGGGGCCGCAGGCCGGCATCTTGGATGATCTGGCACAGCCGACTGCTGCTCGCGTCCATCACCTCCATAGGTGCTTGTGGCTTCTAGTCACTTGGTCTTGGGTCATAGATTGAAGTGAGCAGTGGTGCATACAATTAGGTAGATGGATTGGAGTGGTGTGGAAGCTTCAACGAGTGGAAACCATTAACATCATGCTAGCTCCATTCTGCTTCTCCAATTAATTCCATCTGCATGCTAATGGAGAGAAAATTACACAAACCACCTATTTTTGGTACTAGTGTTGCACAAAACGCCCACTATACAGATTTGTTGCACAAAACACCACATATTGCGGTAATTCATTGCAGGTAGATCAAATCTATCATTTGTGTGTGTTGAAACGATTCCTGACAACTTGGTCCGGTTTTTAAGTACATCGGTGGCTAAAAACACGGCCAGATCAATAGCCAACTAGAAATGTCAATATCTCACAATCTTTTTGCTAGAATTGAGCTAATTTATCTACAGAATATTAGTGAGTGAGTGCATCTATGATTTTTTCCATCTTTAAAAAATGTTAAATTTTGAACAAAAAATTGAACGAGCCAACTAACATTGCAAATATTTCACAAACTATTGGAATGAACTGCATTTTTTCAGAATAGTATTGGATACATGTATGTTTACTTAAATTGTTTTCTGCAACACCATGAAATTTCATGTGAAATAACATAAGATTGCTACACAAATATAAAAATATACATAAATAGCCAAAATTTCATGTGAAATAACATAAGACTGCTACACAAAATTGTGCATCTCCAACGCCGCCTTTTTTTACCACCGGTGCCCTTACAAAGTAGACCCACTTGTCAGGAATCATGTCAACCCATCTAAATGGTGGATTAGACCTAACTGCAATGAATTACCGCAATAAGTGGTGGTTTATGCAACAAACCTGTATAGTAGGTGTTTTGTGCAACACTAGCACCAAAAGTAGGTGGTTTGTGCAATTTCCTCTAATAATTAAGGATGCATCATTGACTGTTCAACATCTTGGGAACCGCTACGGTCTCTCTCCTTTGCATTCAAGCGTATCAATGTAAGTGTGGGTCAAGAAGAGACTAGTCATTACTACATTGTGCACCGCGACCAAGGCAGTGGGGAAAATGAGAGAACTTAATATTTACTGTAGCACTACCATTGCATGCAATGAACTGACCGCAGCATGCCGTGCTAGGTAGTGTCAAGGCATTAAAAACATACACAATCCACGTCTCTTACTGGTCGATTCCTTCATTCATGTCAAGAAACAAGAAATGAGGTCGAGTTAATCCACCGTGCCTAAGTGTTTTTGGATTATAAGGTTTTCGTAAGCAATCAACACAATAACAGTAGGATCTGCATCTGACGGTGTCACCTATTGGACACAAACAACAATAGAAAAGAAATGCCACAAAGTTGCGACACCACGCCCCTCCCTACACATAAGAATTACACGCGAGCTTACGCAACTCCCATGTTCGGGTTGCTCTTTGCTATTCGCCTCTTCGAGAAGTCGAACAATGATGTCATTTATGACTAGAATTAAAATGCCATTCACTAATAAAACATTAAGGCCATGAGGCGATGCAGTGCCAGTTATAGGAGGCAAGAAGAAATATGCATCCATCGATGACATCCTCCTCCTCCTCCTCGACTCGGGGCACCGGCCCACCGAACGACGGCTAAGTAGCAGCGGCTTTTGTGGCCAGGTCAACATGCTTACGAACATTGATGTCCAAACATTCCAGCCAGTGGAAGAAGGCCAACGTATTTCTGTCCTCGTTGGCCTTGTAGTGGCCTGTGTAGACAATTTCCTCATAGACGTGGATGTGCATGTCGATGGTTTCTTGCATGGTGAGGCGCTGCGTCGCGAGCGCGGCCTCGAGATGCACATTCTTTGTCGTGACCTCTCGTGGCTACTGCACCACCAGTGCTTCAAAGAGTTAGTCACCTTGGAGGCCCACGAGGGTGGTAGGCAATGAGGAGCCTGGACACGCGGGCTGGAGGAGTACGGCAAAGTCGTACGCATGCTTCTTGATGGCAGTGAACTTGCGGATGGAGCGGACCATCATCTCGCCCATGCGAGAGGCAAAGTCGGTGTCGGTGAGGGCTAGTTCGCCGGCGGCCGCCTGCACCATCTAGAAACACTGCATGGTGTGGGGCCGTAGGCTGGCATCTTGGATGATCTGGCATAGCAGACTGCCGCTCGCCGTCGTCAGCACTGTCTGGAAACACTGTGAAGTGCGGGGCCGCAGGCCAGCGTCTTAGATGATCTGTCATAGCAGACTGCCGCTCGTGTCCATCAAATTCCATGGTTGCTTGTGGCTTCTGGTCACTTGGTCTTGGATTGGAGTGAGCTGTGTTGTGCATAGACTAGGAATAGATGGATTGGTGTGGTGGGATGCCTTTATATGAGAGTCCAAACTATGTTGCATTCGGATCGTGCTGGCTCCATTCTGCTTCTCCAATTACTTCCCTCTGTATGCTAATTGAATGAGGAGGCATCATTGACCGTTCAACGTTTCGGGAACCGCTACCCTCTCCCTCGCTGGCATTCAAGCTGTATCAACGTAAATGCGTGTCAAAAAGAGACTAGTCAGTAGTAGTAGTAGTAGTAGTAGTAGTAGTAGTAGTAGTAGTAGTAGTAGTAGTAGTAGTAGTAGTAGTAGTACTCAATATTGTGTAGCGCAACCAAGGCTGAGAGGAAAACGAGAGAACTTAATATTTACTCCCTCCATTCCTTAATATTTACAATCTATATTCACTCATGTTGCTCCGTACGTACTCATTTACGGTGTAGTCACTTGTTGAAATCTCTAGAAAGACAAATATTTAGGAACGGAGGGAGTATTTGCTAATTAATACCATTGCATGCAATGAACTGTCTGCTGCATGCGTGCTAGGTACGTCTCAAGGCAATAAAGCATGCATGGCCCACGTCTCTTATTGGTTGATTCCTATTCATGTATAGAAACAAGAAACATGGTCCGGTTTGTTTTGGGATTATTTGATTTTCGTAAGATGACTATAACTAGCAAAGCCGTAGAAAACGTAAGATCTGCATCCGACGGTGGCACCTATTGGACGCAAACATCAATAGAAAAGAAATGCCACACCACACCACACCCCTACAGATAAGACTGCCATGCGAGTGTCCGCAACTGCCATGTTTGGGTTGTGCTTGGCTCTTCTCCTCTTCGAGAAGTTGAACAATGATGTTACTAATTCCATAGTATTGAATCAACTGCTGCATGTTCGTCCATCGCGTGGGGGAGGGAGAGCTTGTTGTAGGAGTGGTAAGCAAAAGCTTTCTCCTCGTCTGCGAGCCACCGCGTGCATCGGCAGTGGAGAGGGCATACTAGTAATCAAGCTTCTCCTTGTTGTATGAGTTGATGCAACACATCATAGCACGGGCCCCACATGCCTGCCTCTAAACTTCACTAAGAGACCCACAATGTACAATATTTGCTGCAACCTCTAACATTTACCGCACCACAAATTAGTATATATATATATATATATATATATATATATATATATATATATATATATATATATATATATATTACTCTCTTGACCAGATCAGTGTGCAAACTACAATCACCAGGATGACAGGTAGGGCCAGAAGATTATGTCAGCGTTCTGGCAATGGGGGTCCCCAGACTTGCCTGCCTGCGGCCCATGACGTGGCTCTGCGAGGAGGCATCCATCTTCACCAACAAGCTTTCAAGACCCTTGCGAGGGGCCAAGCCTCGCGAGGCGGACGACACAAGACCTCGTCAGGAGCTTCCTCACCAGGCTGGCTCACGAGGGGTGGAGAGTTCAAGACAAGGCAAACCTCACGAGGTTTCGATGACGTGAGCCATGACGATCGAGATCAGGCGGGTGCCAGCACGCACAGTGTCCTTGTTTCCTCTTTGGTGCTAAGGAAGCAAGCGCAGGCACGGAGTACTGAGGCCTCAAGCAAAGGTTTCCATCTCAGTGCAACGAGACCAACACCACCAGGACGGCAAGACGGAGGTCCCCATGGAGCCCAAGGCGGCGTCACCATGAGAGCCTTTTGCAGGCGAAGACTGCTTTTGTCAGGATAAGCTATACTAGTTGTCCCCTTTCAAATTGGCCGTTGTTGGCTCCCTTCCCTCTTAATATTTGGGGAGAGGACCAGGGCCTCTATAAATAGGACTAGCCACCACCATAGCTAGGGGGGAGAGACCGGGACAACCACAAGTTCACCGAGCACAAGAACACCTCTCCTCAGGAGGCTGTTCTTCCCCTTGTACTATTCATCCTCAGCCCAGGAGGCAATCCACCACACCACACTAGAGTAGGGTATTACACCACAACGGTGGCCCGAACCAGTATAAATCTTGTGCCCTCTGTGTTTGCGAGTTCATCGAGTTAGCCTGTGAAATCTTAGCGAAGCTAGGACATGGATCGGTAGGGGGAGATCTTCATGCGCACCCCAGTGTTCGAACCTTGAGGGTTTTGACAGAACCCGTGATCCGAGATTTGGCGCGCCATGTAGGGGTGCGCAGAAGCTTCCCTTCCGTCGCTCCACATCTCATTGCCCCATCGTCTCCATGGCGGACGCTCGCCGCGCTCGCGCTGAGTGCCGGGCTGCCCTCGCCACCCACATTGCTTAGACGGCTCCTGTCGGCGGGCCACCCCATTGTTTTCCGTCGCCTGCCGCCAACGCCGGCACCGGCCTGCCGGGGAACGAGAAGCAAGCATCCTCGCTGAACCCCTCGGTGCGGCGGGACAGCCGCGCTGCCACTCCATCACTGACCCCGGCCGGCTCGTCATCCCACGCTCGTTGCGCTCCCATGGACGCGCATGCTAGTCTATGCACGGCGCGTGAGCTCCTGCGCTACCGCCCAGTCGACGACCTCTACGAGGACTGGCTCGACCGCATCGCCAAGCTTGTCAGCATCGCAGGGGGCTCCCCTGCGCCGTCCCTCTCGCCGCCTTGCCCTCCACCAGCCGCAGGCGGAGTGGCCCATGGAGCCCCTCCACCACCACTGCCCCCAAGACAGAGTCTTGGCGCCCAGGCGCGTGGCCCCACGGCGTGACCTGTCGCGTCCGACGCCCACGCAAGAAGAAAGAAGCAGCCAAGAAGTCCCTCGACTGAGAGAAAATGCCCCCGCGCTCCCTGCACCACCACGGCAAGACCGCGTGCCGCATGCAGCAGCAATGCGCGGACCTCATCAAGGACAAGTTCTCCACCAGCGCAAAGTCCCGGTGACCACGGCAGGCTGCCACGCCTTCACCCCTGAGCTGCGTAGCGTCGCTTGGCCGGGCAAGTTCAAGCCGGATCTGCCTCCTTGCTATGACAGCACCCCCGACCCCGCGGAGTTCCTGCAGCTCTATGAGCTGAGCATCAAGGCGGCCAACGGCGATGAGAAAGTCATGGCGAAATGGTTCCCCATGGCTCTCAAGGATGGTGCCCACTCCTGGCTCCTGAACCTGCCTCCAGGCTCGATTTCCTCCTGGAACGAGATGCACGACCATTTCGTCGCCAACTTCTAGGGCACTCGCGACCGCCCACCAGCTGCGGGTGACCTACGCCGCGTCAAGCAACAACTAGGAGAGATCCTCCAGAAGTACATCCAGTGCTTCAACAACGTTCGTCTCGAGATCCCCAAGGTGACGGACGAGGCCATCATCTCCGCGTTCTCCGACGGTGTCCGCGACATCAAGATGAAGGAGGAGCTCGCCATCCACGAGGAGTTGTGCACGTCTCTGGAGCTGTTCAACCTGGCAACCAAGGTGCGCAAGAGCTGAGGAGGGGCGCCTCTCCCTCCTCGAGCTCCCGGCTGCGGACCTGGAGGAGAAGAAAGCCAAGGCCAAAGATGTGAAGCGCAAGGGGGCAGCCGTGCTCGCGGTGGAGCCGAACACAAAGCGCCGCAGGGACCTTCCCGAGTCATCCAAGAGCAGCCGACCGTTCTGCGCCTTCCATAACCTGCATAGCCACAACACTAGCAACTGTTAAGAGATCAAAGCCATTCGTGAAGGACGCTTCAGTCGACGCGCTGAGCGCAACGACCGGGGCTACGACCGAGGAGGAGGATGTGGTGGCGGACGCTGGGATGACCGTGGCACGCGCCAGGAGTGGCGCGACCAGCCTTGTGAGGACCACTGGCAGGATCAGCCTCGCGAGTGCGCCTGGAGGGATCAGTCTCATGAGGATCGTCCTCAGGGCAACGCCGGTCTCCCTCCACTACCGCCACCACCAAGAAGGAATGACGACCACCATCAGGATGAGGGGGCTGGGGGCTTCCAGGAGCCGCGTGCCATCGCCTGGATCTTGGGCGGAGCTCAAGCCGCAGCCTCACAGCGTATCTTCAAACAGTTTGCTCGTGAAGTGAATGTAGTCCTCCCCAAGCTCGAGGCCACGCGCCCACTCAGATGGTCCCAGTGCGCTGTCATGTTCAGCTCGGCATATGAGCTCAAGTGTGCGGCTACCACCGGCGTCCTCCCGATGCTTTGTTCATTAGTCATTAGCAACATGCAAGTTACCAAGATTCTCATCGATGGTGGCGCAGGGCTCAACGTCCTGTCCGCTGACATGTTCGACAACCTCCAAGTGCCGTATGATCAGCTTCAGCCCACCAAGCCTTTCTCTGGAGTGACCGATGGCTCCACCATGCCGATCGGTCAGGTCCGCCTCCCAGTCACCTCCGGACAGCACAACAACTACGCACTGAGCTCATCGACTTCGACGTCGCCCACATCCGTCTGCCATACAATTCCATCCTCGGGTATCCGGCCCTGTCCAAGTTCAGGGCCGTGACGCACCACGGCTACAATGTCCTCAAGATGCCAGGAAGCGGCGGGATCATCACACTCCCCTGTGAAGAAAGAGGTGCGGTGTCCTCCCTAGAGCGCGCCTTCCAAGCAGCGTCAATCGAAGACCCCGATAACAATGCAGCTCGGTACCCTCCTGAGGTCGTCCCCAAGAAGAAGCAGCTACTCTGTGCCAGACCTCAGGAAGGCAGCGCCGCAAGTGGCACCTCGTCAGGATCAGCGCCCGCACCTGGGGCGTCTCCCTCTATTGCATAGGAAGGCGCGCCTGGCGCCCTCCTCAGGCAGGGCTCAGGGTCTCTCTTCTGGAGGGCCTCAGACCTCGCCAACATCATGAGGGAGGCGCTCGGGCACCATTTGGAGGCGTGTTTCGCGGCACGTCTCCCTCAGGAGGACATTGGGCAAGGAGCACCCGACGCTCAGGAGTTCATCACCAAGGTATCTCAGGAGCTTTAGGAAGCAAGAGCAATACGCGGCGACCGCCGCCCACCTGGCATTGCTCCCCACCCAGGTGAGGGTGGTGAGCTGCACGTCTGCATCGACATCCCAGGGCTCAAACGAGCCGCATCTCAGGAGCGCTTCTGGCCTTTGCGTGTTGGGTGCTGCGAGGGTCCACCTCACAGCTATGTTCGCATGTCGTTCGGCCTGCCGAGCGTGGCTGTTGCCTTGCAGCGCAACCTACGGAGCGTCATGGCGGGTCTGGAGGCTAGGCACCACGCAGTCCTGGCGGAGATGGCGACGATCCTCAAGGAACCGCCTAGACCCCCAGAGCCTCCCGAGGCTTAGGGCCCCGGCGACTCATGAGGAGCAACCCCTTCACCGCGTACCTTCAGCTGCCTCAACACCCCTTTATCAACGGAACCAGGTGACATTTTCCAGGTTCATTTAGCTGGGAGCGCCCATGGGGCTGCATTATTCCCAGGCCACGTGGGTCCGTTCCTGTGGCATGTATCCCATATTTTTTATGTCTTTAGTTTACCTTGCTGGGGGCACCCCTCGGACTGCATCATCCCCAAGCCGCTCAGGCCGCACCAAGTGGCGCATATCATTTATGCATTTAACTAAGCTAGGTTGCCTTTGATACTTAATCTATCTATGACTATCACCTGCTTGATTGTCTCCCATCGCCGGAGCCGCGCGCTGGTCGTCTTTCTTCGGGACCCTTCGCATGAGAGGGTTAGGCACGACATCTATGCTCGAAATTATATTGACTGAAAAAGAGAGACATCTCCCGAAATAGCAACTTCCTAGTATTTTGTTTCCTACTTGCTTTGCATGTTCTGGAAGAGCAAGTATAATAAGTTACAGTCAGCAAGCTATAATGATTAAGCAATTATATTCGTGTTGAGTTGGATGATAGAGAAGGGAAGCGGGTTGTAGGTCAATAGCCGGCCACATCACGGACTCTAAGAAACATTGTGACAGTGTACAGTGGGCCATGCATTAATAAAGTAGTATTGCTTAGCAACTAACTATACTATACACGTTGCTTATTAGGTTGACTATATATGACATGGCAACTCCATATAGCCAGTTGTTGGCTATACTATTAACGATGCTCAAAGTACTAGTGCCACGTCATCTAACAAGTCTTTCAACTTGCGTCAAATTATCATGAGGGCTAAATCTCCTTAGAGAAATGTGCTCCAATGTGTACCCGCGCGCGTGTGTGAGGGAGGTAGTGCGTGCATGCGTGCACCTCTTCTCTTCATACTTGTTCTCCAAGGCTCCACCTAGCCCTCTTTTCATATGAATCGGTGATTCCATTTCTCTATCCAGCTTCAAGATTCGATCGGGTACAACATGTGGGTGTGTCAGAGATAGAGAGGGAGATGGTGTGTCCGACATGCCTCTATACATATGTTTCTATCAAAGATAGGCCTGAATACATAGTATATGTATGTGGAGGGGGCGATATACGAGAAGAGAGGGGGAGGGATACACACGGCTAGAGGGAAGTACTTTACGAGCATACAAGCAGTATGAAAGAGGGGGTGCATGTTGGAAGATGATACGAGAGGCCAACTAGGCAAAGACAATGGAGGAGTACAAGTGCGAGATAAATAATTAAAGAGAGGGGATGATAACATGCGTGGGTGTGCTTGTCTCGTCAATAGACAAAGCGGGAGGCATGGATGATAAGACGGGGACGGGCAATTAATGTGTGTGTGGTAGGCGGTCCGATGTAGAGAGGTCGTGGTTTGGTCGATGTCTATGTGGGTAAAGAGTGGGAGACTTAACTAGAGATATAGGTCAGACATTATGTGTGGGGAAATAGCGAAAGACTTGGCTGCACATAGAGGGTAATCGACTGGTGCACATGCATGCATGAGTGAGAGATAAAGAACACCCGGAGTGACGAAGACAACTAGGGAGAGGTGTGTGTGTAGTGGGGGGGTGCAGCTAGGTTGTGACACTATACGAGTACAAGATGGATAACAACAGAGGGGGCAACAGTGCCCGCGTGCCTCAGAGTTAGGGCGGGAGGCATGGATGTTGAGAGGAGGGGAGGGACTATGTGTGTCGTAGGCAGGCCTACCTTGCTATAGGTGTATATCGATCAGTGTGTGTTGGAAATATGGAGACATAGGGATATCGTGGGAGACCGACCTAAAGAACAAGAATGTGTGTGCGCGATGTAGAGGATGCAGAGTGCTAGGGAGTGTGTGTGCATATATGCATGGACGATAGGAAAGTTATTGGTATCCATGAAGGGAGAAGGAGTGTGTGTGTGCATGTAAAAGACTCACATAGATGATAATCAATATAAAAGTGGATTCCAATATTTGAATAAGGGCTCATGATATTTGTAAGTCATGCATGCATGAATATAATGCAGATATGCCTGGTGTGGTTTTGAATCAAACATGCTATATGCTATATTCATATCAAACAAGGCCAAATCAATTTGAATTTGTGATACCGACGGCAGGCATCGTTTGACCACATTGCCTCCGCGCATGGACATAACTATTCGAATTTTAGATAATGTGTGGCTTTCAAAGCTAACATCTAAATGTCGTGTGTGTGGGCGGTGGGGGTGCATTGCTATGTGTGTTAAACACATTATACATATGAAAATAGGGTTTAGATTATCCCGAACATCTCACTACCTAGACCAATGTACTGCGATTTGAATTCAACATAAGATGGATAGAAACATTTGAATTGGAGATCGTATGGTACATGTAGTTCATATTTAAAAATGATTAAAACTATATGCATGTTTTCTGTTATCAAGATAATATTTAAATGATGGCATAACTTGACAACAATCATATTCAAATAGGGAAAATTGATTCAAATTTAGTCCATATGGTAGACGACAATATATATATATATATATATATATATATATATATATATATATATATATTCATAGGGTGGAGTAAAATGTTCATATAAGATGAAAGATCAAAATGTAGGACTACATCCATTATAAACCGCAAGATCACCTAACGATATATTCGAATTCAACATAACATGGATTCAAAAATTGAAATTTGAGATCCTGGCATTTGTAATCATATAAAAAGGGACATGACTCTATCTTCTAGTGGGAATTGATTTGTTTTTTCTTGTTGTTGCGGGAAATGAGAATTGATTTGGTACTGTACAGGCTAATCTTGTTCTCCCATTTTTTTTTACATTTTTCTTGTAGTTTTTTCATGGAAGTTGTAGCAATATAGTAAAAGGGGACATGTGTCTCTTGTGTCTTGTATGAATTGTATTTTTACACGTTAAGTTTGTTCTGCCGAATGTGGAATCCGTACATTGTTATCCCAAAATTTTCAAGCTAGAGTATCTTTTGTCTCTTATGTTGCGAAACTCCTGTTGTTCAACCTGCGCCGCACCTTGTTATCCCGATGTTTCGATGCGCGAAAACTCCCTCCTCATCTGAAATCTGTCCAGCAGCCCAGATATGTGAAATCCCCCTTCTACCCCTCAGCCGGAAATGCCGCCTCGACATCGCGTGGTTAAAACTGGTGGGGGTACGTTCATAAGTTACCCCACATTTTGTAACACCCATGATGCGGCTATATCTCCCACGTGTCGGAGCACGACTTAGAGGCATAACTGCATTGTAGGCATGTCGCAAGAGGGGTAATCTTTACACATCCCATGTAATGAATAAGAGAGGGATAAAGAGTTGGCTTACAATCGCCACTTCACACAATACATAAATATAGCATTACATCATCCAGAATACAAACAAGGTCTGACTATGGAACCAAAATAAAAGAAGACTACCACTAATGCTAAAGATCCTCGATCGCCCCAACTGGGCTCCACTACTGATCGAAAGGAAAACGAAACAGCTCAACGAACACGATCTTCATCGAGCTCCTCCTTAAGCTTGGCTGCGTCAACTGCACTGGTATCAACAACACCTGCAACTAGTTTTGGAAGTAAACTGTGAGTCACGAGGACTCAGCAATCTCACACCCTCGCGATCAAGACTATTTAAGCTTATGGGTAGGAAAAGGTAGTGAGGTGGAGCTGCAACAGGCACTAGCATATATGGTGGCTAACACACGCAAATGAGAGTGAGAAGAGAAGCAAAGCAACGGTCGTGAAACTAGAAGTGATCATGAAACTACTTATGTTCAAACCTAACCCAAGAACCGTGTTCACTTCCTGGACTCCGCCGAAAAGAGACCATCACGGCTACACACACGGTTGATGCATTTTAATTAAGTTAAGTGTCAAGTTCTCTACAACCGCACATTAACAAATTCCCCATCTGCCCATAACCGTGGGCATGGCTTTCGAAAGTTCAAAACCCTGCAGGGGTGTCCCAACTTAGCCCATCACAAGCTCTCATGGTCAATGAAGGATATTCCTTCTCCCAGGAAGACCCGATCAGACTCGGAATCTCAGTTACAAGACATTTTGACAATGGTAAAACAAGACCAGCAAAGCCGCCCGGATGTGCCGACAAATCCCGATAGGAGCTGCACATATCTCGTTCTCAAGGCACACCGGATGAGCAAGATGTCGGGTTGGCATAGACCCTGGGTGCCCAGGGGGCACCAGACATCGCTCAGGTTGGACCAACACTTAGAGAAGCACTGGCCCGGGGGGGTTAAAATAAAGATGACCCTCGGGCTCCGGAAACCTAAGGGAAAAAGGCTAGGTTGTTAGTGCAAATGTAAAACCAAGGTTGGGCCTTGCTGGAGGAGTTTTATTCAAGGCGAACTGTCAAGAGGTTCCCATTATAACCCAACCGCGTAAGGAACGCAAAATCAAGGAACGTAACACCGGTATGACAGAAACTAGGGCGGCAAGAGTGGAACAAAACAGCAGGCATAAGGCCGAGCCTTCCACCCTTTACCAAGTATATAGATGCATTAATTAAATAAGATATATTGTTATATCCCAACAATAAACATGTTCCAACAAGGAATAAACTCCATCTTCACCTGCAACTAACAATGCTATAAGAGGGGCTGAGCAAAGCAGTAACATAGCCAAACAACAGTTTGCTAGGACAAGGTGGGTTAGAGGTTTGACATGGCAATATGGGAGGCATGATAAAGCAAGTGGTAGGTATCACGGCATAGGCATAGCAAAAGAGCGAGCAACTAGCAAGCAAAGATAGAAGTAATTTCGAGGGTATGGTCATCTTGCCTGAGATCCCGCAAGGAAGAAGAACGAGTCCATGAAGAAGACAAGCGGACGAAGTCAAACGAATCCTCACAAACGCAACATTAACGGAACCAACCAGAAGAAGCACACCGGAAAGAAGCAAACAACATAGTAAACAACCACCACATGAACATGGCATAATGCACAATCAAGTATGATGCATGCCCGGTTCAATGAAGCATGGCATGGGAAAGAGCACAAGCAGTCCTACAAATTAAGTGGAGCTCAATATGCAACTCCGTTGCATATTGACAAAACACAACGACAAGTTATTTGGTTTGATATCGTTTATGTGCCCAACAATATTAAATGTTGATTAACATGGCAAGGGGTGAAGCATAACAAAACTACCTATCTAGGCAAGTTAAAATGAGGCAAAAACGTCAAACAATGACTCCGGTAAACCCCCACATGCAAGATTTAGAGTTGGTACTGTTCTGCCCTAAACATAATTTTAGTGTTGTTAAACATGCTAGATGAGTGCACCATGTTAAACTAGGCAGTTTCTACCCCATTTACATATAAAGTTTGTTAGGTTTGGAGCTACAGTTATTTAGTTATGAAATAAAGCATTTTTGCATGGCATATGAGCAAAATTAGTCAAACAACATTTTAAACATGTTAACACATGGATGAAAGTGGCATATTATTGAACTAGATGAAATTCTAAGCATTTTTCATATATAATGTTTTTACATATGATGCACGGTTGCTGAGTTTTAATATGCATGGAGTAAGAGGGTTTTTCTATAAAACTGTAATTCGCTGGAATAAAAGGAAAATCGCCGCACTGAAAAAAATACCAATGGGCCGAAACATGACATGGGTGCTGGGGGGTTTCCTCACATAATGGGCCTTGGCCCAGTCGGTGGACTGCAGCAGGCCGGATTGGAGCTCTAGGCCTCGCATAGGGTGCTGGTCGGATCGAACGAGGGAGGGGGCGCGGTCAATGCGAGCGGGAAGTAGAGACAGGTTCAGGCGCAACGGTTGGCGGCGATGAGGACGACGGCACTGCGGGAAGCGGCTCCGGCAAGGTCAGGGACTGGCGGAGGCGGGCGGATCCAGGAGGTCTTGACAATGAGGAGCCGGTTCCCGGCAGTTGGAGCACGGGACGGCGCGATGAACATCAACGGGTGGCGGAGCTTGAACCTGTGTGGTCATGGAAACGAGCGGGAGGCCGTAGGTGCAAGGAAGGGGTGTGGAGCACCAGATCTGAAGCAGGGGATCGGGAGGAGGTCGGATTCGTCGCTACTCATCGAATATTACCGGAGATGGTGATGGAGTAAGGACGAGGCTGCTGCAGTGTTGCTCCTCGAGGTGCTCCCATGGTTATCCTCCTACACGGGAGAGAGAGAGAGAGCACTGAGAGAAGAACGGGATAGGGGAAGAAGAAGGAAGAGCAGGGGCACACCGGATGACCTGCGAGGGGCGGCGCCGCCGGGCCAACGGCGAGGACGGAGGGGCGGAGCAGGGGCTTGCGGGGGCTCGGGCTCCTCTCGATGGAGCTCGGGAACAAGGGTCGCAACCACGCGGGGAGTGGCGGGGTGCGGGCGTCTCGGGCCCAGATCGGGGCCCAGGTGGGCCTGGCGCGGGCCTGCGGCGGCGCGGAGGAGTGGGGAGACATGGCGGGGACAGGTGGAGGCCCCTGGTTGGCTGGAGCAGCGCGCAGGTGGCGACTTGGCCAGTGGCTGAACGCCAAGTGGCACGGAGGAGGTGGGGGTCACCGAAAAACGAGGCAGAGGGGAGAGGTGGCTGCGGCTGAGGGATAGGGGAGGCTAGGGCTAGGTGGATTGGGTCTAGGTTGCCCAAAATGGCAAGAGGGGGTCTATATATAGGGAAAGCTTAGGGTTAGGGGGGATTAGGATGGGTTTTTGGACCCTCCGATCACGATCTGATGCACCGGTCGAGACGGGAGGTTGGTTGGGCCTAGGTGGGGTAGTGGTATGTGCAGAAGGCCTCAGGCTGAGAGAAGAGAAGAGAGAGAGAGACCCGGCAGCAGTTTCCGGAGACCGAAAACGTCCGACATTAGACCGACTATAATGCCGCTATAGTTAACCGATGGGGCGTCAAACAGACTCCGAAAGCGATGAAATTTGGCAGGCGGCCTATATACACTAAAACAACACCGCATGCCAACTTTCAACCCATTCCGAGAACATTTTCCGGCCACTTATAAAAATAATATTTCGGACATGCCGCGGGCGCGTGCAAGTGTGTCTGGGCTCAGAACGGACAACGGAAGGAACGGGGAGACCCGGGCGGATGCAAGTTTTGAAAACATGATGATGCAATGCACATGATGACATGACAAGATGCAACACACAAGCGAATGACATGGCAACGATGGTGAATAACTGGAAGACACCTGACGCAACGGTCTCGAGGCGTTACACATTTCGTACAAGCGTGTCCCTAAGCCATGGCTCCAGCTACATTCCCCTTTGTTCCCCTCATTCGTGCACCTAGGCCACCAAAACCCATGAAACCCCATGCTCCTCCGTCGGCCTCCCGACCGGCACCCAGGAGGAGCCTCTTCCCCGACGACGTCGTCCACAGCAACAGCTCGATGTTCCTCATCCACCGCACCGGATGGGGACCCATCGTCGATCTTGTCACCCCGCTAGATCAGCCGACCCATCCTCCACGTCCAAGGAGCTGCCCCGACGTTTGCCTCGTCTATTGCACCACCTAAATCCCCACAACGTCGTCTTCACCTCCAATTCCTCCAATGAAGTCGGGGCCTACTCGGCGCCACCAAGGATGTTCTGCACTCATCGCTGCATTTTATCTTTTATTCGATCTCACGGGGCTGCCGGTGCTTGATAGCGAGCAGCCATGGCGGGTCCCCAATGACTGCGCCATCGCTAGCCACTTCCTATGTGGCGTCTCTCCCCCATGTCGTTGCTTCCTCACCGGCAGCTTCCACACTAGCACTAGCAGGTGTTGCTCCATCTCTCGCTCGTGCTGCGGCTCTCCTCCTACTGTCGGTCGCGCTGCTCCTCTGCTCTTGCTTTTGTTGTTGTTGTTGTTGTTGTTGTTGTTGTTGTTGTTGTTGTTGTTGTTGTTGTTGTTGTTGTTGTTGTTGTTGTTGTTGTTGTTGTATTTGTTGCTCTGCTCTGCTATTGCTGTCGATCGCGCTGCTGCTATGTTGTCGCTCTCATTCATGCCACTACCCACATCTTGCTCTCGTTCATGTTGCTGCTCTCCTCTGCTCTTGCTCTCACGCGTGCTGCTGCTGCTACATGACCTGCAGCCGCTACAGGAGTTGCTGCTTTAGCACTTGCTCGCGGTGCTGCTGCACGAGCTGCTCTCTGCCAGTCCGTTACCTGCTCGAGCGGCTGCTAATTTAGATCACTACTTCTCTGCTGCCAGTTCTAGAACGCCCTAAACTTCTATTGAAGTGCTCTGCTACTAGTTCAATCTGTTTCGTGGGTAAAATTCAGTTTTGACAGTAAAATTCAGTTTCAACTCTAAAGTTTAGTTTCTTTAGTTAAGTTCAGAGTCAACAATATTTACAGCATCTGTCGGAGCGGCCACGACGCGACTGATGCAATTTACATTAAGCACTTTTTGGTGATGTATTTTACATCACCTATTTGCAGATGCTATTGGATTCCCACTTAAGATTAACGTTGTTTGTCTTGTCCTGCTCCAACCTCTCCGTTGTACACCTCACCGTAGCTGCTCCAACGATGGAACCGTCCATCACAGTGGAGCAGTACCATCGGTGCCGTCTCCAGAGGCCTCAGATCTTCTTCCCCGCCTCCGACAGTCACACCAGCATCATCATCCTCCACGTCCAACCCGATGATGCTGAGGTTGACAAGGCTATGCCAAAGAGGTTGTACACTCATTGAATCACTTTGTTACTTTACATTCCTGTCGATCCCTCAGGGATCCTTTGGTTCAAAGCTGTTGCAAATCTAGAAAGAAATGAATCATGGTCACAAAGTTAACAGGGTGAAAACTAAATGCTCTTTTGAACCACAATTTAAATCGTCTTAGCAAGATGGCCGAGGGAGTTATGGACTAAGGAGTCCTCAGGGCGACGACCCATTCAGTATGGGCCGGACTGGTGGAGCCGTATAGTGACCAGAGATCTATGATGCCGTGGTGTGCCCTCCAAGTCAAGAAGGTGGAGGATCTCTTTAATCCCTTATTGTAATCTATCTTCAGTAACCCTAACCCTATCGGTGTCTATATAAACCGAGGGGTGTAGTCTTTAGGGCTAGAGATACATTCATCACCTCGCCTCTTTAGGGTTCAGCTCATGTTGATCTCGAGGTAGATCTACTCTGTAAACCATACTATACATCCAATATAATCAAGATGGACATAGGGTATTACCTCTTGGAGAGGGCCCGAACCTGGGTAAACACTGTGTTCGTCATCCCTTGTTCCCCATTGATCCTAGATCCACAACTCCGGACCCCTACCCCGAGCTCTGCCGGTTTTGACACCGACAATGGCCATAATATGATATTCATGCGGACCAAATAAACTCACAAAATATTTCGAAGGCAGTTTTTAGCCAGTTGAAGACTACCTACTAGAATCGCCACTGATTCAAAGAAAAAGTGAAGCAGAACATAGGAACTAGAAACTTTACTATGGTACTACTATTCATGCATTTGGTTATAAGGAATGGAGCAAAGAAAAACTAGAGGCCTTTTTTTTCCATTGGAGTCTCTTTCAAAGAAAAAACTTAGGAATTTGAATATCAACTTGGACGTCCTTTTCAAATTAATATGCATGAAGAATAGGACTAAGTGCATTACTGGCATAATAAGATTCTTATTTTACATTTTTCATGTGGTTTGTTTTTAATTTGACCATGTTTCTCCATTCGTGTGCTCTTCTAATTCATGTGAACCAAACACCCAGGTTGACAGAAATCCTGTGTTTGCATGTGCTCTGTGTTGCACATGCATTCCTTGTGTTTTTTCTGTCCTCACATTTTTAGAATCCTCCAACTCAAAGGAGCCCTTACAGATTTACTTCATTTTCAGATAGGTGTCAAAGAAAACTCTTTCTGTTTTGTCCCGCTCCCGCCGTGCCATCATCCACCCCATGAGGTGCACCATCGGCGGAAGCGTTCACTTCAGCAAAGAGCCCCCCTGCAGACCTTCTTTCGCCTCCTAAGATCATCTTCCCCATTGTCGGCTGCCACGCCAACTGCATTACCATCATCGACTAAGCAGATGAACTTGATGTCTACACAGTTCTAGAAGAGAGGTCACACTCTTTCGTGTCTACTTATGTTATACATTGATTATTATTACCAGCTACTTTATCATTCTGTTCACCTCTTAGGCTCTGAGTCAGGTCCAAACTAATGTTCAAACTTGAGTTTTAAAATGCCTGTGGGGAATATATCGAGGCAGCAATAAATATTATATGTCTACTATCTGGTTTATCTTGGGTATTCTATGTGGTCCATGTTGGGTGGGCAACAAAAAGTAGATGATCCATCATTTATCTTTTTAAACTGAATCTATTATCTGCCTGCTATCACTAGTTTTGGATCTATCCACTTGTTTGCTTCCATTAGTCTTGATTCCTGCATGCACCCCTTAGGCTTACATAATCTAACTATGTTTTTTATTATGCATGTCAATTGGTGTACACAATCGTACTGAACATGTAGAGAAAAAGAGAGGATCGTTGCGTGGGAATATAATGGCATGCAGACGCCGCTCCATGGTAGACAAAGTGGGGACCCCTCCCCCCATTCCAGATTGTATTCCAGAGGAACATAACTATTCAGAGCGGGATTCATAGGGAGCTGACAACTCCTATTTACCCCCTGAGGTGTTTGTTGTAACATGGCATGCTGATGTTGGACATATCATGCATATGACGCCTCGCATTGCTTATTTTATACATCTTATATGTCATCAGATTAGTTTAGATTTGCTTTGTGTGAATGCCACCTATTTGGTTTCTCCATCATATATGTGAATTATGCAATGCCATCTTCTTTAACCACGCATCGTATACGTGAATCATGCGATGCCATCATGTTTAGCCAGTCATCGTATATGTGAATTTTATTGTGCCATACTATTTTTTCATAATGTATTCCATTTGTCGACAATGTTTGTACATTCATCTACTCTTCATGTGCATCAGCCATTTGAGTCGATCATGGAAAAAATCTGGAGTGAAAACTAGGTCTTCTGAGCAGTCAGGGCTACCTGTCGATGCAGATTTCTTGCTGGTCATAGATAGCTCCTCAGAGGA